>NC_042615.1:353847808-354201291 GCF_901001135.1 Rhinatrema bivittatum
AGTGTTAGCTTTTCTTAGGTAATGTGGTTGCTGTTTGAGTGCTGGAAGTTGGTGCTGTTCTGGTATGGGAGGTTTACTATTTATATAATTTATGTTCAGAGAGAATACTATTTTTCCCTTGTCATTCTTAACAATAAAGCTAATATGGGGCCTTTTTTTTTTCTACCATAGATTATAATGAGCAGTGAGATGTGAGAACCATCTGACAGAAAATAGGTTGAGAACCAGTACTCTAGGGCCCACAAACCCACCCTCTATAGCAAGAGTAGGCAAACTTTTTTTTTTTTTTTGTAACTGAGTCTCCCACTTTTAGCTCTTTGAGCTAGGGGCAGGGTAAGTGCCCTTCTTGAAGGTCTCTCCTCCATCATTTATGCTTCAACACCCTCTCTCCCTTGCTCATTCTTTCATCTGTTCCTCTTAAACACAGGCTGATGCAGTAATTTGGGCATTAAGGAAATCTGGTTTTCAGTGCACATTTTTAACACCCAGGTACATTTTAATTTGCAATGCTTTAAGCTAATGAAATGAAAATGCATCAAGAATTTAAAAAAAAAAAAAAAAGTTTAGAGTAAATGTTTGGCACAGTGCCAATGCACATTTTTAACTCGAATGGGTGTGGCATCCTTGACAATTCATAAGTGACAGCAGCTGCTGCCACTTAGCTGGTTTAATACTGATTTCTCCTAGGACGGTAGTCCTTACAGATGGGTGACATCAGATGGAGCCTGGCACAAAACTTTAGTCAAAGTTTCTAGAACTTTGGCACATTGAGCATGCCCAGCATGCCACTATCCATGCATCCACGTGGGGTCCCTCTTCAGTCTTTTTTTTTTTTTCTGCAGTGTTAGTTGCCTTGTGTCTGCTCTTAGTGTTTTTTTTTTTCTTCACCTTTCTTACTCTGTGTTTTCAGTGTTGGGTTCCTTCTTTGGTCTGTGTACCCCTGGCACTGTGGTAGGTTTGCTTTTTGCCTTTCATTATTACCGGCGTGTCATGCCTCGGTGGCCGCTGGCTGTTTTTCATGGCATCCGGTTTTCAACTGTCAGGGATGCTGTAGTCCAGTTGAAGGACCACCATGAGACCCTTCAGCAGCTGTTGGCTAGCAATTCTGATCTGCCATCCTCCATCAGGAAGTCCTTACGACAAGGCTTGAGGAAATCCTGTCGTCAGAGGGAAGTATTATCCTCTAGCATCGTGCTCTTGCAAACCCCCAGGCCTCAGCCAGCCCCCCAGTAGAGCTCTGTCACGGGGTTTCGACTGGGAGCAAGGGAGCATGAGTCAGCTTGCCACACCCCTGGCATCCTGCCCTCCAGTTGAGGGCAGGCTGCTTTGCTTTGCCCACTGCTGCCCCTTCATTGTTGGACCGGTGGATTCTCACAATCATCCACCAGGAGTATCAGCTGAATTTCAGGGACATCCTATGGACTTCCCCCATGCCCAGCATGGAGTTTGTCCTTTCCACAGGAAATACCACTGACAGAGCTCTCTGCCCTTCTAATGGCAGAAGCAGTAGAACCCGTTCCCTTCTGCCAGCAGGGCTGAAGTTTCTATTCAAGGTATTTCTTGATACCAAAGAGAACTGGGGACCTACGCCCTATTCTCAATCTCAGAACTTTGAACAAATTTCTTCAGAGGGAAAAGTTCAAAATGATCTCTCTGGGTACCCTGATCCCACTCCTCAGAGGAGACTGGCTCTGTTCCCTCGACCTGAAGGATGCCTGTGCCCACATTGTGTTCTTCCCAAGTCTCAGGAAGTATCTTTGCTTTGTGTTAGAAGCTCACTACTAGTATAGAGTCCTGCCATTTGGCTTGGCCTCAGCACCTTGGGTCTTCACCAAGTGCCTGGCAGTGGTGGGGGCATACATCAGACGTCGAGGGGGGGGTGGGGGGGCGGGGTGTACGTGTTCCCCTACTTGGATGACTGGCTGGTCAAAAGCACCTCCCAGCAGGGAGTGCTGCATTCTTTCTGACCATTCAAGTGCTGCAATCTCTGTGGTTTGTCATCAATTACCCCAAGTCCTACCTCTGCCCATCACCTCATCTGGACTTCATAGGAGCCAGACTGGATGCAATTCAGGCCAAGGCGTTTCTGCCCCATGATTGCACTCTTACCCTGTTATCATTGGCAGGGTTGGTCCACAACTGTTGGCTGGTTTCTGCTCCATCTGCTGCTTTCTTTTGGACCACATGGCTGCGTCTGCCTTTGCATGCACAGGATGCAATGGACTTTGCAGTGGCAGCAGGCTTTCCAGGACCTAGAGGCACGTGTTTACATCACACCACCTCTGCAAGTCTCCCTGTCCTGGTGAGAGAATCTATACAAACTGGAGCAGGGAGTCCCTTTTCAGGCTGCCCTGCTTCAGGTAGTTCTCACCACGATGCCACTACATACGGGGTCAGTGGGCGGCTCAGGAATCTCTATACCAAATAAACTTCCTGGAGCTTCAGGCGATTCATTATGCTCTTTGGGTGTTTTGAGTCCGCTTGTCCCACAGGGCAGTCATGATTCGGACAGACAATCGGGTGGCAATGTGGTACATCAACAAGCAGGGAGGCACGGGGTTGTTCCTCCTCTGTCAAGAGGTGATACAGATTTGGTCCTGGGTTCAGTTGTAGGGCATGTTCCTGAGAGCAATGTATCTAGCCGGAGCAATGAATGTGGTGGCAGACCAACTGAGCCATACATTTGAACCACACGAGTGGTCACTGAATCCAGCAGTGGCAGCCCAGATTTTCAGCCAGTGGGGAACACAGATGTTGATCTCTTTGCCTCCCTCTGCAACTGCAAGGTGAGCAAATTCTGTTCCCTGTTCAGAACAGACTTCTAGCCTTGGACACCTTTGCCCAGCAATGTGGTACAGGTCTCCTGTAAGAGTATCATCCTCTTCCGCTGGTCATGAAGACTCTTGATGCTCCAGTAAGACCAGGGAACCTTGATTCTCATGGCCCCATACGGGCCCAGATAGGTCTGGTTCCTGTGTTTTTGGGGGGTTTTTTTTGGGGACCTGTTGGTCAGTCTGGGGACTGCACCCAATTTGATAACGCAGGATCGGGGTAGACTGTGCTATCCAAACCTGAGCATTAGCCTGGACTGCCTGGATGTTGAGCACTTAGTCTTGCAGTCCTTGGACCTCTCTGACAACATGTCTTAGGTGCTGGTAACTTTCAGGAAGTCTTATTGACTGAAGTGGAAGAGGTTCTCTGGTGCAAGGGTCATGACTTAAATCCATTAATCTGCCCCACTCTGAAGTTGTTGAACTGTTTGTGGCAACTCTGAGGCTGGGCTGAAAACCACCTCTGTCAGGGTCCACCTGAGTGCCATTAGCGCTTACTATCAGGGTGTTGCTGGCACACCCATATCTGTACAGCCCATAGTAGGACACTTTATGCAGGGCCTGCTTCAACTGAAGCTCCCTCCAACCTCCTGTTGTGTCCTGTGACCTCAGTGTGATGTTGGCATGGTTCATGTGAGATCCTTTCGAGCCTAGTGCTCCTGCAGACTGCAGTTCCTCACTTGGAAGGCTGCCTTCCTGGTCGTGATCACTTTGGCTCTCAGGGTTAGTGAGCTTCAAGCTTTGGTTACATATCCACCCTACACAATTCTTTTAGGATAGGGTGGTCCTGCGGATGCATCCTAAGTTCTTGCCTCAGGAGGTGACTGATTTTTCACATAAGTCCATCGTTCTACCCACCTTTATTCTGAGGCCCATTTCACACCAGGGCGCATGCATGGACTCTACAACATGGATTGCAAGAGGACCTTAGCTTTCTATTTAGAATGCACATGAGGCCACAAATCCACTCAACTCTTCATATGTTTCGACAAGAATAGATTTTGCTTGCCCATTGCAACTCCCACTCTTGTCAGTTGGCTAGTGGATTCTCTCCTGGTATGCACAAGCGGGCTTTCAGCTTGGAGGCTGGGTTAAGGCTCACTCTGTGAAGTCTATGGTGGCGTCAGTAGCCCACTTGCGAGCGGTTTCTGGTGCTGAAATCTGCAGGGCTGAGATGTGGAGTTCTCTACACATTTGTTGCCCACTACTGCTTGGACAAGGACAGGCTTAAACCCAACTCTCCCTACCTAAGACCCATGATTTGGGATCAGGCTGCCTCCCTATCTTACCAACAGCACCGCAGTTCTATTTGTGCCTGTTGGCACCTGTTTTTGGTGCAGGTTGGTTTAGTTCATTGCAGGGAGCAGCCTGTAGCTTGGTATTCACCCATCTGTGAGGACTACCATCCTGCTTGTCCTAGGAGAAAGTTGCTTACCTGTAACAGGTGTTCTCCTAGGACAGCAGGATGTTAGTCCTCAGGAAACCTGCCAGCCACCCTGTGGAGTTGTTCTCCTGCATTTGTTTGGTTTTTTTTTTGGCTTGTGAATTCTGTTACGAGACTGAAGGGGGGACCCTGTGTGGACATGCAGATAGTGGCATGTCGGGCATTCTCAGTGTGCCAGTCAAAGTTCTAGAAACTCTGACAAAAGCTTTCCATGCCAGGCTTCAGCTGATGTCACCCATCTGTGAGGACTAACATCCTGCTGTCCTACACCTGTCACAGGTAAGCAGAACTGCTTTATCTGGCAGCAGGTAGCCAGAGCTTCACACCAAAGAGGTGCATCCCTAGGAACAGATTTGCCAGATTCCTCATATCATGAGTAACCAATGATTTGGTTTAGGATTCCTTTGAGGAAGAAGAGGGAAGGGGGGTTATCCTCTTTCTTTTTCTTTCTTTCTCTCTTCTCCCCCCCCCCCCCCCCCATTCTAATGACTTCTCAACCCACAATAGAAGTCTTTATGACCCTTTTGAATTGATTATAATGCAGCACAGTTGGAGGTGCTTCCTCTATCTGTAATGAAACCTCTTCTCTATGCCAGATCCTGTTTGCATCAGCCACGAGGCTGTCTGTCAGCTGGTTCCCTTGTTGGTGGGATTTTGGTTTCAAGTGTCCACATTCTCTCCTGGTGGGAGGGATATGCCAGCGGAGGAGTGAAGACTTCTACTCCCGAAGTTTCATTGAAAATCTGTCACCTCTATAAAACCACTGCTGTTTACACGTGAGATGTTATGGGTAGCAATAGTGCGTTTTGAAAGCTTTGACTACTAAAATTGATGATCAGTCTGTAAATGATTTATCCAGTCAGATGACTTCTCATGCTCTCAAACTGATTTTGATATGAAGATTGCAGAACTAGTGGAACAGAGTAAGATCAAAAATTGCAATTTAATTTTAATTCAAGATAATAAAATTGTAAAAATATGAAGCAGTTGAATCTGAATTTTATTACTTTTCCTAGATCAGAGGATGCTCCACTAGAATTTTTAAAACTTTTTTTTGTTAGAAAATGTGCAAGTACTGGCAGTCTTACTCATTTTAAACTTTATTCATCTTTACACACATGGGTCTGAATCCATAGTTTGGTTTTTTTTTTGGGGGGGGGAGTGAGGGGTACAGTAGACTGACTTGTCCCTTTTTTTTGCAGGATTCCAAGATTGAAAGTAGAGCTACTCTAGGTGGTTTTTGCTTTAGAGAATGGCAATGAGTGGACATTAAAATTAGTTTTTGTTTTAATTGCAGGAATTTCATGAGTCATAGGTGGCCATTTTCCTAGTTGTAGTCAGATCAACAGAATAGAAGAAAAATATTTTTGTTGCTCAATTATTTTGGGATTTACATTTATGCTAAAGTTTCCATGTAAGTGTATAGTAAAATCTGGGACTACTAGATTTTATATTCTATGATCCTAAACAATTCAAGGCATTTATGCATGGTAGAGCTTCACCTTCTATTTCTGTTAATTCATCTTAAAGATGTTATGGGATATAAATGTCTGTTGTTTTCCTATGAGTAATGTCTCTCAACTCTGTATTGAGCTAAATTTGTTAAATTCTTTTTGTTTTTATAATTGAGATTATGGCTTTTTTTTCTGTAGTCAATTCTGTTATAATTAAAATTCAATAAAGAGAATTAAAAAAAAAAGACCCAGATTTTTTTACACTGCTTCCCCCCCCCCCCCCCCCCCTCCCCAAGCCATTGCAAGAAGGATTGTAGGCTGTTGGGATAACTTCAGGGGAAAAGTGCTAATCTTTCACAGTTCAATGCTCAACATTCACATTGCCCATTAACTTTATATGGTGCGATACTTAAACAGTTATATCACTAAATTGTAGCCTCTTGTAGAGTAATCAGGTAGCAGGAAGACTTAACAGTACAATCATCTCCTCCAGCCAGGGTATAAATCATTTGACACTGCAGAAATATCTGCAACAATTGGCACATGCCAGATGGCTTGGCTGAGGTCCAGTAGCCTATTTGAGGATATTCATGAAAAGTTGGCTACCATCCTGTTACGGTTGCATTCACTTTGGGGGGGGGGGGGGGGGGTAGTAATGTCAGAGAAACCTTTGCCCAGATTAAGGAGCAGTATGCAGCTATTCAGTCCTTATGGATGGGAAATGAGCAGCCTCCTTCCTCTAGATGGCCTTAATTCACTTATAAGTATTCCTTCTTCCAGAGACACACTTTCTGCCAATTCCAGCAGTATCACACCCTCAACTGTTTCAACAGTAGCAGCTTCAAGTTCGAGGGTGTCAGTGTGAGACAGTCTGAAGCATTACAGGTGGTCCAGTTTAAGAATGGTCTGAGGTTTTGTTGAATCTCAATCTTTGGACCTTGACCCCTTTGGTAAGGGGGATGAATTCACCTGGTCCTCAAGTGGCAGAACAACAAGGATCATTGGGTCCTCAAAATTGTGGAGTCTGGTCATTCTGTGCTGCATAACTGTTTAGCTTTCAATCTGGATTTGTCTTGAGGTGGATTTGCTTCTCAACCAGTGAATGATACAGCCTGTCCCTCCCAGAGACCATGGGTAAAAGTTATACTGCTATTTCCTTATCCCCAAGAAGTTAAGGGGATTAAGCCCCCTGGATTTATGAAGCCTGAACAAGAGCCTATTATAGAAGTACAAAATGAACTCCCTCCACACCATTCTGCCTTTCATACAGGTGAGACTGGATATGTGCCCCTGGATCTAAAAGATGCCTATGCTCACATATCCATTCATCAGTCTCTTTGGAAATATCTCAGGTTCATAGTGGCTTCCTCTTGCTACCAATACAAGATTCTTCCATTTGGGCTCTTGGCAACCCCCAAGACTCTTTACAAAAATGCCTAGCAGTAGCAGCAACACACCTTCATTGCTAGGGGGTTTATTTTTCCCTACTTGGCCAACTGGCTGGTAAAGGGACCTCAGGCAGGGGTGTTGGGGCTCCCTGCAGAAGATGATCCAGCTCATTGAGTCGCTAGGGTTCATAATTCATTTTACTGTCTGGGTAAGAATATTTGACTTCAAATATTTTTTTTTGGGGTATGGATAGGCTCATTGGAGAAAAAGTATATCTTCCATCAAACCTGGCATCTTAACTTTGAACACTGGTACAGAACTTACTATAGTGGGATCAAGTCTTAGCCTAAACTATCCTGGTTGTCCTTGGGCCATGGTGGTAGCAATGTATGTAGTTCCCATGACCTATCTCAACATGGGGCCTCTGCACCCAATGGTATCAGCTGTTCAAGCTATGTCATACCCTGTGAGGAATACTGTGGAAAGGAAAATATCTCTTCGTTGGTGGCTTGATCTACAGATTCTGAAGATAATGCTTCTCTTTGAACACCACCTCATCAGGTAATGCTGGTGTTGGATGCATTCACCAGGGGATGGTGTGCACACGTGGGCCCCTTCTGAGCTCAAGGGATCTAGTTGGTGACGGTATTTCAGATCATCCTCTTGGAGTTACGAGTCTGTTTAACTTGGTATTTGATACCATTGTGCTACATTTCTTCCTTTGTAGAAGAATTTAAAATTGATGCTGACAGTTTATTTTTCCAGTCAATGCCCCTATAGCTACAGTTGAGAATATATCAAACTGCATTTCTGTTGTAAAGCAATGGCTCACGCAACATGGTTTAACCCTCAATCTTGCCAAAACAAAAGCCCTTTGACTGTGTAGACATCTACTTTCCAGCTTGCCAGTTATTGTGGAAAGAGTGCCTCATGTTTCCCCTGTCATTCGAGACTTGGGCTTCTGTTGGACTCTGGTTTAAAGCCCTATTTCCGAGCTGTAATTGTCTGCCTTTTTAAAGCTTTGTGCTCTCCATCCCTTAAAATATCTTCCACCAGTTTCTGACTTAAGAATAGTGCAAGTGTTCATCTTGACCACACTAGACTACTGCAACTCCTTATATACAGGGTTGCCAAAGTATATGATTGTCTTTCCAATTTCAAAATGTATCTGTTCCCAGTACGTACCAGGATCAGTTCAGACAGCTGGGTTATGCCTCCCCTCCAGCAGATGGAGTCAGAGAGAAAACTGAAAGCACCCCCTAGATATACTGGTGTGCCTCCTGCGGTCCTTCAGTATATTCTCTGACTCCAGCAGATTGAGAGGCATAACCTGAGGTTCTGGTCTGGTCAGTTTCTTGGTACTGGGAAATAAAAAAAAAAAAAAAAAGAAGAAAATTGGGGAGACAAGGGACAAGATCAATTGGTTTGTCTTTTCTGTCCTCTGTCTGCCCGTTTGTCTTTGTGTGTTTGTCTGGCGCTGCGAAGTTGTAGTTCAGCGTGGGGCAGGCTCGGAGGGTAATACCCTCCTCTTATTCCCGGGATTGAGTGTCCGTGTGGCTGGGGGAGAGTTTACCGGTGGGCCGGTCACCCTCCCCCCCCCCCCCCCCCAATACCAGGGATTTGACCCTGAAGGGGGTTTAAAAAAAAAAACACAAAAAAAAAACAGTTACAACGAAGAGTCATTTAAGACCTGTTGGGGACAGGCAGTGATCTCCCCTGCTTAACCCCGCGTACAAAGCCTGCCCGTGCCTTTCGGACCCCGGAGGGGGTGGCTAGTTCACCCGGCGCGCGCTCGCGTTCCGAATTTCTTCTCACCAGTTTTTGGCGCCTTTTTTCGCTGACAGCACAGCGCTCCATCTTCGGATGCCGCGATCCTCGGCTTGCCGGACATGTGGGGAGGCGGGGGCGCGACTCTCCCGCGAGGGTCTCTGCCCCCGATGTATTCCCGGGGGTGAGGGACCCTCGGGGGGGCCGAGCGCTGCCCGCAGCCGCTCTCCTCGTCCCTCTGCGTCGCGGCACAGCAGCGCCTCAGGCAGCCGGTCTTCGGCCCCTCCTCCCTCAGGGAGGAGTGCGGCGGCCATCTTGGCCACGAGGCAGGATGATTTTTCAGCTTCGGAGGAGGAGGACTCCCCTCCTCCCTCGCCTGACGCGCGCAGCCCGCGCTCCCAGCCCGATGTGGGGTCTCCTCGAGGCCCTCCCTCATCGGATGCCACGAGGAAAGGTTTAAAAAGGTCTGTGCCGTTTTCATCGGATTTTGTGCTTTTAATGCACAAGGCGTTTTTACAGGCAGAATCCGGCTGGGAGCCGGAGGTGCCCCCTCCCCCGAAGGTACCCAAAACGACTTCCTTGCCCCGGGGGAGTCCGCCGGGGGGGGGGGGGGGGGTCTGCCGGGGCTACGGCTCCTCGCCCGCGGGGGGGAGGAGCTGCGGACCTGAGCGATACAGGGGCCGCTCCAGAGTCCCCGGGGGCTCCGGATTTGCTGACGACGGACGAGCAGGGGTCCGTAGAGGGGGATGACCCTCAGGTGCTCCGTTTGTTTGCTAAGGAGGAGTTAAGTGCCCTTATTCTCCACGTGCTGCAGGAGCTGGAATTAGTGACGCCGCCTCAGGACGCGGATTCGTCTACGGGGGATATCGCGATGGCGGGGCTTCGGGCCCCCCCCTCAGACTTTTCCTTTCCATCACAAGGTCTTGCAGATTGTCTCGAAGGAATGGGAACTGCCGGAGGCTTCCCTGCGTGTGAACCGAGCCATGGAAAAGTTATATCCCTTACCTAAGGATTCATTGGAACTGTTGAAGACACCCGCGGTAGATTCGGCTGTCACGGCTGTGGTCAAGCATACGACTATCCCCGTGACGGGGGGTATAGCGTTGAAGGACCTCCAAGACCGCAAGCTTGAGGTTTTATTAAAGCGTATTTTTGATGTGGCGGCACTGGGGGTCCGAGTGGCGGCTTGCAGCAGCCTGGTGCAGAGGGCCAACCTCCGCTGGGTTCAGCAGCTCCTGACCATGCAGGAGCTCCCTCCGGGCGAGGCTGAGCAGGCAAATTGTGTTGAGGCAGAGGTTGCTTATACAGCGGATGCCTTGTATGACTTGTTGCGCACATCGGCTCGCATCATGTCCTCGGCGGTCTCAGCCAGGAGGTTGCTGTGGCTCCGTCGTTGGTCGGCGGATGCCACCTCCAAGGCGAGGTTAGGTTCCTTCCCCTTTAAGGGCAAGTTGCTATTTGGCGAGGAGCTGGATCAGCTCATCAAGGATCTGGGTGACAACAAAGTTTACAAGCTGCCGGAGGATAAGCCTCGGCAACCTCGGTCCTTTGGTAACGCCAGGACTCTCTTTCGGGGGCAAAGGCGTTTCCGTGGGGGAAGAGGGGGTTCCTTTTCCCAGCGGCAGCAGGCGACAAGATCCCAGGCCTGGTCTTCTTCTTCCTTTCGTGGCAGGAGGCCTCTACGGGGAGGCTCCTCCCAAGGTTTTGCTGCCATCAAGCCCGCACAATGAAGGTGCGCGGGCCCACTCCTCCGTTCCCGTTATCGGAGGCCGGCTGTCCCGGTTCTGGGAGGAGTGGGTCAAAATTACTTCGGATCAATGGGTCCTCGATGTGGTTCGGTACGGCTACGAGTTGGATTTTGTACGTCCCCTCCGGGACCTTTTTATGGTATCGCCGTGCGGCCCGGAAGAAAAACAAGTAGCTATAGCCCAAACGGTCGCTCATCTACAGGCTCTGGGGGCGGTAGTTCCAGTTCCGCGGGACCAGCTTCGGACGGGTCGGTATTCCATATACTTCCTGGTTCCCAAGAAGGAGGGCACCTTCCGACCCATTCTGGATCTCAAAGGAGTACACAAGGCGTTGCGGGTGCCTCGCTTCCGAATGGAGACCCTCCGGTCTGTTATTGCGGCCGTCCACAAGGGAGAATTTTTGGCTTCTTTGGACCTGACAGAGGCCTATCTACACATCGGAATAAGAGAAAGGCATCAAAGGTACTTGAGGTTCATGGTGATGGGGGACCACTACCAGTTCTGCGCCCTCCCATTCGGGTTGGCCACCGCGCCGAGGGTGTTCACCAAAGTTCTCGTGGTGGTAGCGGCTTCCCTCCGCCGCCAAGGCGTCCTTGTGCATCCTTATCTCGACGATTGGCTCATCCGAACGAAGTCGCATGCGGCTTGCACCCGAGCGGTCTCCTTAGTGGTTCACCAGCTGCAGGAGTTGGGTTGGGTAGTCAACTTTGCGAAGAGCAGACTCGAGCCGACCCAACGCTTGGAGTTCCTGGGAGCTCGGTTCGACACCTTGGTGGGCAAGGTTTTTCTTCCGCAGCAACGCATGCTCAATCTCATGACTCAGGTACGGCGCCTGTTGGAGCTCGAGATTCCCACGGTCTGGGATTATTTACAAGTCATTGGTCATATGGTGTCTACTATGGAGATGGTACAATGGGCTTTTGCGCATATGCGTCCGTTACAAAGAGCGCTTCTGTCTCGGTGGGATCCCTGCTCGGAGGAGTACGGGATCGAATTGCCGTTGCTGGAGCCGGCTCGCTCCAGTCTCTCTTGGTGGTTGACTCCAGACAATCTATTGCAGGGGGTGGACCTCGAACCCCCGTCCTGGTTGGTGGTGACAACGGATGCCAGCCTGTCGGGCTGGGGAGCGGTCTGCCAGTCCCGTGCAGTCCAGGGCACCTGGTCAGCACTCCAAGCAACTTGGTCCATCAACCGATTGGAGACCAGAGCGGTCCGCCTGGCCTTGTGTTGCCTCCTACCACTGGTACGCGGACGAGCAGTCCGAGTTCTGTCGGACAATGCGACCACGGTGGCGTACATAAATCGACAAGGCGGCACGAAAAGCCAAGCAGTAGCGACGGAGGCGGCGCTGTTGATGTCCTGGGCGGAACGGCACATAGAGCGTCTCGCGGCCACCCACATTGCCGGCGTGGACAACGTTCAGGCGGATTACCTCAGCCGGCAGCACCTAGATCCAGGAGAATGGGAGCTCTCGTCGGAGGCGATGGCTCTCATCACGTGGCGTTGGGGGACCCCGCGCTTGGACCTCATGGCGACCCGTCTAAATGCAAAGGCGGTGCGCTTCTTCAGCCGGAGGAGAGAGCACATGTCAGAAGGGGTGGACGCACTGGTCCTTCCGTGGCCACGTCACATTCTTCTTTATGTGTTCCCTCCGTGGCCCCTGGTAGGGAAAGTGTTAAGGCGCATAGTCACATCACGGTCCGGTGATTCTCGTGGCTCCGGAATGGCCGCGGCGTCCGTGGTTCGCGGATCTGGTTAACTTGGCGGTCGACGGCCCACTGCGTCTCGGACATCTTCCCAATCTTCTTCGCCAGGGTCCAGTATTTTTCGATCTGGCGGATCATTTTTGTCTGGCGGCTTGGCTTATGAAAGGAAGCGGTTGAAGAAGAGAGGTTATTCGGATGCGGTGGTGTCTACTCTCCTTCGGGCGCGTCGGTCTTCCACTACACTCGCTTACGCGAGGGTTTGGAAGGTCTTCCATGATTGGTGTGACACGGCGGGTATCTCGACCAGACGTTCGTCCGTGGCGGATATCCTTATGTTTTTACAGGATGGCCTGAAGAAGGGCTTAGCGTATAATTCGCTGCGAGTTCAGGTGGCAGCTCTGGGCTGCTTGAGGGGTAAGGTCGAAGGCTCTTCCCTTGCGAGTCATCCAGATGTGGCACGGTTTCTGCGAGGGGTTAGAAACTTGCGTCCTCCCGTCAGGCTTCCCTGTCCGTCTTGGAACTTGAACTTGGTACTCCGTGGTTTGTGTGCGGCGCCGTTTGAACCTATCAAAGCGGCTTCCTTAAAGGATCTGACTCTCAAGACGATTTTTCTTGTGGCTATTTCTTCGGCTCGCCGGGTTTCGGAGCTTCAGGCTCTCTCTTGTAGGGAACCTTTTTTGCGCATCTCGGCGTCGGGAGTTTCTCTACGGACTGTCCCTTCCTTCTTGCCGAAGGTGGTCTCCACGTTTCATGTCAACCAGACGGTGGAATTGCCTTCCTTTTCGGACGAGGACCTCCAGTCTTCTCAAGGTAGGGATTTGAGACGTCTCTATGTTCGACGGATTCTTTTGCGCTATTTGGAAGTTACCAACGAGTTTCGAAAGTCGGATCACCTTTTCGTGTTGTGGAACGGTCCCAGGAAGGGGCTCCCAGCTTCCAAGGCTACCATTGCACGCTGGTTAAAGGAGGCTATTGCGTCTACGTATGTTGCCTGTGGTAAGCCGGTTCCCACTGGGCTCAAGGCTCATTCTCTGCGTTCTCAGGCTACTTCGTGGGCGGAGAATCACTTGGTCTCTTGTCAAGAGATTTGCAGGGCGGCCACGTGGAAATCCTGGCATACTTTTTCCAGGCATTATCGACTTGATGTCCGTGGCCCTCTTACAGAGTCCTTTGGGAGCAGTGTGATTCGAGCGGGACTCTCAGGGTCCCACCCCAGTTAAGGCGGCTCGGGTACATCCCAGCTGTCTGGACTGATCCTGGTACATACTGGGAAAGGAAAATTAGGTTCTTACCTTTGCTAATTTTCGTTCCAGTAGTACCATGGATCAGTCCAGACGCCCGCCCTTGGTGCTTCTGGGAGTCCGCTCGTATTCTGTTGTTTTACAGTGCAGTTTTTTGTCTTGTGTCGGTCGCCACAGTGTCATGTGGCCGGTTGCCATTTTGTGGTGTTCTTGTTGTACATTTGTGGTGTCCTGTTTGTTGTTCTGGTTTTTACCTGTTTTCAAGGATGTGGCTACTTGATCTAGTCACTGGTTAAAAAAAAAAAAAAAAAAAAAAAGTTTTTGTGGGGGGACTTGGTATGTAGTGCTTAAGTCATTCCTTCTGCTTTGATATCACATATACTGAAGGACCGCAGGAGGCACACCAGTATATCTAGGGGGTGCTTTCAGTTTTCTCTCTGACTCCATCTGCTGGAGGGGAGGCATAACCCAGCTGTCTGGACTGATCCATGGTACTACTGGAACGAAAATTAGCAAAGGTAAGAACCTAATTTTCCTTTCATTTGATCACCTCTTGCCCTCTTAAGGAACATCTCTCCTGCCCTTTTTCACTGGCTTCCTGTCAAGTACAGAATTCAGGTCAAACTAATGACCTTCATATATAAAGCCCTGTACTCTCCACATTTTGTGGCTGATAAACTGCTAAAACTTATCACCATTGGATTATTCGTACTAGGGTTTTTGCAGTCTCTGTTCCCAGCCTGTGCAATGAGTTGCCCACAGAGTTGAGAAATCTCACTGATTTCCTAACGTGTAGCCAGATGGACTCAGGACCAATGGGTATAGTGTATTCCTGATAGCAGATGGGAGACTGAGTCAGATTTCAAAGCTGACGTCAATCTATATATACTCATGAGCATGCTCAGCTCTTCAGAATTTCTCAGTCTCCCATAGCAGATGCGGACATTATTCCGCACTAGAATAGTGTTAACAATTACAGCAAAAACAAAAGAAATCTACAGCAAAAGAAAGAAATGTACCTTTAAGATCGAGCCCCACTTCTGCAGTGAAACCTAAGGGTTCCTCCCCCAGTCGAGAATGCCTGAGGTGATTTCCCATATCCCTCAGAGGTGTGCCTTGGTCCTCAGAGTGGCTGAAAGGCAGCGGCCGCGCATCTGAGTGCGGCAGTGAAGATAAAACCCTTCCCCCCCCCCCCCCCCCGCAGCTGGAGACTGTCAGATACACAAGCGGTAAGTGGCGAGACCAGGTAAGAAGGAAACTTTAAGGTCTCCAGAACTCTGATCGCCATACTGACTCTATTTTCAGCGAGTTAAAGAGGGAGTTCCGATTGGGTCAAGCAGTCTTGGTTAGGCTAGACCTCAATCCGGTCCAAGGGTCCACACACGTGGAGACCCTTAAGGGAGGGCACCATCTTGCAAGCGGTGGTCATCTGCCCCATCTTCCCTCCCCCTCTGCGGTACGCGAAGCATCTTCCGGTGGCCTATGCGCATAACTTGTGAGCACCCCTTAGAGTCGCGTGCATAGCTGCGCACAACTCTGAGCCGAGTACGCTTCCGAGCCGCACGCACGAGTTGGCTGCATGCACATTGGAGCGCTTCCAGGCACATAACTACAGCCACGCACAAACACTCTTCGTGCACATATCTATGGCTGTGCACAATTACCATCCGCATTACTACGATAAGCACAAAGGCCGAGCGCATATCTCCAGCTGCGTACAAATGCCAAGCGCATAACTACAGCTGCGCACAAATACTTGCACACTGTGAAACTTGTGCGCCTAGACATAGGTTCAATGGCACCGGCGTCTAAGAAGGCCAGAAGGCCCTCTCTTTGCACAGCCTACCACATAAGAGCCATGCAGACTGAATTTAAGTCCTGCCTATGCCCAAAGAACCCAGGGGGAATGCCCCCCCCCCCACTGTTGGAGGGGTCTGAAACTACTGAGGATTGATCCCCAGACCTACATATCTCAGCACAGCCACCCTACAGGAGGACACCTCTAGGGCATAACTCCACCCCTCCCCTGGGATCAACATAGACCCAGGGACCTCCTCTTGGGTGGAATTCTTCAAAGGTCTGCGAACAGCCTCCGCTGTGCACCAGGCTCAACACAGGCTGGGAGTAAAAGATCCTCCCAGCACTACTTAAATGCCTCGGGACAGGCCTCACCTAACCAAGAATTTCCCTATTAGGGGCCCAGAGAGGGTCAGTGAGGAAAGTGTCTCCCTGGAAGAAGAAATTCCTCCAGGGATGGAACCATACCGAACCATGCTTCACTTATTTCACAAGGACGAATTACTAGCCCTTGTTTCTCAGACTCTGAAGACAGGGCATTCCAAGCACTGACCCTAAGGCGGAACCAAAGAGGAACTCTATCTTGGTGCCCTCTCGTAAGGCCTCATGCTACTGTCCTATGTTGGAAGCCATACAGGAAATGATTGACCTGGAATGAAATGCCCCGGAGGCCAACTTCAAAGGGGGTGGCGACCGTTGGAAGCCCTATACCCTGGAACCTGCAGCCAAGGAGCACCTGCGTTAGTGGAAGTGGACACTATGGCCTGTGCAGTCCCAAAGCGAGCAATGATTCCCGTTGAGGAGCGGCCCTGAAGGACAGATGATTGGAGTCCATCCGTAAGGAGGCCTTTGACACGATAGCAATGACACTGCAGATTGCTTATTGCTGCGCACTGGTAGCACATGTCTGATTACTCCTCTCGAGAGATGCAAATTCGGCCAGAAATACGATGGAATCTGCAGCATCCTTCACTGACGCAAGCTCAGACCTAATGCGCACACCAGCCAGAGGTGTTGCCTTGGTAGTAGCAGCCAGAGGACAACTATGGCTACAAAATTGGTATGCGGACGCGACATCTAAAACAAATCTCTCGAGATTCCCCTTAAAGGATCTCTCTTGTGCGGGAGCATTTTGGAGAAGTTAGCCAACAAATGGGGCGAATCTCCAGTGCCCCAACTACCAGAAGATAGAGGTTCCTCCCCCAGAAGGACCTAGGGCAGAAGTTCACAGCGCTTTAGACCCTTCAGGAACGCAGTCCCAGGTACCTCGCCCCTCCGGAAGGAACCAGTCCTCAAACAGCAGACACACCAAGAGGGGAGCAGGACCAGGGGATAGGCTCCAGCCGTACCCCACATGAGAAGAGACCGGCCCATCCACAGGAAGAAGCCATAAGGGGTCGACTTGCCCTCTTCTACCAAAGATGGGTCGATATAACATCGGACAAATGGGTCCTAAATATCATTCGAGAGGGGTACTCTCCAGAATTCCGCTACATCCATTGAGACAAAGTTATAAGATCACCCTGCCACTCCCACTCAAGAGACTGGCAGTAGAAACCACATTAACAAGACTACTCAGTCTGAAGGCAATAACTCTGGTGCCCACACTGAGCAAACTACTGGGCGCTATTCCATCTAGTTTATCATTCCCAGGAAGGGAAGAGTCATTCCGACCCATCTTGGATCTCAAGAATGTCATCCGTCATCTACGGATGCCACGTTTCCGCAAGGAAACCCTACACTCCGTTATAATGGCAGTACAACTGGGAAAGTTCCTAACCTCCCTGGACCTTTCCAAAACTTATCTTCACATCCCAGTTCATCAGGATCACCAGTATTTCCTGCGTTTTGCGATACTGGGTCACCATTTCCATTCCCGGGCGCTTCCCTTGGGCCTAGCAACCGCCCCGCAGGACCTTCACCAAATCATGGTGGTCGTGGTGGCAGCATTGAAGAAGGAGGGGATCCTGATACATCCTCTCCTGGTCGGCAGGCTAATCATTGCAAAATCTCCACAGGAGAGCAGACAGGCGACCAGCAGAGTCAAGAACCTACTGCAGGAGCTTGGATGGGTCGTGAACACCAAACAGAACAGTTTTCCTTCCCCCGAGGAGAAGAAAACTGAAGGGAACCATCATGATGATTGATGACCAATGCATGCCTCAAGTTATGGGACTACCTTCAAGCCTGTGGCCTCATGGCATCAACCCTGGAGGTCGTTCCGTGAGCAAGTGCCCACACATGACCGCTCCAGTGCTCCCTAGTGTCACGATGGAATCCACTGTCCCAGGACTACCCAATTCACCTCCAACTACCAGCAGAGGTTCAGGCTCAACCCCAATGGTGACTACAGGAAGTTCACCTAAGCAGAGGAGTAAGCCTATCCCTACCGAACTGGATCATACGAGGCTGCAAGGGTAGGGAACCCACTTTCAGGAACTGACGGTCCAGGAACAAGAAAGAGAGGCAGAATGGAACATAATCCGCCTGGAAGCTCGAGCAGTCAGGCTAGCGTGCCTGCGATTCAGCCACAGACTCCGGGGCGAGTCATTCAGAATAATGTCAGACAGTGCGACAACAGTGGCTTACATCAACCGCAGGGAGGAACCAAGAGCCAGCAGGTGTCTATGGAGATAGACACTCTTGACAGGGCCGGAGATAAACCTACGAGGGATCTCGGCCTCCCAATTCACGGGAAAAGATAATGTCTCAGCAGACTACTCCAGCAGAGAGAGCCTAGACCCGGCGGAATGGACGCTGTCGACCACAGCCCTCCAACTGATAGTAAATAGCTGGGGCCTCCCAGTTTTGGATCTATTGGCAACCTAGCTCAATGCCCGGGTTGCCCGTTCTTCAGTCACAGACGAGAACCACAACCCTGGGGACTCGATGCTTTCGTCCAAACCTGGTCACAGGAAGACATATTGCACGCTTTCCCATGGCCACCACTGGGCAGAGTCATCCGCAAGATAGAGCACCACAGGGGACTTGTTTACTAGTCGCTCCTGATTGACCAAGATGACCATGGTATGCAGACATGCGAAGACTACATGCGGGGAACCCTCTGTGCCTACCTCCACACAGGGACCTCATCAACCAGGGCCCGATCCTCCACTTGGTCCATCTCGATTCTCTCTTACGGCCTGACCCTTGAGAGGCCCAGCCTGAAGAATCGCAGTTACACAAGACAGTGATAGACACTCTGCTTCCAATACGCAAGGTCTCCACATTCCCTGTCTTGCATACGGATCTGGAGAGTATCCGAAGCCTGGTGTAAGAACCGTGGGATTCTCTCACAGACAGCCAATAATCCATGATCCTGGAGTTCCTGCAGGATGGTATGAAGAAGGGGTTGGCACTCAACTCACTCAAGCTCCAACTTGCCACACTGACCGGCTTCACTGATGAAGTAGACTGCATCAGACTAGCAACCCATCCAGATGTGTCCCACCCCGGAAAGGGGTTAAACAACTCTGACCACACCTAAAGTGGCCGGCACCTCTATGGAATCTCTACCTAGATGAGACTTCCTGCAGACCAACTCGTGGTCTGCCACCACGCCTCTTAACATGGAAGGCGAAATCCTTGGTGCTTCAGCTCGTTGCATCTCCGAACTCAGGCACAATCCTGTCGGGAACTGTCCCTAGGCTCATGCCTAGAACCATACAACTGCGCACGGTCTCCTTCGTCTGAAAACAAGCCGCTTTCACCAGCCGAGATCTGTCGGGTTGTGACATAGTCCTCCCTACACACCTTCTCCTAGTTCTACTTCCTGGATGCTCAGGCCAGGGAGAACATAAGAACATAAGAAAATGCCATACTGGGTCAGACCAAGGGTCCATCAAGCCCAGCATCCTGTTTCCAACAGTGGCCAATCCAGGCCATAAGAACCTGGCAAGTACCCAAAAACTAAGTCTATTCCATGTTACCATTGCTAATGGCAGTGGCTATTCTCTAAGTGAATTTATTAGCAGGTAATGGACTTCTCCTCCAAGAACTTATCCAATCCTTTTTTAAACACCGCTATACTAACTGCACTAACCACATCCTCTGGCAACAAATTCCAGAGTTTAATTGTGCGTTGAGTAAAAAAAGAACTTTCTCTGATTTATTTTTAAATGTGCCCAATGCTAACTTCATGGAGTGCCCCCTAGTCTTTCTACTATCTGAAAGAGTAAATAACCGATTCACATCTACCCGTTCTAGACATCTCATAATTTTAAACATCTCTATCATATCCTCCCTCAGCTGTCTCTTCTCCAAGCTGAAAAGTCCTAACCTCTTTAGTCTTTACTCATAGGGGAGCTGTTCCATTCCTCTTATCATTTTGGTAGCCCTTCTCTGTACCTTCTCCATAGCAATTATATCTTTTTTGAGATGCGGCGACCAGAATTGTACACAGTATTCAAGGTGCGGTCTCACCATGGAGCGATACAGAGGCATTATGACATGTTCCATTTTATTCACCATTCCCTTTCTAATAATTCCCAATATTCTGTTTGCTTTTTTGACTGCTGCAGAACACTGAACCGAAGATTTCAATGTGTTATCCACTATGATGCCTAGATCTCTTTCTTGGGTTGTAGCACCTAATATGGAACCCAACATTGTGTAATTATAGCATGGGTTATTTTTCCCTATATGCATCACCTTGCACTTATCTACATTAAATTTCATCTGCCGTTTGGATGACCAATTTTCCAGTCTCACAAGATCTTCCTACAATTTATCACAATCTGCTTGTGATTCAACTACTCTGAACAATTTAGTGTCATCTGCAAATTTGATTCTCACTCGTATTTCTTTCCAGATCATTTATAAATATATTGAAAAGTAAGGGTCCCAATACAGATCCCTGAAGCACTCCACTGTCCACTCTCTTCCACTGAGAAAATTGTCCATTTAATCCTACTCTCTGTTTTCTGTCTTTTAGCTAGTTTGCATTCCACGAAAGGACATCACCACCTATCCCATGACTTTTTTTTTACTTTTCCTAGAAGCCTCTCATGAGGAACTTTGTCAAATGCCTTCTGAAAATCTAAGTATACTACATCTACCAGTTCACCTTTATCCACGTGTTTATTAACTCCTTCAAAAAAGTGAAGCAGATTTGTGAGGCAAGACTTGCCCTGGGTAAAGCCATGCTGACTTTGTTCCATTAAACCATGTCTTTCTATAAGTTCTGTGATTTTGATGTTTAGAACACTTTCCACTATTTTTCCTGGCACTGAAGTCAGGCTAACTGGTCTGTAGTTTCCCGGATCACCCCGGAGCCCTTTTTAAATATTGGGGTTATATTTGCTATCCTCCAGTCTTCAGGGAGGACACAGCTTACACAAGGGGAGCACTAAGTGGGCCACGGGCAGCCTCCCACCCTGTAGGGGAGTAGCTTTTGTACATCCCATTGGTCCTGAGTCCATCTGGCTACATGCTAGGAAATGGAGAAATTACTTACCTGATAATTTCATTTTCCTTAGTATAGACAGATGGACTCAGCATCGCGCCCACGGCTGCTCCAGAAATAGAGAACCTCGGATATCAAATCTCAAGACTGAGCAAGTAAGGGTAAGCCATGGCCTACCTCTAATCCAAATCCTGCAGTTGCCCAGGTGTCTGCGTTCATTGTTTCAGTGCACTGGTGGTCTCCATTTTCAAATTTTACATAGAATCAGTTGAACCAGTTCAAGGGTAATCAAGTATTAAGCAACATGTATCCACACTGGCTTTTCGCAGAGAATACTGATGAGCTGAGCATGCTCACGGGTATATGTAGTCTAACATCAGCTTTGAAATCTGACTCAGTCTCCCATCTGCTATCAGGAGTACACTATACCCATTGGTCCTGAGTCCATCTGTCTACACTAAGGAAAATGAAATTATCAGGTAAGTAATTTCTCCCTTATAGATCCTTCAAAAAACAGCTGAGAGTGCACTTTTCCTTGGCTTTTTCCTGATGTCTTAAGTTCTGTCATCAAATGGGACATATATCTTGTTTTAATTGTTGATGTACTTGTATATTGTATTTACCTATGTTTTACTATTAACTGCTTAGTATAGCTTTTCAGCTATAGGCAGTATAAAAACAAAAAACTTCTGCGAATAGAAATTTAAAAAAAAGTTCACCTTGCTTTGAAAGTTTTCTTGCATCTTCCGTAAAGAGAATTCTGATTAGACCTGATAAATCATTGCCACTGGTTATGTAAATAAACAAGGGATTGCGGGGACGGTAATAGGTCTTTGATTTCACCGCTGTCCCAGAGATTGGGATCTTGTGCTTCCTCAGCGCTGGAACAAGACCGGTCAGAGTACAAAGGGAGATCCCGCAAACATCTTCACCAGTCGCCATTGAAGCACGGCTCCGGTTCCGCACTGGTGGCTCCTGTTCATTGAGATTTCCTCAGTCCCTATTCTTCCTCTATTCTCTCCTTTAATCCTTAAATCCCTGATCCCCCATCTGCCCATCTTTCCTGTTGTGGCATCATCTAAGTCCCCTAATCCCTGCTCTTCCCCTAGAGTCCTATTTTTCTACTTTTGTCCCTTTCTAACCTAATTTTTCAGTCCCTTCTCTACTACTTTCCCTGAGTTGCTTCTCCTAAACCTGCAGCTAGCATTTCTAAACAGGTATAGCTTCTACAGTTCCTATTTTCTTAGGGTGACTTCCCTCCTGTGGTCCCCATGGTGCAAATAGAAGCTGTTTGGGTTCTTGTAGGTGGGGAGTCCCGTGTACTTCACATATATGCTTTGACTGCAGGGTGTGATGAGTAATGCTCAAGTATTTGGCAGCTAGGTCTTGATACAAAAAAAAAGTGCTAAGTTATGCAATTGAAGGGAATGTTTTATATAAGGGGAGATAGTGTTGTCTGTCAAGCTGCACAAGAGACCGTGAGCTGGTCCTATCTCATCTCAAGGCATTGAAACTGTGAGGAGGGAGGCAAAGGGGGTCATGTGTGGATGGCTGCCTTAGTAGAAACAAAACAATAATTCAGTTGTATAGACTGCTGGTGAGGTCTCATTGCCTGAGGCTGTACTGAAGAGAAGATGAGATAGAAAAAGGAGGCAGAGGCTTATGCCAAAAGCTTTATAAAAATAAGATAAAGATCTAAATCTGTATACCTTCAATATTGTGTATACCCCGTTCTCTTACAAAGGGAAGAATGTGACATTCACATACCTCAAAGGTAAAAAAATAACCCATGCTATAATTACACAATGTTAGGTTCCATATTAGATGCTACTACCCAAGAAAGAGATCTAGACGTCATAGTGGATAACACATTGAAATGGTTGGTTCAGTGTGCTGCGGCTGTCAAAAAAGCAAACAGAATGTTGGGAATTATTAGAAAGGGAATGGTGAAAAAAACAGAAAATGTCATAATGCCTCTGTATCACTCCATGGTGAGACCCCACCTTGAATACCGTGTACAATTCTGATTGCCGCATCTCAAAAAAAGATATAGTTACAATAGAGAAGGTACAGAGAAGGGTGACCAAAATGATAAAGGGACTGGGACAGCTCCCCTATGAGGAAAGGCTTTAGAGGTTAGGGCTGTTCAGCTTGGAGAAGACGGCTGAGGAGGGATATGATAGAGGTGTTTAAAATCATAAGAGATCTAGAACAAGTAAATGTGAATCAATTATTTACTCTTTTGGATAATAGAAAAACTAGGGGCACTCCATGAAGTTAGCATGTGGCACATTTAAATCTAATCAGAGAAAGTTCTTTTTTACTCAATGTTTATTTATTTATTTATATTTATTTTTTTTTTCTAAATCGATGTTGGTGTAAACCTTCACACTGGTGTACATTGCATCACAATAAAATCAGACATAAAATACAATAAGGCATAATAGCATAAAATGCTTATAAGAAAAAAACCTAAAAACTAACTACAATAGCATGTACAGAATTGAATAAAACTAGGTTTTACGTATAACTAATACAATAACCTATTACAATTTAAAAGAAATTAACAAACATAAGATAACAAGGGCAAGTTTTAACTGGTGTCTGCTGAGAAAGCTTCTGCAATGCACAATTAAACTCTGGAATTTGTTGCCAGAGGATATGGTTAGTGCAGTTAGTGTAGCTGTGTTTAAAAAAGGATTGGATAAGTTCTTGGAGAAGTCCATTACCTGCTATTAAGTTGACTTAGAAAATAGCCACTGCTATTACATGGGATAAACTTAGTTTTTGGGTTCTTGCCAGGTTCTTTTGGCCTGGATTGGCCACTGTTGGAAACAGGATGCTGGGCTTGATGGACCCTCGGTCTGACCCAGTATGGCATGTTCTTTTGTTCTTATAGGACCTTCTGCTCATAAAAGCCAATTCTCCCCTTTGGGCAGATTTGTTTGTCTTCTCATTTGTTGCATAGATGAGAAGCAAACAAATGGGGAAGAAAAAGACCAAATTTGTGCTTTTCCCCTCCAAGTCTCCTGTGCCTCCGTCTGTCACCCGTCACCCAGATGACTCTGGAAGCATTTCAGTTTCAAAGACTCAACACTTCAGGGCAGTGTGAACTAGTAGACTCCACCTCTCTTCTATCAGTGACACCGGTCTTGAGGGGTCCTCAACTTTGCAGGTTAGTGCTACACTGTATGCTAAAGCTGGAGCAGAATCTGGAGTCGCTTATCTTTCTACTCTTTCCTTTCTCCCCAGTGGGGAGCATTCAGCCTTAGAGAGATCCACTCACCTATTCCTAATATATCTGGGACTGAGCAAGATTCTTTTGTTCCACCTGTGACAGGCACTTTGGACATGTGGATAGTGATTACCAAGTTAGGGAAATCTTTGTCCACCAAAATTGACACGGCATTGGCTTTCCTTGGAACTTTATCACCTGAGGTTTCTTAGCACTCCAAGTTCACTCAAGATCATGCTGAGAAGTTATTGGAACTTAATTAAATAAATATGTAGAACATTTATTACTAAGGACAATAACATTTAACTAGGAGGTTAAATTTAAGTTACTTAAATTTTCCTCATTGTCCTCTAAATTCTCCGGTGGAGATGCTCAACTAGGAAATTATAGACCAATGAGCCTGGTGTCATTTCCGGGCAAAATGGTAGAATGCTAAGTGGGAATATTAAGAATTCCTTGGAGAAATCAGTGTGTCTAGGTACTATTTGGGTATTTTGGTACTGGGCAGTAGTTAAACAGCTGAAGTTAAACTCATAAGTCTGAAGTATTTATCAGTGATGCTGCCATACCTTTATCAATAGGACAGATAATGTTGAATGGGGTCCCACTTTCCAGTTAGAAGAAAATTAGAAATGTGGGCATGCATCTGAAAAGCAGTTTAAGGACTTGATTTACTAAGACTTTTTTTTTCCATTCTGTGTCTATGGAATTATTGCTTAGTAAATAAAACCCCAAATTTGCAATCACACACACATCACCATTGTTGAGAACTGCTTTTTGTCATCTTCAGCTGATTAAGAAGCTAAAACCTTACTTCAGTTTGTCTGACCTGGCTACTCTAATTTATGCGCACATAATTTATGTATTAACTACTGCAATACTCAGGGTTGCCCATCAAGCTCCAGTGCTGGTTACAGTTGATTGAATACATGGTGGTCCATGTTCTGGTTGGATGTAGCCCAAGGGATCATATCTCTCCTTATCTTAAGCAGCTGCATTAGCTGCCAATTGCTATTCCAGTCCAATTTAAATATAATAAACATAGTAAATAAAGGTAGATAAAGACTAAAAAGGCCCATTAAATCTATGTTTAGTTTTAAGGCCTTGAATAGGGTGGACCCTGTATATCTCAGAGACCAGCTTCAACAATACACTCCAGTATGATCTTTGAGATCATGTAATTAAAATATGTTAGGTAGTCTTCATGGCATAATTTTAAATCTGCAATAGCCTGGAATACAGCTTTCTGCTTCTTTGCCCCACCTCTCTGGAACAGAAGCCAGAAGGAGGTCAGACTTCCAAAGTAGATAGATCCATTTCAGAAGTGATGTAAATCCTGGCTCTTCTGTTGAGCTAGGTTAGTGGAATTAGAGCTAAGCTTATTTTCTTATATTTTAATTATACTTCAGCTTCAGCATGACATTTGATTTCAGGGATTCCTTATTATCTTTGAGGGAACTGTTTGAGTTGAGATAGGGTGCCAAAATAGGGCCAGGGAATGTTGTTTGGATCCTGGAATGCTAAGGATGTTTTTCTGTTTTTTTGAGCTGTCTTTGGCTTACTTTTATAAGCTGTTGGGTGGATACGTTTCTAAGGGTGGGTTGGTTTATTTTTTTCTTGATTTATTACTGTTGGGATTTTGTTTTATGTGTAGATGTGCTTGTATTTAGTGTTCTGATAATTTATGTATAGTTGTTTTTGATGCTTATTTGAATTATTTATTATGAATGTCTATTATGTTATAGGGCCTCATTTTCCAATATCGCCCAGGTAGAGAGTCCATCAAGCTAGGTGGAGAGAACATTGCCCAAATCTCATCTTGGAGTGAGTTTCCTCACTCCGAAGGCCAGCAAATCTTCACAAGAGACCACTGTTCTGTTCGTACATCTCACGTTGAATGTCAAAGTGGCCCCTAACCCCCTACATTAATACCTAAACCTCACCTCGAGTTACTAGGTGGGCCTCCCATAGGGATACAAACAACAGGCCTGAATACAAAACAATTTGCATGGCATTATCACCCATGGGCACTGGTCTGGGAGGATAAGTACATATATAAAATAGAAGATATTCTTATAAATGGAATTAACTGGGCATATGAATAGACATGTTTTAATGGGAGAAAGCCAAAACAGATTGGTAAGGCAAAACTTCCCTTTGCTAAATCTATTTTAATTGTTGAAGCTGTAAATCAGGGGTGAGTAAACTTTTTTTTTTTTAATGTTGTACTACATTTATGGCTTTTGCCTGCAACAGGGGCTGGGGTGGAGGGATCATCCTCAAGAGGGAGCATAGAAGAGTCTCTTGGGACCTCCTGGGACAAGGGGGGATGGGTCCCCCCAAATCTCTCTCACTCATATGCTCTCTCCCTCTTTCTCACATACCTCTCTCTCTCTCACATACCTCTCTCTCTCACTCATACACATACCCCCACTCACTCACTTATTCTGCCACTGCTGGAGGCTTCAGGGGACCCCATTTCTCTTTGGCTGGCAGCGGATTGTGCTCTGTTACCCCATAGTCACCCCTTCTTTTTGGCCTCTGGCGGCACATGATTAGCCAACTGAAGAAGACATCAATGATGACCCATCCACTCTCCCTAAGCCACTGACGAGACACTGCTGTCATCCAGCAGCCTGCCCAAGCAGCCCAGCATCAGCAGTGTTTTGTCCAGCATTGTGTGCATCAGCATATCATTATGGGCCATTGCTTATGACATAGGGCAGGCTGTAGGACAGAGAGGGGCTGGATCCAATAAGGAATGTATGCAATGTAAGTGGGCTGCAAAGAAGGAGAGGATGGGCTGGCACATGGGCTATAGTTTACCCACTTCTGGTATAGAGGTTGTGCCAGCTTCTTAGAGATTCATTGAAATACACAATTTGACCAGGAGTAACTAAACTTTTACGGTCCCCAAGAAGAAGTACCAATTGGTCCTAACTATTGTAGGTGTTATTAGAAAGGAAATAATTGACAGACAGAAAATTCCTATTTCCTATGTCTGGGAAGGAGAGTTCCTTTAAAACATACCACCTCGATTTAATTAGGCAAACTTGGATTATATATTATAAAATTAAAAAGATAAAATCATTCTGGAAAATGTATTTAAGAACTTGTTAAGTTTTCTCTTTAGATAGCAGTTTCTGTAGGTAGAAATTAATATGCGGTCATGCCAAAGTAAAGGTGATATTACAGCAACATCAGCTCCATTCCAGGATCAAGGGTCACTCAGTTCAGTGCAATCACATTTTTATAATTGGTATAAGAACTGGTAGCAAATATACCTGCTTACTGTCTTGTACAATAATTACTCAAAAATTGTATTTCCATTTTTTATGTAGGAATGACATTTGTAGCCAAGAGAATTATAATAATTACAACCATAAGAACAACCAAAACAATAATTACAGTCATTTTCCTGTTTTTCCACCATGTTTTCCTGGCGATCTTTGCAGATGTTTTTTGGAAAGCGTGGGCCTGAAAGCAAAATAACAGCAAGTGAACAATAACGATATGACTGAGGGCTTAAATTCAGCCAGAGCTCAAACTTCAATGAATATATTCACAAAAGGCAGGCACTGAGAGAACATTTTCAGAATTTGTGGGCCAGCAGCACTGATCCCATGATTGTATGCACTAGAGACATGACTGGTGCTGGAAAGGAGAGAGAGCTCCAGGAAATACTTTAGGAGAACTTAAGCCCCAATATGATTCATAATGTTGAATCCTATATATGAATGCATGGAGGAAGAACAATTGGCTGGCATGTTACAAACACTTTTTGGATTCCTGGATTTGTCAACATTCAAGGATTTTGCTGTCCTGAAAGGTCCTAGTTGACCAATATGGTCACCTCATCCAATTTTTACATGCAAACTGATGACCTGTGTTGGATATTGATGCTGGGTAATAAGCCATAGAGCAGCACTCCACTAGGGTTGCCAACTGGCTCCATATTTTCAGGACAGACAGATTTGTTCCTGGTTTTACTGCACTGCATGCAGGGTTTTGTAGTTTTGCTTTTTTATGGGACTGCAATAGAGAAATCAGAACTACATGTGCCTGCATGCAATGGGGTAAAATCAGAACTGGATCAACCTATCCTGAAAATATGGAGACAGTTGGCAACCCTATGAAAGATGGGTGTAAGTGAAGGCTGACATTGTAAAGGAATATAAATAAACAGACAGATTGTGTCTAATCATGTGTTAGTGACTTCCAGGGAATATTAATCATATTTATTATTTATTTTGGACCAACAGCATACAAAAGACAACACTATACAAGATGATCCACACAGCTGAATGCGCCTCTTAACCAAAGAATTTACCATTTCAAGTCTGTTTTCTTAAAGGGAAGTTACATGATTTATTCAAGGTTATACAATGCAAAGTGGATAGAGAAAGGGGTCTCCAAGAGTCACAGCTCTGTTTTAACCACTACACTAGAGCACCTATTTCTTCATTCTATGCCTCTGGGCACTATAATCTCTTGTCAGTTACTATCTGGCTCCTGTGTTTGTTTGGTGGAGATGGGAATAATAGTGTTCATACTTTTCAACTCATATTTGTTATACTATAGATTGAAAACATGAACTATTTAATTCCTAGAAACAGTGGGCATTTCTGTATTCAGTCCTGTAATGTTGTATTGTTAGCCGAGGATCACATATCCAATTGCTTATAAAAAGAAATAGCCAGATCAACCTTAAAGAACCCAATGTGGACCCTAAAGAGCTGAGTAACTATCGACCAGTCTCAAACCTACCATTTCTGCGCAACATCATTGAAAAAGCAGTTCTAATATAAGCTGTCTGACTTCCTGTTGATCACCAAATGGGCTGGAGCCTTACCAATCAGATTTCAGGCGTCATTACACATGGAGACCATACTAGTAGAAGTACACTAGCAGTGTCCTGGGACGTGACTAAATTCTAACACTGCAAATCTTCCAGCATCGGAGGGTTTGAAGAGAGTTCAGAGGTGTCCTGAAGTATTTTCTATGTGAGGTACTTTCTAGCAAAGGAGTTCAGAGGACGTTCAAGGGGTGTGCATGGTCAGATTAGATAGGCCGTATGTTTTTTTTCTGCCATCATGTTTCTATGTTCTTCTTCCACAGGGGGTGGGACAAATAGAGGTGTATAAAATATGCCTCCCACAATGCACTACAGGAGTTTGAAGGAGTTCTGACAGAGTTTGGTGTTAGGCTGAAGATTTACTCTGGTATTGATCTCAGCTGTGTGAAGTAAAGGAGCAGGGAGAAAGGGAAGAAATACAAGAAGAAGGGTTCTTGCCCTGCCTCTCCAGTTTTTTTTTTTACAGTGTCTCTGGACAGGAAGAAAATCTGGGAATGATAAACTTACCTCCCTCCCACTCTCAATTGTAAATTTTATTAAATATTTTTTGTTTTTTTGTTAATAAACTTTTATGCAAAAGCCATGATATTTATGAAAAAGCTGTTTGTGCGTTTAATACCAATTTGACTAGCTTAGCGCTCAGCACTGTTTCGACTTCTTACACACTTTCAATGTCATCTGCATACGCCGCTTGAATTCCTTGTTTACTTTAGATGTCCCGAAAGCACTTACAAAGTGTCTGTTTTGTGTGCCAACCTAAATGGATTTGCGCTAAGCAGTGAAGCACTACTGCAAATTATTCTGTGCTTTGAATCTCATTTAAATCGGCTGAGCATGCCGCTTGAATACATTAAAAAAAAAAATGCCAAGGGAATGCTTAGCTTTCTCACAATCCAGCTATACGCCCCTTAGAATTCTTATTAACTTTAAATGTCCCGAAAAAAATTATCTGTCAAGTTCTCCCAACATGGCCATGTTTCGAAAAACAAACTTTTCTTTGTCAGGGGAGTCCATGTTGTGTCTTTTCTCCTCACTGTCGGGTTTCATCTAATACAAATGGCGTTTTTATTTTTTTTTTTAACAAACATTCACATTAGACACTCTTTTTAAATTGGTCAGCAGATCGAAAATCCACCAATGGAGAGCTACTAAGTCATACGTCATCATGCTTATCAGCCACTCACATTCATTGAAATTGGTCAGGTAAATTAAATGCCTCCTGTGCAGTGTTGCTCACCAAACAAGATTATATTAATGAAGCCCATTCAATTTCCTCATTCAACCCCAAGGGTGTTACGGTTTTGAGTTTAGAAATCCAATGCTGTTCATGATAGTTTAAATTTTTCTTCAGATCTCCTCCTCGTATGTTTTCATCCACAGTATCGATGATCGTCCATCTGAGCTGATCAAACTGATGATTTTGATTTATGCAGTGATTGACTATTGGGGCCTCCATTGCTCTAGTTTTGAGCCTCAATCTGTGCTCAATTAATCTAGTTTTAATGGCTCTCGATGTTCTCCCTACGTAATTCTTTGGACATGGACATTGTATAATGTATACCATGTTCTTAGAGGCACAATTAGAATCCCTTTTCCTTTTCACATGGCATCCTGTGACGGGATCCTGCCACTCTATCCCGTCTATCATGGTTGCACACATGTCACACCGTTTACATGATCTGTGTTGGCCCTGCTGTGGCTCGTTCGCAATTCCTCTCAAAATATCTGCATGTACCACCAAATCCCAAATGTTTGGTCCCCTAGTTGTAGCAATGAGGGGCGGTTCTTCAAATTCATTATGTATTGACAAGATGTGCCAGTCCTTACTTATCGAGGCAATGATAGACGCTGTAGCTGTACTTTGTGGCAGTATGCATGTTAGTCTACGTTGATCTTTCTTGTTCTGATACACCGATTAGGAACAACTTTTGGAGTATTTGGCCCTCTTATAGGCTCTATTAATTACCTTCTTCGGATATCCCCTAGTTCTAAACTTTTTGTTTCAACCATTCTGCTTGCTTCTCAAATTCTTCTTTGGTGGAACATATTCTCCGATACTGGAAGAACTGACTTACCGACAATCCTTGTTTAAGGAAAGAGCATTTTGACTGTGATATCTTAAGAGAGTATTTCTCTCTATCGGCTCATGGTAAACTGTTGAGTTTAACTGGGATCCTGTCCTCTGGATCTCTACATCCAAATAGTTAATTTTTTTCTGATCACTAATAGAAGTAAACTATAGATTGGAGTCTACTGTGTTAATCCATTGTAAAAAAGTTTTTAACTCTTTTTCTGACGATATCCATATCATAAAGATATCGTCAATGTACCGACGCCAATACACAATTTTTGACCACTGCTTAGGAGATGAAACCCGACAGTGAGGAGAAAAGACACAACGTGGACTCCCCTGATGAAGAAAAGTTTGTTTTTCAAAACATGTCCATGTTGGGAGAACTTGACAGATAAGTTTTTTTGGGACATTTAAAGTTAATAAAAATTCTAAGAGGCCTATAGCTGGATTGTGAGAAAGCTAAGCATTCCCTTGGCATTTTTTTTTTAATGTATTCAAGCGGTGTGCTCAGCCGACTTAAGTGAGATTCAAAGCACAGAATAATTTGCAGTAGTGCTTAGCGCAAATCCATTTAGGTTGGCACACAAAACAGAGACACTTTGTAAGTGCTTTTGGGACATCTAAAGTAAACAAGGAATTCAAGTGGTGTGTACAGCCGACATTGAAAGTGTGTAAGAAATTGAGACAGTGCTGAGCGCTAAGCTAGTCAGATTGGTGTTAAATGCACAAAGAGCTTTTTCATAAATATCATGGCTTTTACATAAAAGTTTATTAACAAAAAAACAAAATATTTAATAAAATTTACAATTGAGAGTGGGAGAGAGGTAGGTTTATCATTACAATTGAATAATTGCTGTAGCAAGGCCATGGAGGCATGCAACAGATCAAGTATGAAACCTACCTCATCCCATATTAAAAATGTATTATATTAATTGTGGGTGGGGTATTGTGGAGCAATTTATTAGAATCAATAGGGAATACCCACAGATTGTTGTTGGCATTAGTAGCATAGGATTTATTTAATGTTTGGATACTTGCCAGGTACTTGTGACTTGGATTGGCCACTATTGGAGACAGGATACTGGGCTTGATGGACCTTTGGTCTGACCCAGTATGGCATATTTTATGTTTTTATGTTCTAACTACCAAGTTCACAGCTTAGGATTTGTTCCAGACTCCAAGTTCACTATGGAAGCTTAAATTCTAGCAGAATCTAAATTGACTTTTTTTTCTCAACTTCGCCAACTACATCATCTCCACTCCTTCTTTGAGGGCCTGGCGTTTGGTACAGTCACCCAACCTTTGTGATAACTCTCCTGGTCTACTGTAATTTACTGTACACTGAAATTCCTTCCCAAAATTGATTTAATTGGTGCCTGCAACTTGTCCAGATTGCCAGGAAACAAAATGGAAGCCAATGCAATGTAGCGAAGTAGCAACCAAAAGAAGTTGATCGGTAAAAAGGGGATTCTTTATTAATACAATGTGTGGTAACTGGTTAAAGACTGACTCTGGCCGAGTTTTGCTCATGCGACTGAGCTGCATCAGGGGCTACAACAATCATAAAACATATATATTAAAACATATAAAAACATAAATTCTAACTCATAAAAAAATAATAAATGAAATATCAGATTAATAAATATGAACAATCATGAAACATATATAATATAAAAACATAAATAATTACTTGCAAACATGTCAAATCATAAGAAAACACAAATAAAATCTCAAATTTACAAAGACTTGATGAATGGAAACACCACACACATACAACATGTACTATAGCGACGATATCACATATATTTGTTATGAATGCTGGACATTTATAAAATACCTGTATCGATCTAATAAGCTTTCTCAGTGGTGTTTGCAGATCACATTCAATTTTCCTTCGCTACCAGACTCATTGTTCAGATAGGAACTTCTACAATGTTGCAGTGAACAGGGATACATGGTGTCAGCAAAGCAATTGATATTGCCCTAGCCATAGTATGCTTAGCAACGTTTGTTTGATTTAGCACTTTTTCATAATTACTACCTAGTTTTTAAATGCCTTGGTTGCATCAATAGTGCCAAATTAAAGTTATTAAAAAAGATATATTAACTAAACAGTACACATACTAGTAATAGTAACATGGGATAGAGTTAGTTTTGGGGTACTTGTCAGGTTCTTATGGCCTGGATTGGCCCCTGTTGGAAACAGGATGCTGGGCTTGATGGACCCTTGGTCTGACCCAGTATGGCATGTTCTCATTTAAAAAATATAATACTAATTCTTCAATGTACCTATTGCTCAAATTGAGCATTTAATCTAAAAATGAGATCCCTCAAAAACATTACTCACGTGTAATCTAAAAACGTTGCAACAAGATAACGTAAAAACTCCCCTTTTATTTTGAAAGTTGTCTATTTATTAAATATGTACTGTCTAAAAACCGAAATATGTACTGCCTAAAAACCGAAATACACTTAACAAATTTCTAATCTGTAAGTGGACCATTACATTAAAATGATTAGCCTCTACCTAAGCGAATAATAATCTTTAGTTATTAACTGACTCCTGCTTAATAAGCAATACTAATTACCTCATGCATGCCAAAACTCTAGCAGCACAATTGGTAGTGAATAACATAGCATATAATATTTTGTAACCATATGACATTCTTCTTTCTTAAACATCATTCGTCTACCGGTGTCAGCGTATCAGTCAAACCGGAAGTGGGACTCTGAACTTGGTGCCACAAGAAAACATTATCTTAAATACTCTGTATATACTTTTTAATGATTATCATGTGTGAATAAAATAGTGAAGGGCAGTGTTAAAAAAGTGAAGGGCAGTTTAAAAAAAAAACTAACACGTGGTGATACTATTGAATAAAACTGGATTATATAAGTGAAATCAACATATAACAAATAATTAAAAAAATTACAGTACGAATAAAGTAGGGATAGTTACTGTAAAAGTTGTGAGCCATTCAAAAACAATTACAATTAATATTGAATTGTGAAAGATGCATACTTATTATTAACCTAACTTCCCAGTCTCTTAAATGAAAACAGAATATTTAATTGACTATTGTATAATGACACATTTACTGTTCAGCTATTTTAAAGGCACCCACCTATTTATTTATTTATTTAAAATTTTTTATATACCGCGACAATAAGACATTTGCATGTCCGTCTAGGCGGTTTACAAATATACATACATAAAATTAAAACAAAATGACACAATATAAGTTTAAACAAATAAAAGTCTGTTAGATATAACAAATTGTTGAAGTTATGTTATACTGTACGCATCATTAAATAAGTATGTTTTTAACATTTTCTTAAATTCTTTGCAGTTTGATATAAATCGGAAGCTTTCGGGAAGAGAGTTCCATAAGATTGGTCCTGCTACTGAAAAAGTTCTTTTTCAGATTAAGGCTAAGCTGACAGTTTTGACTGTTGGTATTTCTAGTAGACATTTGTTCATAGATCGTAATTGTCTTGAGGGTTCATATATACGTAACATGGAGCAAAGCCATACTGAGTCAACATTGTAAAGTAGGTTATGGATGGTAGACAAAATTTTGTATCTAATACGGTGAGTTATGGGAAGCCAATGTAAATGTTGTAAAGTAGATGTTATGTGTTCTTTGCGAGGTAAATTATATATTATTCTTGCAGTTGCATTTTGCACAAGTTGTAATGGATGGATTGAAGATAGTGGTAATCCTAGGTATAGTGTGTTGCAATAGTTTAGATTTGTTAATATCAGAGCTTGAACAATTGTCCAGAAGTCAGATGGTATTAGAAGTGGTTTAAGCTTTTTAAGCATATGCAGTTTGAAAAAAGATTTTTTGACAGTCTCAGATATGTGCTTGGAGAGGGATAGTTTCGACTCAATGGTTATTCCTAAATTCCTTGCAAAGGGTTTTATGGGTATATGTTGTTTATCAAATGAAAAAGTTTAAGGAGGTTGATGAGTGGAATCTGGTACTGTTGAGAGATAAACTAACTCAGTTTTGGCTGCATTTAGTTTTAATCTATTATGAGATAGCCAAGTTTTTATAGCTGTTAGATATAGTTGCAACAAGGAAAAGGTTTTCCCAGGAATCAGAAAAAGGTATGATGAATTGAATATCGTTGGCATATATTTTGAAATTTATGTTAAGACCATCAAGAAGGCCTAAACACAGAAGTAACAGATCGCGGCACAGCGGATGATGAATAACAAGCTTTTTGTAATTTAGCAAAATTTGAGAATATTTCTTACTCTGTCCTCCTTCAACGATGTTTGTCTCCGGTTGTCAGCATTTTTTGTCAAACCAGAAGTGATGCTTTAAACTAAGTACCTGCAAAACATTGCTATCTTAAATAAACTGTAATGCAACCAAATTTTTCTACATTTTGTATGTGTGTGTGTTTACTTTCATCAAGTCTTTGTAAATTTGAGATTTTATTTGTTTTCTTATGATTTGATATTTTTGCAAGTAATTATTTGTTTTTATGTTATATTATATGTTTCATGATTGTTCATATTTATTAATTTGAGATTTCATTAATTATTATTTTTAATGAGTTGGAATTTGTTTTTATATGTTTTAATATATATCTTTTATGATTGTTGTAGCCCCTGATGCAGCTCAGTTGCATAAGTGAAACTCGGCCAGAGTCAGGCTTTACCGGTTATTTATTTATTTATTTATTTATTTACGAACTTTTAATATACATTTGTGAAACACATCACGCTGGTTTACAATTAACTCAGAAAAAGGAAAATTACATTGAACGAGGAGCGGGATAAGGGGAGCAGGCAGGAAAGGGGATGTAGAGGAGGGTGGGAGCGAGAAAGACTGAGGGAGAGATAACAGAAAGAAGTTAAGAGGACAGAGCGAAGAACAATCAACATAACCATAATAACTTACTAACATCATAGGATAAACTTATTGAAATCACAAAGTGTGTGGGGTACACAGAATAACTGGATTAGCCGTAAAATGACATAGTACCACACGTTGTATTAATAAAGAATCCCCTTTTTACCGATCAACTTCTTTTGGTTGCTACTTATCCAGACTGCTGCAGCCCAAATGTAATTGAGTGCAAAAAAATGTGAACAGATCACCCTACCCTAAAATTTCTGCATTGGCTCCCAATACTTTATCGTGCCAAGTTCAAAATGTTGGTGTTGGCCTCTAAGCCCTACCTTAGTAGTTGTCTAAATTGTTATATACTGTTTTACTCACTACATTGACTACCTCAAGTCCACCTAGCTACAATATCAAAGGAAATGCACCTCACAATTAATACAGAGAGAGCCTTCTTGGGTTAATTTTCAACCCTGTGGAGCTCCCTACCTCATAATATCAGACATGCCCCCAACCTCTAGGAAATTAGTAAAAACATGGCTCTTGGAGGCAACTTTCAGACCAAAAACTGAAATATGACCTGCAACTCCAGATTCGCTCTGTCCAGCAACCAAGAAAACTATTGTTATGCAGCAGAAGCTACTGCAGTGCTACTTATATACTCCTGTGATCTTTCTCCGGCCTCTAATTCCATTGTGATTATTCAGATAAAACCTAGTAAACTATCTCATGCCTTACCGTGTCATCACCTAAAGCAGTGGCATAGCCATGGGTGGGCCTGGATGGGCCATGGCCCACCCACTTTGGGCTCAGGCCACCCAATCAGGGCTGCCCAACATAAAAGGAGGCCTGGCTACTGCTGATTCTATCATTGAGGTGGCTTAAGAAGAAGGCCTCGCTGAAGCAAGGCAGCCATGGGAGCCCATCCCCGTGGCAGTGAAGAAGATGTCCAGCCCCGCCAAAGCATGGTCGCCACTGGAGCCCATCCCCATGGTGATAAAGAAGTCTGGTCCCACTGAAGCAAGGCTGCTATGGGAGCCCATCCCCATGGTGGAAAAAAATAAAGGCTTGCTGGAGTAAAGCTGCAGTGGGAGCTCATCACTCTGGTGGCAGAAGAAGAGGTTTAGCAGTGAGGCCCAGTGCGTGTGTGTGAGAATGGGAGCCTGAGTATGTGTGTGAGAATGGAAGCCTGGGTATTTATATGTGAGAATGGGAGCCTGAGTGTAGGTGTTTGTGAGTGAAAGAATGGGAGTCTGAATGTGTGAGTGAGGGCTGTGTGTGTGTGTAAGAACTATTGAGAGATTGTGTGTGTGTAAAGGAGTCTGTGATAGAAAGCATGAGCCTGTGTGTGTATGTGTGTGTGTGAGAGAGAAGGGAAGAAGAAACAGAAAAAGAAGAGTGACCCTGGAGAAAGGAAAAGTCTGACAAGAGGGAATTGGAAAAATGAGACCAGGACCAGTTGATTAGAAAAATATAAAGATCAGATGACAAATCTAAAAAAAAATATATTTTGAGATTTTAGCAATTGGAATATGCCATCTTTGGCTATGTGCATTTCTTATAATTTTGTTTTTGTTCTTTAGTGTTCAACTGTTCAGATTCTGGTTTCTCAGTCTTTCTATTTCAGATTCATTTGTGTGTTTTTATTTCTAAATTGTAGTCCCTTATTTCTGTATTAGGTTAGTCTGTGCTCTGCCTGTTTGTGACTGAGGTACAGTATTGCTGCTAGCGTGTAAGAACATGCCATAATGGGTCAGACCAAGGGTCCATCAATCCCAGCATCCTGTTTCCAACAGTGGCCAATCCAGGCCATAAGAACCTGGCAAGTACCCAAAAACTAAGTCTATTCCATGTTACTGTTGCTAGTAATAGCAGTGGCTATTTTCTAAGTCAACTTAATTAATAGCAGGTAATGGACTTCTCCTGCAAGAACGTATCCAATCCTTTTTTAAACAAAGCTACACTAACTGCACTAACCACATCCTCTGGCAACAAATTCCAGAATTTAATTGTGCGTTGAGTGTAAAAGAACTTTCTCCGATTAGTTTTAAATGTGCCACATGCTAACTTCATGGAGTGCCCCCTAGTCTTTCTATTATCCGAAAGAGTAAATAACCAGTTCACATTTACCTGTTCTAGACCTCACATGATTTTAAACATCTCTATCATATCCCCCCTCAGCCATCTCTTCTCCAAGCTGAAAAGTCCTAACCTTTTTAGTCTTTCCTAATAGGGGAGCTGTTCCATTCCCTTTATCATTTTGGTCGCCCTTCTCCGTACCTTCTCCATTGCAATTATATCTTTTTTGAGATGTGGTGATCAGAATTGTACACAGTATTCAAGGTGCGGTCTCACCATGGAGCAATACAGAGGCATTATGACATTTTCCGTTTTATTCATCATTCCCTTTCTAATAATTTCCAACATTCTGTTTGCTTTTTTGAATGCTGCAGCACACTGAACCGATGATTTCAATGTGTTATCCACTATGATGCCTAGATCTCTTTCTTGGGTGGTAGCTCCTAATATGGAACCCAACATTGTGTAACTATAGCATGGGTTATTTTTCCCAATATGCCTCACCTTGTCCTTATCCACATTAAATTTCATCTGCCATTTGGATGCCCAATTTTCCAGTCTCACAAGGTCTTCCTTCAATAATCACAATCTGCTTGTGATTTAATTACTCTGAACAATTTTATATAATCTGCAAATTTGATTCCCTCACTCGTATTTCTTTCCAGATCATTTATAAATATATTGAAAAGTATGGGTCCCAATACAGATCCCTAAGGCACTCCACTGCCCACTCCCTTCCACTGAGAAAATTGTCCATTTAATCCTACTCTCTGTTTCCTGTCTTTTAGCCAGTTTGTAATCCACGAAAGGACATTGCCACCTATCCCAGGACTTTTTACTTTACCTAGAAGCCTCTCATGAGGAACTTGTCAAATGCCTTCTGAAATCCAAATGCACTACATCTACCGGTTCACCTTTATCTACATATTTATTAACTCCTTCAAAAAAAGTGAAGTAGATTTGTGAGGCAAGACTTGCCTTGGGTAAAGCCTTGCTGACTTTGTTCCATTAAACCATGTCCTTCTATATGTTCTGTGATTTTGATATTTAGCCCTTAGCAGAGATCATCAACCGCTCGCTAACTCAAGGACTTGTACCAGATTCGCTGAAACTAGCCACTGTCAAACCTCTCCTCAAGAAACCAAACCTGAACCCTGCAGACCCGGCCAATTTCCGCCCCATCGCTAACCTAACGTTTGTCGCCAAACTTATGGAGAAAATAGTTAACAAACAGTTGTCGGAATTCCTAGAAGACCACCAGATTCTCACAACAGCCCAATTCGGATCCCGCAAATCCCTCAGCACGGAATCCCTCTTAATCTCATTGATGGACAGAGACCTCTCCAGCTTGGAGAAAAAGACCCCCTACCTCCTGGCACTTCTTGATATATCTGCAGCTTTCGACACTGTAAAGCATTCTATCCTCATCAACCGGCTCTCAGACATAGGCATCTCAGGATCAGCCCTTGAATGGTTCAGATCATTCCTTAACATTAGGATATACAAGGTCAGAATAAGCAACAAGGAATCACACCCGGTCAAGTCCACTCTTGGAGTCCCACAAGGATCCTACCTCTCCCCAACCCTGTTTAACATTTATCTTCTCCCACTATGTCATCTGCTCTCAAGTCTAAAGATCACACACTTCATATACGCTGACGACGTCCAGATCCTGTTGCCTATCACCGAATCTATGTCCAACACCATCAATTTCTGGAACAATTGTCTACAGTCCATAAATTCCCTCCTCACTAGCCTTAACTTAGTTCTCAATACTGCAAATACAGAACTTATGCTGATCACCCTGGATGACAATTGTCAGGCTGCCAACAATCTAATCACACCGCTAATGATCTCCCCCACTCACGTAAGAGACCTTGGCGTTACTATCGACAATAGGCTGAATCTCAAAAAATTTGTCACAAACACTACGAAAGAATGTTTTCACAAGCTACACATATTGAAAAAGCTAAAACCTCTCCTCCACTTTCAGGACTTTAGAACAGTCCTCCAAACTATTCTATTTTCAAAAATTGACTATTGCAACTCTCTGCTAATAGGCCTCCCAGCTATCACCACCAAACCATTACAAATGCTGTAGAACTCGGCTGCCAGGATCCTAACCAACTCTAGTAGAGGAGAACACATCACACCTATTCTAAAGAACCTACACTGGCTCCCTATTAAATCTAGAATCATATTCAAAGTACTAACCATAACCCACAAGACCATTCATTCCCAAACTTCGCTAAATCTAAGTGACCCACTTCGTCCCCACGCATCATCGAGATCAATCAGAACCAGCTACTTAGGCACCTTATATGCACCTCCAGTCAAGTCATCGCTCAAGAAACATGCATTCTCGACTGCCAGCCCCTCTCACTGGAATGCCCTCCCCACAGACCTTTGGCTAGAAACTTGTAGTTGGACGTTCAAAAAGAAGCTCAAAAACTTGGCTTTTCACAAAAGCCTTCACTTAAAGGTCTCTCCCTCTGGGTCAGATTCACACATTTCATAACCCAATATGCAAGATGTCCGACGCCGTAACCATTTAATCTTATAAGTTAATCTCATTATTTCCCCGCTAGCTGTATGTTATAATGCATTCATGCTTTTCAAGTCTGCTGTAAATCCAAGTTTGTTGATTGTTTATGTTTACTTATATTTTGTATATTTATATTTATAATAATTTAATTTTATTTTAAGTCGTTCGCTGCTTTATCTATAAGTTCATACGAAGTTAGCCTGTTATCTGTACCCTCTTGTTTGATGTATTTTCCAACTTTGGTTCTATGTAAACCGACGTGATATATACTAGTACAGGAACATCGGTATATAAAAGCCTTAAATAAATAAATTTAGAACACTTTCCACTATTTTTCCTGGCACTGAAGTCAGGCTAACCAGTCTGTAGTTTCCCGGATCGCCCCTGGAGCCCTTTTTAAATATTGGGGTTACATTAGCTACCCTCCAGTCTTCAGGTACAATGGATGATTTTAATGATAGGTTACAGATTTTTACTAATAGGTCTGAAATTTCATTTATGAGTTCCTTCAGAACCCTGGGGTGTATACCATCCGGTCCAGGTGATTTACTACTCTTCAGTTTGTCAATCAGGCCTACCACATTTTCTAGGTTCACCATGATTTGGTTCAGTCCATCTGAATCATTATCCATGAAAACCTTCTCCATTACGGGTACTTCCCCAACATCCTCTTCAGTAAACACTGAAGCAAAGAAATCATTTAATCTTTCTGCGATGGCTTTATCTTCTCTAGGTGCCCCTTTAACCTCTCGATCATCTAACGGTCCAACTGACTCCCTCACAGGCTTTCGGCTTCAGATATATTTTAAAAAGTTTTTACAGTGAGTTTTTGCCTCTACAGCCAACTTCTTTTCAAATTCTCTCTTAGCCTGTCTTATCAATGTCTTACATTTAACTTGCCAACGCTTATACATTATCCTATTTTCTTCTGTTGGATCCTTCTTCCAATTTTTGAATGAAGATCTTTTGGCTAAAATAGCTTCTTTCACCTCCCCTTTCACTGTAGGGATTTGTAGCAGTCTGGCTTGTTCTGTTATCCCAGTAGGTGGTGTATTAATGTTCTAGGGCCTGGTGTAGTATTTGCATTACTTCTTTTTCATAAGGTTACTGTTATTTGAGTCCTGAGAGTCAGTGCTGTTATGATATGATATGGAAAGGTTCTAGGTGCCTTTTTTTTTTTTTATTTGCAGGAGTTTGTATTACTTTACATCAAGTTTAGAAGTGGAGGAAGTCTTTTTTTTTTTTTTGCTTAGGTGACTCCTGAATTTGAATATAGGTTGCTTTTTTATTTGTGTTGGTTTGTAATGTGAACTGTCGTAATTTTGCTCTGCACCTATTCTTTTGTTTATTGCTATTTTATTGTAATTTTGTGATCTCTGCCTTTCTGGAAGAGGATTCATGAAAGAAAATTTTGATATTTGTTTTATGACATGATTGATTGGATCTGATGTTTGTGTTGTTTGCTTTTTACCTGATATTCTTGTGTATTTATAAATTGTAATAAACATAACATTAATACAGATTAATAAGAAATTTGTAATGTTGGTAAGTGCTTGAAATAAGAGTTAAAATATTCTAAAAGCTTTCACTCATGATGCATAAGGGCTGTTGTAGACTACTTAGGAACCCATTGGAGTACAACTAGTAGGTCTCAGACCTGTATGCCTACAGCCCACCCTTGTTAACCTTGGGCCCGTCCAAAAAAATCAGTTCTGGCTATGCCACTGACCTAAAGACTATTTGACAAAACAGAACTGCTCTGTTATGTAGAAAATACCTTGTGCCTTACACCATCACTATCAAAAACTACTCTGACATAGAGCTGACCCGCCTTCTGCTACTCAGAAATTAGCTTGCACTTACCCAGTCATCAACTTAAAAGATTACTTTAGCATACATGTAAAGATTTCCTTGGAATCTCCACTAGAACTGGGCCCTAGTCTAGGACCTCTGAGGGAAGTTGGGAGTGTGAAGAATTTCATCTGCAGATCCCCACAGGAGTCTCTACCCCTGGAAGAAGAGAGGACAGGGAAAATTAGTCTGGAGTCTTTGAAGAATCTTTTATGACTTCAGGTATTTTTCTGCCTTGGAAGGGGAGAACCATTTTTAGCTAGGTGTCTCCATTCCATCCTGGGAACCTTCTTTCCATACCCTGGAAAGGAGAATATCTCAGGGTCTGCAACACTGAGGGACACTTACAAAGACTGAAATTAATTTGGATTTTGATATAGGATATCGATGCAACAGTGAGGAAATGTGTCTGGTGCCAGCTTATAGGAATTGAACAAGTCACACAGTAAACTCTTTTTTTTATTGGAACATCCAATTAGAGTGTCCAGTCTGAATTATTGGCACTTAATATCTATAAGACATACCTACTGGGAAAAGACACACAGCAAATGTTTTTCATTCTGCACCTCGGGCCCTGGAGGTCTACCCTCCCACTCATTGGAGAATGTAACCTGTGGGCCTAGCCCAAAGACTGTGTGACCCCCACTGTCATAGTACAGCCTAGAAGAGGGGCTACATACATCAGAACTGCTCTTAGTCCATTTTAACCTTAGATCCCTGTATTCTCCACCAATAACCAGGGCTGGCTCTAGGCTAACCAGCGCCCTGTGCGAAAACTAAAATTGGCATTCCCCATCCCCAATGAAAAATACTTGCTGCACTCATGCCCTTCACCCTCCCAGTGAAACATTTAGAGGTCAATATTCAAAAGCTATTTAGTTGGATAACTTACAAGTTATTCATCTAAATGGCTAATGCAGCAGCTGCTTATCCACTATAATTTAGCTATGTTAGAAAGGGGCGATCTGGGGAGGGGGCTGAGATATTTGACTTACCTAACTGAATATAGGGGATATCCAGCAAGGCTAGCCGGATAACTTTAGATCTGCTTCAGAGCAGGTCTAAGGTTACACGGCTTTGTGTGGCCAGATAAAGTGCTAATTAACTGCTTACTGTATCTTGAAAAGCTATCCGCTAAGAAGCGCTGTCATCAGCAATTAAACTAAAGTAAACCAAAAGGTGCCCTATCCCCTCCCTCCCCTCCCCGAAAGCATAAGACAAGCCAGGTGTGTATATCCTAAGCTCTCCCGTTTCCCTATACCTTTTTATTTTTATTTTTTACATTTTTTATTTATTGCATTTTATCAAATTTACAAGTATCCACTTGTTATAGAAATCATTTAAACAAGAATATACATAGTATCCATCAAATTTGCAAAAATAAACTCTCTGCACTTAAATAAAAAATAGAGGAAATATGGGAGAGCTGAGAAATACAGAGCGCATTCATCATAGTAATAACTGATTCATACATACTGGATAACCTAAGCAGAACCTCCACACAACTTTCCAATCTCACCAAATAGCGGGTTTTAACTAGGTGTGGCGTGAGTATCCAAAAAGGACCTCAGCTGGTGTGCTTCGAAGAAAACATATCTTTGCCCTTGATGAAACAAACAACGTTTACAAGGAAATTGTAATTTAAATATTGCACCCTTTTGGAGCGCTTCTACCTTCATATTTAGAAATAATTTTCTTCTTAATTGCGTTTGCTTTACTAAGTCAGGATAGCACCATATATTTTGGCCGAAAAAGAGGGCTGGACTGTTTCTAAAATACTGTTTGAAAACGTTGTTCTTGTCCATTGGGAAGGCAAAAAAAACTAGTAGCGGTCTTCGTTGAGAAACAACCATCTCTTGGGATGACTCTAATAAAGTTGTTAAATCAGGTAGTACTTGATCTTGGTCTTTCAGATTCTCTTGATTTCGTTCATTTGGGTATAGGTAATACGCCTTAGTAGTAACAGATTTTATTTCCTCGGGAATTTTCTCTATACCTTTTTAAACAGTAGTGATTTGCCTGGTATTGTAAGCCAGGCCCCATCTCGCTTTTACATTCAAAACATGATCAGCCTGCCTCCCCCCCCCCCCCCCTTTCTCACCCACAAGGAAGAAGTGTCCCACCTGTGTCCCCATCCTCCTGTCCCTCCCCATCCCCGCCAATACAATTTTCAGCTCAGCAGGGAGCAAGGGGGGTGCCGCTCTCGGCACCCCCAGCACTGCTCTGGCAGTGCTGGAAGAGTAAGCTTTCATTCAAGTTTATGCTCCCAGTGCTGCCTCTGACAGAGCAGTGCTTGGAGGCACCGGGAGCAGGGTAGAGGATCCCTCGCTCCCTGCTGAGCTGAAAACCGTATTGGCGGGGATAGGGGGTGCAGGCGGGACACTTCTTCCTGGTGGGTGGCTGAGTGGGAAGGGGGAGAGACAGACTGTGTTTTGAATGTAAAAGCAGAACAGGGCCCGGCTTAAATACCAGGTGGGAAGTGGGTGTGGGGAGAGGGGTGGGGAGATGGAAGGGAGAGGGTAGGGGGTTGCAGAAGGTGGGGGTCTTTTGGGGTGAAATCAGGAAGCAGCTTTGGCCCTAGTCTAGGCCAAGGATTGGCAACATCTGGAAAGAACAGGGGTGGGGCAGGAGGCAACAGTGTTGGGGAGTAGTGATGTGTTTAGTTTTACACTGTTCCACTGTTCTACTGCAGAGTTTCACATTTTGGGATTTTCAGTATAATTTTTGTTTGCATGTTTCTTTTTCTAATCTGTGGTTCCTTATTTTGTATTTGGAAAGGGTTTGTATGTTGTTTACATGTATGACTGCAGTGAGGGATTTTCCTAGTCTGTAGTTTCTGCTCTGTTTTCAATAGGAGATATATTGGCCTTTTAGGACCTGGAGTAATATTTGCAGTGCTGCTTTTTCCTGGGTAGAGTATTGCTGTTTGAGTTTTGGGAGTTAGTGCTTTTTTGGTATAGTAGATTTGGCTTCTGGGATAAACTGTATTCTTGGCAGGCTGTGATAACTTATTGGATCTTTCCAAAAATATTATGCACGAGCTATTGAGACAATATAGGTCCCATCTTCAGATGTGAAACTCTCTGATCATACATCTGAAGAAACAACCTATGTAGTTTCAAAAAAACTTTCTTCAAAAATTGGAAGAAGGATGCATCTGAAGAAAATAGGAAATAGGATAAGCATTGTCAAATTAAATGTAAAATATTGATAAGACAGGCTAAGAGAAAATGAAATAAAGTTGGCCATGCAGGCAAAATCTCATAATAAAAACTTTAAAAAATATATCTGAAGCAGGAAATCTGTGAGGGAGTTGGTTGGACCATTAGTTGACTTAGGGATTAAAGGGGCACTTTGGAAAGATAAGACCATCATGGAATGTCTAAATGAATTCTTTGCTTCTGTGTTTATTAATGAGGATGGTGGGCAGATACCATCCGGAGATGGTTTTCAAGGGTGATGATTTGGATGAACTGAACCAAATCACTGTGAACCTGGAAGATGTAGTAGGCCAGATTGACAAACTGAAGAGTAGCAAATCACCTGCACCAAATGGTATACACTCCAGAGTTCTGAAAGAACTAAAAAAATGAAATTTCAGACATATTAGTACAAATTTGAAACCTATCATTAAAATCATCCATTGTATCTACAGATTGGAAGGTAGCCAATGTAACCCCTGATATTTAAAAGCTCTCCAGGGGTGATCTGGAAAACTATAGACCAGTAAACCTGATTTTAGTGCAAGGAAAAATGGTGGAAACTGTTCTAAACAACAAAATCACAGAATATATAGATAGACATGGTTTAATGGGACACAGTCAGTATGGATTTACCCAAAGGAATTCTTATCTCATAAATCTGCTGCATTATTTTGAAGGGGTTAATATACATGTGGATAAAGGTGAACTGGTAGATGTGGTATATTTGGATTTTCAGAAGGTGTTTGACAAAGTCCCTCATGAGAGGCTTCTAAGAAAACTAAAAAGTCATGGATTAGGAAGCAATGTCCTTTTGTGGATTGCAAACTGATTAAAAGATAGGAAACAGAGAGTAGGATTAAATGGTTAGTTTTCTCAGTGGAAAAAAGTAAACAGTAGAGTGCCTCAGGGATCTGTACTTGGACCGGTGCTTTTCAATGAATTTATAAATGATCTGGAAAGGGATACAATGAGAGAGGTGATCAAATTTGCAGATGATACAAAATTATTCAGAGGAGTTAAATTACATGCGTATTGTGATAAATTGCAGGAGGACCTTGTAAGACTGGAAGACTGGGCATTCAAAAGGTAGATTAAACTTAATATGGACAAGTGCAAGGTGATATTACATGATGTTAGGTTAAATATTGGGAGTTATCACCAAGAAAAAAGATCTAGGCATCATAGTGAATAATACATTGGTACCTGGTTTTTGGCCCTGTATATGGCATCTACTCTTCCCTGTGGATAGTATCAGGGAAGAGAGAGGCAGCTCTTTTGCATCTTCATTGGGAGGGATGCTAATGGATGGTTCCCTTTGTTACTGTACAGGTCCCATACCCCAAATCCTGGTGATGCTATTACCATTATCTCATCATGCCTCCCCCCCATATTACCCATTTGCACCATTTTACTGCCACCTATAGTGCCTTTCTTTTTTTTTCACCCTGAAACATTTTCTTATTTGGGCAGGTCCAATGTATCAGTTACAGAAATTCATGGGATGGATCAATACCCTTGATTCTAATTTCTAATTTAGCTTTCAGTATCATCAAGAATGTATACTTGTTATGACTCCTGCCCACGGTCCCCCGCGAGCAGGCCCTTACCGTTATGTTGTTTGCTGCCGTGCCCGGCGTGGCTGGTTGCCACCGGAGCCGGGCCTTCATCGTGGCCGGAGCCACGGACTCTGCTGCCCCTCGCGGCCCGGATGCGACCCATCTCGCTCCTTCAACACAGCACGGAGCCGCCGCCGACATCCTTGCCATCTTCGCGGCTGGAGGCCGCAGTCCCCGAGTTGGATTGGCGGCTGGAGCCACCCTCGGGGCCTCCTACAAAGGCAGGAGCCGCTGCCGACGTCAGGGCCTGTGCCTGGGCCCAGCCCTGCTTCTCCGCGACGCAGACGTCGGTGCAGGGCCGCTGTCCACGGTCCTACACAGTTCCTGCTTCCTCCTAGGCGCGCGGCAGCGCCTCTCTTCAAGATTTAAAGGGCCCACGGCCGGATATGCCCTGGGCCCTTTTCCTGTACCAGCTCTATAAAAGGGCTGTTCCTGCATTCCATCTTGGCCTTGCATCAGAGTTACTTCAGTCCTGGAGGCTCCTGCCTGCCAGCGCTCCGTCAGGTCCTTCGTGTTCTTCATGGGAGCTCCTTGTGTTGTCCGCCTCTTGTGCCATGTCTTTGTCACCTGAGGTCCCCGTCCAGGTGTCTTGATGTCCCATCGCCCGATGTCTTGCTTCCGGATGTTCCTGCACTTCCTGATGTTTGTTCCTGCGCTCTTGAGCCTTCTGTTCTGCCAGCTGTGGATCTCCGGGTGATGCTTCTCTGTCTTGGGAGTTGCCGGCAGTGGACTTGTGTCCTGTGCTCCTGAGCCGTCCTGTCCTGCCAGCCTTTGTGGTGCTCCGGATGACACCGGCTCCGTCATCGAAGTCCCGCCTCGACTGGATTCTCTCCTGCACTTGTCCCGCTCTCCGCGTGGTCCGTGACCAGCCTCCTTGGGCTGTGTAGGGCGCGCAGTGGGACAGGGTGGTCCGCAACCAGCCCATTAGGTCCACCCGTGAAGGTGGGCTGAGTAGGGCGCCCTGAGAGACAGTGCCAATGTCTGCCTTCCCAGCTTCTCGTCTCGTCTGGACTTTGTCAAGTTCCTCGTCTCGTCTGTGATGCCGTCGCATCAGCCTTGGTGTCATGTCTTCGCCTTAGTCATAGTCTCATGTCTTCGTGTCAAGGCCTCCATCTGCCCTCATCCTCAGGCTGGTCTGCTGATCCATGCTGATCCATAGCGGCAGGTCCGAAAGGGCTTGGAACGGTCAGAGGACCATTCACCTACCAACATCATCTTGTTGGTTCTGGGAGCTTGCAGGCCTGGCGGAGGGTAAAACCATGTCTTTGCCATGCTGGGACATGCTGCCAACCCTCGGTTCGGTCCTGGACTTGTTTGGGGTGGGCTGAGGCCCAAGGGCACGCTAAAACTGTTCACATAACAATACTGTTCCTAGATCTATGAATTTATAAGAGATGAGGAGAATTGAACACGTCCATTTTTAGGAAGCACACAGATAAAAATACAATGCTCCATTATAGTAGTTTCCATCCATAGGGCTTAAAGAACAATTTATTCATTGGTCAATTTTTGAGATTGAGCCAAATTTGCTCTTCAGTTGAAGAGTTTAAATGTCACGCAGTTGAGTTGTCTCAAAGGTTTCAGAATACAGCATATTAGGAGAGATTTTAAAAGAGCACTATATGCCAATCGAGATAATTTACTAATGCCATCTCAAAAATCTCTGGTTTATAGATTTATTTGTGCAATTCCATTTTACCATGCTTGACAAGCATTAAGTCTAATATTCATCAGCATTGGTCTATATTGAATCATGATTCCTTATTTGGGGATCCTCCCATTTTTGCTTTGCAAAAGAATCACTCTTTGTGGGATCAGCTTACCTTTGCAGCTTTTCCAGCTTTGGCACAAGGCCCTTCAATGTTGGCAAGTTATTTTTAATGTGGTTTTTGCTCTGTTTGCCCCTATATCTGTGAACTGACTCATTTTTTTGTTGAAGCTCAGAAACACGAATATAGCTTGTTGGCTAGATACAATTGTTGGATATCACAAGTGATATATATCATAATGTGCCCCTATGGGTTTCTTTATATTGGGCAGACTAAGCGGTGTATTTGTGTACGTATTCTCAAACATATGAGTCGTATTCGCATAGGCAAAGACAGCGCATGCTTAGACCTAGATTCATGAAAATGGTATAAATATTAGGGATGTGAATCGTATTTCTGACGATTGAAAATATCGTACGATATTTTCAAAGTAGTCAGAAATCAGGGGCTCCCCGAAACCAATAGGAAAACCCTACGAAATTGTTCGTGGGGTTCTCTTATTGTTTTGGGGGAGGGTGGGAAAAACGGCACACAAAAACAATCCCTAAACCTACCCCGATCCTTCAAAACAGCTCCATTAGCTTCCCCCACCCTCACGACCCCCCCCAAAATGTTTTAAATTACCTGGTGGTCCAGTGGTGGTCCCGGGAGCGATCTCCCACTCTCGGGCCGTCGGCTGCCACTAATAAAAATGGCGCCGATGGCCCTTTGCCCTTACCCTGTGACAGGGTATCCATGCCATTGGCCGGCCCCTATCACATGGTAAGAGCACTTGACGGCCCGCGCCATTCGCCGGCCATCCAGTGGCAGCTGACGGCCCGAGAATGGGAGATCGCTCCCGGGACCACTACTGGACCACCAGGTAATTTAAAATGTTTGGGGGGGGGGGGGGTTGGGAGGATGGGGGAAGCTAAGGGAGCTGTTTTGAAGGGTCGGGTGAGTTTTTTGTTTATTGGCTCGGGCGCAGCCGATAAAAAAACCCCCCAGATTTTCTGTCATTTGGAGTGATGAAAGGTAAAAGAGGAGTTGATTTATACAATGTACTCTCTACCTAGCTTGATACACTCTCACCCCAAGTTAAAAGTGCCCCATCTTTCAGTGGTATGTGTTACTCTATTGCATTTGATGTTAGAAGCTGCTCATTACCATTAATTCTGGTCTCCCCGAGGGCTCGGCCCACGCAAGGTGCGCTAGTGTGCACCCCCTTGCGCGCGCGCCGACCCCTGATTTTATAACATGCGTATGAGATGCTTTTGAGATGGCATTAGTAAATTATCTCGATTGGCATATAGTGCTCTTTTAAAATCTCTCCTAATATGCTGTATTCTGAAACCTTTGAGACAACTCAACTGCATGACATTTAAACTCTTCAACTGAAAAGCAAATTTGGCTCAATCTCAAAAATTGACCAATGGGTATATTGTTATTTCAGCCCTGTGGATGAAAACTACTACAATGGAGCATTGTATTTTTATCTGTGCGTATGCATGTTATAAAATCGGACGTACATTTGTGCGCGCCAGGAGCATGCACAAATGTACCCCGCGCGAGTACCTTTTAAAATCTGCCCCATAAAAAACAGGTTTGAACATGTTGTTGGAGTGCTGTTTTTTAGTGTGGTATAGTGTTAGGTTTGATCAACTATACATAATTGATATAGGGGTTTATACAATGTTGTTTATTTTTTGATTACAGATATCTTTATTAACCATTTGCATTGGAGATAAACATTAGATTAACATCACTTCCATATACACGGTATATTGCCTGGATATTACAAAAAATAGATACTTGTATTATTCAACTACATTGGAGACAAATATTGATTCAACATTATCTTTATATACATAGTTGTATTTGTTGGTATAAAAATATAGTAAATTATATTATATATGTGTGTTGCCTATGTGGGTTTTTATAACTGGGGTCCTAAGTCTCCTGAAGAAGCCAGCTTTGTCAGTGAAACTAGGGTCCTAGTTGGGACTATGGGAATTTTTTAACTTATGATTTAGCACTAATGACCATTTGTATTTGACATCTTTTGTATCTGGACATTTTTGAAACGTGAGTATTAATAAAATTTGAGAATATGCGTCACTAGTTATTTGTTTTATTAGTTTAACTGTGGATGCTTGTGTGGTATATCTTCTGTTGTTTTGTTATATTTTCTTATTTGTTTATATCAGAAATGCTTACAAATGTCATTGTGACTCTGAACTTGCTGTAACTCGCTTTGTTGGAAAAAAGTGAAATAAATAATAATGAGGGGGTGGTGTTTGTCAAAAGGCATTAAAGTCTGATAAATAAGACTATGAGCACATCCTGGAACTCAGCATTAGTTTTTGAGTGTTTGCATTGCCATGATATAACCAGAGCCCTTCGATATGTGCCTAACTGCTGCCTGATATACTGTATATACCAGGGGTAGCCAACTCCAGACTTCAAAAGCCACAAACAGACCAGGTTTCCAGGATATTTACAATGAATATGCATAAGATAGAATTGCATACAATGGTGGCAGAGCATGCAAATATATCTCATGCATACTTAGGGGCGTGGTGTCCATTGTGCACAGTGGTATACAGGCACTACCAACTTTAGAAAGGTGTGTGCAGTGCACCACCAATTTTAGAGGCCCGTAGCCACCAGAGGATCCCATCCTGCCTGTTGGCCAAACTGCAGGAGGCCCATGCAGCCACTGGGGGATCCCATCTCACCCGGCGGCCAAAATGAAAGAGACCCATACAGCCGCTAGGGATCCCAACCTGGCTGGCGGCCAAAGTGAAAGCAGCTCTGAGATTGCTAAAGGATCACACCAGGCTTGGCAGCCGAAGTGGAGGAGACCTTAGGGATCTCGTACCATCTGGAGGAGAGGGAGTGTGCATGTATATGCATGAGAGAGAAGGAGCATGTGTGTGTGCTTGAGCCAGCTTGTGTGTGTATGAGATATAGGGAGCCAGTGTGTGTGTGTGTGTGTGTGTCTGTCTGTCTGAAAGGAAGCCAGCATTTGTGTGCTTGAAAGATAGGGAGCCAGTGTGTGTGTGTGTGTGTGTCTGTCTGTCTGTCTGTTTGTCTGTCTGTCAGAAAGGAAGCCAGCATTTGTGTGCTTGAAAGATAGGGAGCTGAGTGTGTGTGTGTGCTTAAGAGAGAGGGAGACAGTGTGTCTGCTTGCACGAGAGAGAGGGACCCAGTGTGTGTGTCTAAAAGAGAAGGAGCCAGCATGTGTTTGTGCCTGAGAGAGAGGGAGGGAACCAGCATGTATGTTTATATCTGTGAGCCTGTGTGAGTTTTGAAAGAGTATTTGTGTATGTCTGTGTGAGCAAGAGAATGAACATGTGTATATATGAGAGAGGAGAAAGTTTGTGCACCTCTCTTCCCCTCCTACTAATCTATGAAAATCTCAGGGCGATTGGAAGTCAAAACTTCCTAGGTATGGAAAATGAGTGATTTTTAAAATTCTTATTGATTTTAATTAATCGGGTGTTATTTGATCCATATGATGTTATGAAATATTTTATTAGAATTTGGGAAACATAAAAATAAAAAATATGCATTTTTAACTATTGGATGTTGTTCTGTTCATCAGTTGTTTTGAAATAATTATTTTTATTAGTGTGGTTTTACCATTATAATTGATGCTTTAGATTTCTTGATTTTATTGCTTGAAGTTTTCTGAGGAATGATGATGTTTCTGTTTTTCCATTGGTGCACTTTGTATGTACTTCTTGTGATTTCCAGTTCATTTCTTGTCTGCCTGCTTCTATTTATTGTCTCTTTATTCTGTATTTAGTGAGGTTCTGCATGGATGAGTGATGTGAGGTATTCTGCTAGTGTGTAGTTTCTGTGGTAAGGAACTATAGCAGCTTGGTTTGTTCTATTTTGCTAAGTGGTATATTTGTGTTTTAAGGACTGGTGTAATATTTTCAGTGTTGCCTTTTCATAGGTAGGGTTGTTACCATTTGAGTGCTGGCAGTTAGTGTTGTTTTGACCTAACGGCAGCCTTTGTCACCATTGACCATACCCTACTATGCCAGCAGTTGAGAAAAATCAGAATTGACAGCAATGTAATGAAGTGGTTCTCCTCATTCCTATCAAAAAGGTCATTCCAAGTCAGACTGGGCAACCACATGTCTGACACCTTCCCGATTGATTCAGGTGTCCCCCGGGGTTCAGCTCTCTCGGCAGCTCTATTCAACATCTATATGCTTTTTCTATGTAAATTTCTATCTGATCTAGGAATTGCCTTCTGCCTATATGCGATAACATTCAATTCTAAATACCATGCACCAAATCTATTGAAAATGCAAGACTAACTCTAGCAACACACATGAAGGCTATACAACATGAACTATCCAAACCTAAACTAACTCTAATCACTAATAAAACTGAAATCATTCTAGTTAGAAGAAATCTACCTATAGCGACTCCTCAAATACTTGACATGGGTAACTTCAACATTACGCCCTCAGACCAAGTACGGGACTTAGGTATACAGATTGATTAGAATGGAAAAGCATGTAAATAAATTAATCAAATCAGGATTTGCCAAACTGCGCTTACTATATAGACTGAAACCATTGCTGAATCACGCAGACTTCCGCATGGTCCTGCAGACCCTTATCTTCTCAAACTTAGACTACTGAAACTCACTTCTAGTTGGAGTTCCCAACTGTCTTCTAAAAAATCTACAACTATTACAAAATGCCTCAGCTAGACTCTTAACTAGTTCAAGGAAATTCGATCACATATCACATTCACTGATAGCTCTTCATTGGCTACCTGTACAATCCCGCATCAATTGCAGTCCTAACATTAATACACTCCACCATCCATTCTAATAACCCTAGTTTGGTAGATGTAGCTCTACAATCACACAGGCCACAGAGATCATTAAGAGCTCAAAACAAAGGACTACTAGCTCTGCCTTCATTACAGAATACTCATCTAATAAAAATAAGAGACCGTAAGTTCTCAAAAGTAGGCCCAATGCTATGGAACTCTCTTCCTGAGTATCTAAGACTGAATCCAGAAACAAATTCAAATGTGACCTAAAAACATGGTTATTTCAAAGTGCCTATAACCTAACTTAAAATCCCCTGAGCACAGAGCATGCACCCTCAAGGACAAAGTCATTAAGAACCTATCTTCTGAACTAAATACCTTATCCCAAGTATGTGCCAGTTTTTAAAATGTATGTTGTTTGACCTCATTAAGCCAATGTACTTGCCGATGTAAAATATGTACATCATGTTGTAAACTGTTGTGATCTTTATTTGGAATGACTGTATATAAAATGGCCAAATAAATAAATAATATGGTAATTGTATTTCATTCATGTATTTATTTATTTATTTATTTCTGTTATTTAAAAAATATTTCTATACCACTATACAAACCATCATAGCAGTTTACAAGAATACCATACATATTAAAAATTGTGAAACAAATAAAACAGTATTTGGACAGTACAGTATTTGGACAGTACAGAAAAAGAACATCAACTACAGAATAATTCAGTATGCTGTTCTCTATAGGACCACACTTTGCACTGCAAACTCTTCTCTAAATAACAAGGTCTATAGTCCCCTTTTAAAGATCTTTGAGTCACTCTGTGTTCTGAGATTGTCTTGTAAAGTATTCCAAAGGGCTGGACCAACTATTGAAAAAGCTCTTTCCTTCACTTCACCGATATGTGCCTGCCGAACTGTCGGGACATCTAACAGGCCTTTATTTTGAGACCTCAGGGTCCTGGATGGGGTGTAAATATGAAGTCTAGAATCTACCTATGGAGTATTTGTAGTTTTTATAAATTTATGAATTAATATAAGTGTCTTACATTTAATTCTAGCCCTAATTGGGAGCCAGTGTAAATCAACCAGTACTGGAGTGATATGGTCATATCTTTTTGTGCCCGAGAGCAATCTGGCTGCAGAATTCTGTAGTAGTTGGAGAGAGCATAAGTTTGAGGAGGGAATGCCTAACGAATTATAATAATCTGACCCTGAGAAAATTAAAGATTATATAACTGTTCTGAAATCTTCCATGCCCGGGAGAGGTTTTAAATGATTTTAGCGTATGAAATTTCATATATCCAGTACATAGTTTGCTCATGGCTTTCTGAAGAGCAAGCCCTTACCCAATATGCGTTACAATAGTCCTAATACCATATGTATTACAAGTGTCTTTTTGGCTTTTATGCAGGGTTTTGTTTCACATCACAGTAGTGCATATAAATATAATATACAAGTTGTTGTGATATTTTTACTTCAAAAGACTGTACTTTGAGTGTCCTTTTTCATGTAAAATCTTGAATTATAAATGCATAATTTTAAATTGTGTGTAAAGAGGGTTGAGTTGGGAGGAGGCCTGGGCACCTAGCTGTAAGATTTACTTAGGATGCCTAATACCCTTGCACTGGCCCTGATTAGAAAAAGAATACAAATTAAACGTTAAAAAAAACAAAACAGGATGAGGAGGAGCCAGCATGGTAATTGTTCGCACAGGGCAGCAAAAAAGCTAGCACTGGCCCTGCGAAGCAGCACTCTGTGGTGATGCGCTGTAGGGGGTTCCCATCCCTCCCCTGTGAGAAGAGTCCCTGCCAGGGGCGGATTGGCCCATTGGGGGATCGGGCATCCCCCGATGGGCCAGTTGAGCTAGTCACGTGGTCTGCCGAGCGTGGCAGTGGCAGAGCCATGCTTGGCAGACCACATGGTATCTCCTGGGCCGGCCTGGGCGGCGAATTTCCGGGCCGGTCTTCATCGGGAATCTGCCGCTGGTCCTCGCATGGGAGGGAGGGAGGGGGTGAGGGACTGAGAGGGAAGGGAAGGGGGCCAGCGTGTGTGTGTGTGTGTGTGCGCCTGAGAGGGAAGGAGTGGGAGCAAGTGAGGGGGAAGGGGTGAGTAAGTGAGGGGGAAGGGGGAAGGGGGAATGAGAATGTGGAAGAGGGGAATAAGAAAAAGAGAGGGTAGAAGGGTTTTGTGAGAGAGGAGAAAGTTAGTGTGTTCCCTGCCTGTTTGTGGCTCTCAAGTACCAGAATTGGCCATGCCTGGTATATCCTGTAGATCACAACATTAAATATAAACGGAAAGAAAAATGTAACCAGATTTTGCTGAAATAATAAGAATTAAAACCACTCTCAAACCAGTACTTTAGTTTTTTGTTTTTTTTTTGCTAATCCAATCTGCACTTTTGAAGGGGCTAAATTTTGTCTAAGTGGGCATCCAGAACGGTTCTTTAGCAATGCAGTGAGTGTGGCTGAACTAACGCAAGTCTGAAGCTTGTCAGCAGTTGGGATGGGCAATTGTATTTATTTAAAAGTTATTTATTTAAAAATAGTTTATACAATATCTGGCGCAAATAAATTGTACTAAGTGGTGTACAACATTACACACATATCATGTACAAATAAAATATACAAAACTCATAATCTGGATTTCTGATTGCTGTCTAAAACTCCTCCCATTTCCCACCATTTCTATGAAAGGAAACGCATGATCACTTACGCTTGCTTGAAGATCATCCGTTCTGATGACCAGTTCATCCAGCTTTACTTCTCTCTCCAAAACTCTGTTAATATTCTGTGTCATGATGTTTTTGACATTATCAACTTGACCTTGCAAAGTGTACACTGCGCCTGAGCCTTGAGGCAAATTGTTAGTCTCCTGCACCAAAAAATAGCAAAATTATTTAGATTTGTCTCCATTCTGGCAGCTTTCATTCCCTGGGTGTTGGTGCTGTTTGCTGTACCCACTGGGAGGCAACGGGAGGCGTCCATTAAGGAGGAATGTCATGGTCCCTGCTCAGAATTCAAAAGAACTGACTAGTGTAGAGTTGCCAACCATCCGGATTTGTTTTTGTACTGTACAGATTTTTGGGGGTACTGGACAGAAAAAAGAGGAAGGGCTTCAGTAGCCACTCTATATTCACCATGTTGGATACATTTATTTTGTGTCACTTACAATACACTTCAGGCCGCGATTTAATCAGAGGTCGAAAAAAATTTACAAAAGAATAGTTTGACCCCTGAACTAGTAAAAGGGGGTAGACTGAAAAGTAACATCGGAAAATATTTCTTCACAGAAAGGATGGTGGATGGATGCATGGAGCACCCTTCCAGTGGAGGTGATAGAGACAAAAATAATAAAGGTTCAAGGAAACAGCAGCCAAGAATAGAGGATCTTTAATTGCAAGGAAGTGAGGGAAAAGCCAGAGATCAGCTGGTGTCTATGCTTCTGTAGCAGGAATATAGCTGGGCAGATTAGATGGGTCCTTTTCTGCTATCATATTCTAGATTCCTATGTTTTTCTGATGGTGAAGGGTGGCAATAAAAGTCACATGTGTGAAAACCCCATCAGCGAAGATATTGAACAACATCTTCAAGTGTTAGGAAATTTGAAAACTGAAAGTTTACACCCCTAGTCTTGTCTGATAAAAGCACCCTGTCAGCACTTAAGATGATACTGTGGAAGTTTTCTTAGGTCAGTCTTCATTTGACCTGGCTTTAACATACTTTATTGAATTATGCTTTGTCTGCCAAGTAATTCTGCTAACCCATTGAGCTCAAATGGGTTATTAAGGGGTTAAATTGAAGCTTTATGCGTGCATAAAATATGTTGAAATTAATTTGCAGTGTGTAAGCCACATTAAATTTCATCTGCCATTTGGATGCCCAATCTTCCAGTCTCTCAAGGTCCTCCTGTAATGTATCACAATCTTCTTGTGATTTAACTACTCTGAATAATTTTGTATCATCCGTAAATTTGATAACCTCACGTGTTGTATTCCGTTCCAGATCATTTATAAATATATTGAAAAGTAAGGGTCCCAATACAGATCCCTGAGGCACTCCACTGTTTACCCTTTTCCTAATAGATGAAGAACGTGTCTGTGACATCATAGACGCTTCCACATCTCTGAACACCTGGGCACTTTGAATCAGGCTATCTTCTGTATTTAAAAATAACATCAAACTTACTAGATAGGAAAAATATTTATATATCTAACTTTAAAGGTTTATTATAACACCTGCATTAAATATCACCGATCCTTCTGACCTTTAGCTAAAACCACATTTATACCATATACCAAGAAAAATTAGCATATCTGATATATCTGTACACTATCCCCTAGATTCATCAAAATGCGTTATTAACACATTGATAATGCCTGCATTAAGAAAAAGGGGCATCTTTAGGGATATTTTGCATCAGTAGTACTGCATGGCGGGGTAAACTTATTGTACCCTGCAATAATTCCTGAGAGAGAGAGAGAATCTATATATGAGACCTTCATATTAGTCAAGTATTTATATCTCTATAGGAGGGTCATCTAATAGATTGAGATGAGGTGTTGGTGGTGCTTTAGGGTTTAGGGGCCAGTTTCTCATGTAGAGTGAGACGTACGAACAGCACAGTACACCTACTATGTACTCTCACCTTGCTTGATGGACTCTATAACAGGATACCATCAAGCTAGGGTGAGATAACATAGTACAAAATTTCATCTTTATGAGACTTTCCTCATTCCAAATGACATCAAATCTTCACCAAATTGTACTGTGCTGTTCGTACGTCTCACTCTACATGAGAAACCGGCCCCTAAGCCCTAAAGCACCACTAACACCTCACCTCAACCTATTAGATGGCCCTCCTATAGAGATATAAATAGTTGCACACTGTGAGGCCCTCCCCTGAAGGCTCAGGCTCTCTCTCTCTTAGAAATGTGGCCAAAATGCAATTCTAAAAGATAATGTATTTTGATGAATGACCCTATATGATAGCTGACCGCAAAGCATTTCCTGGTCAGCAGTAAGAATTCTTTTCCTCACTGTTTTAAAGTGGAACAGATTGTGAGCTGTAATGCTACTGAACCCCTCCGCCCATTCTGTGCTAGCAGTGGTAGGGCAGTGCTGTTAGAAAAGCCTCCCCCTTCTGAGAAATTGGGATCTTAGTAACATCACTGTTGCAGTGCACAAAGGAAGGTAAATGAAGGCGTATAGCTAAAGGAAAACGGAGATGTGCTTCGATATTTGAATCCAGACACAGTTCATCAAAGTTTCTGCTTCAAACAAGAATTTAATCCAATATAGTTGAGAAAATGCTGTTCACAGGCTGAAGACAGGGCCGGTGCTAGTTTTTTTTGCTGCCTGGGCGAAAATTATTGTGCTGCCCCCCTCCCCTCGATTCATTCAGTGTCTGTCCCGGGTCCATCAACTAAAGCCCAGCTCCCTCCTGCAATCTATATATTTTTTAAAACAGATGTGCCCCCACCCACCCCAGAATCCATGGATAGGGAAGTGTATTAGGTACCATAGGCAAACCTTACAGCCTTACACACACACACACACACACACACACACCCCCACACCCTTTACAGTCACACACATTAAATTATGTATTTGTAATAAATTTTACATGAAAAATAACATTCAAAAGTACAGTCTGCTGAGGCAAAAATATCACAACATGCATATTATATTTACATGCACTCCTGTGGTGCCAACCAGAAAACTCTGCAAAAAAGACAATTGGAGCTCCTATGGAATTAGACTTTTTAGAATGCGTATTGGGTGTGAGCTTAGCCCTCAGAAAGCCATGAAGGAACAGAATTACCATTACAATATAGTAAACCTCCCATACCAAAACTACCCAAACAACCTTATCTATGAAAAGGCAATGCTGCACACATTACACCAGGCCCTAGAACACCAATGAAACTCTTATTAGGAAACCAGGCTGCTATAGATCCCGTCACAGAGATTACATGCCAGCAAAATACCTCACCTCGGTCACATATGCAGAACACAGAAAGACCCTCACCAAATACAGAATAAAGAAATCAGAAAGTATAAACAAAAACGTACTGAGAAAAATTGAACTGGAACCCACAACAAGCCACTCTCTGCATGCAGAGCAACAAATTACACCCAATAATAAAAACTAATAAGGCTTAAAAAAAATCTTCTCTCCATACCTGTGATCTTCTGATTTCCAGTCACCCTGAGATTGTCGTGGATTGGGGGAAGGTAGGGGCGCCTAAATTTTATTTTCTTTCTCACACATACATGCACAATAACACATTCATTCTCTCACATACTCACACTCTCTCTAACATACACAGGTTCTCTTTCCCTCACAGATACTTTGGGGCAGATTTTAAAAAAGTACGCCCGCGCGACTGGCGCAAACAAGAGTATGCCGGATTTTAAAATCCGGGGTTTGCATGCGCAAGGCTACGCAAAATCGGCAGCCTGCGCACGCCGAGCCGCGCAGCCTGCCTCTGTTCCCTCCGAGGCCGCTCCGAAATCGGAGCGGCCTCGGAGGGAACATTCCTTCCACCCCCCCGCACCTTCCCCTCCCTTTGAGGGGTCGGGAATGGCTGTCCCCCTGGAAAGGTTTTAGAACAGCACTCTGCCTAGAGCTCTGGGGGTAGTGTGAATTGATGTTTGGAGTTAGTGGAGGTATAGAGGAGCATTTGCCTTGATTTGGATTTTTGGATGTGCTTTTCCTATCCACTGCCTGGTGGGTAAGGTTTGTATCCTGGGAATATTTTGGGCTTAAAAAGACTTTAATTTTTAGGAAGCCTGGTGAGACACACACACACACACACACACACACACACACACACACACACTCTCACTCACTCAGTCTTCCTCTTGCACTTTCTCTAACAAACTTATCCCCTCTTTGAGGACCTCCCAGAATGCATGGGGGGCACAATGCTGTTCTTGGGGCCACTCTTACTCCCAGTCTCCTACTTCTTTGCATCAACACAGTCCACAGGACCCGGGCTGCCGGGGTTCATTCTGGCAGAGAGAGGAGGATAAACCTCACGAGGGGTGAGGACCCTCATACATTTTACTTCCTTTGATCTCTCTTGGTTCACAGGACTCACACTTGGGGGCACCTTTACCACTGAAGAAAGATGCTGGACAGACTTGTTGGGTGTTCAATAAAAATTTACTGCAACCAAAAATACTTAGTCCCATTCACAACAAAAATTCTCCACATAATCTTTACACAAAAAAATAAACAGTCCAAAAGTACCTCTTTCTCAGTTTTACAGGCTGACCGTTTGGATATCAAGCAGTAGGGAAAATTCTAACACTCTCGAGTGAGCGTAGGCTCCTAAAGGGACTGGGATCTCCTATTTCTTTCTCTGATGGTAAAAGCTGGACTTCTGGTGGTAAAGAATCCCAAAAGTGTTCAAAATCCAAAAGCGCTCCTCTTTCTCTTTGGGCAGAAACTGGTGGCAAAATATTTCTCCCAAAACAAAATTCTCTGCAAAAATACTTCTCTTTCATTCTCTGTCAATACTCTTGTCAGGTCATTGCTGTCCCTTCTTTAAGTGGGCGAAATGATTCACAGCACCTTCCCGACTTCCTAAGGCAGAGGTAACAGATCTCTTTAGGCAGGAACAGGATCCTAAACAAAACAGCTCTTCTCAAAAGTCTTCTTCATGCTCCCAAAGACAATCCCTTCCAGGCTATGAGCTACTGGCTAGGGCAGAATCTCTTTTCCTAGATCAGGGTGTGGATCCTAAATTGGGAACTACTCAACAACTCTCCTTCCTTTCCAAAACACTAACAAAAAATGCCACACTTCTCCTTGTGCACAACTTGCTTGTATAGTGCACTGCTGACCAATCCAGACAAGCCTCTGTGGAGGTGCCTGCAGGGGTGGTCTGCAAAGTACTGGATCCTAACTCAGAGTTTAAACTAGGGACAATTGGTTAGTGAGGGACCTGATTAGTTCATTACATTCTGTCTCACACACACACTCTCCACTCCTCCCCTCCCTTGCCTAACCCCAGTACTTCCCCTCTCCCCCCTTCCCAGCTCACCCCAGCACTCTCCTACTTTTCCTACCTCTGAGGATACAGCCCTTTCTAGACCGATTCAGCTGCTATGGTGGCTTCCTCCAGACCATGAGGGCCTCTGCTCTGTCTCCTTCCAGCCACTCAAGCTGATACCTCTGCCTTCTTTCGGCCCATGTGACCTGGGGGTGGGCCTGAGTCCAAAGTGGATGGGAATGGACCACTATGTCCCTGATTTTAGCAGTCCTGTTTCAAGAGCAGAAGCTACACATAACAAAGTTACTGTGGTCTATTCACCAGGGGCTTTAATGCAGATTTGTAATGGACATAGAAAAGAGTACACCTGGGTGCACATTTTGAAAGGCGCATATTCTGAATTCCTGCTCAAGGTTTCAAAAGCCCCACATTTTATTTTCTTGATACCCACATCTATTTTGTCAGGCTGCAGGAAACTGTAAAAGGAAGGACATGTTTTAATCAAACTGGGGTAATGTCTCAGCATGACTCATTGCAATACAAGATTACACTATACAAATATTTGGACAGACTTATGCTCTTGTTAAAGGTCCCTTGCAAAAAACAACCTCAACAAGTGTTCCACTATCTAGCTGTCTGCCCAGGGCTCTATAGGTTTCTTTTAATTAACACCTCCCTTTCCTCCTCCTGTAAGTAAAATCCATTTGCTTACAAATATAAGAATTAGAAGAGACTTACCATGTCTGTATCTATTCAGGTCGGTTGGTTTTGGTGAGATGACGCAGAGGAGAATTGTTTGACCTGTTTGTTAATATTTTACCGTGCAAATTTTTTTTTTTTTCTTTTGTGTGCAAATATTATTGAAGCAGAGGATGTCAAAAGGAGACACTGTGGGCATACCGAGCAATTGCCACATTTATTAGGCTCTGAAACTTAAAGTAGAAGATATGCCGCCCGTTTGACAACTCACCACAGTAGGGCTGATTTAACTTGTAGCCCCCTCTTGGTTTTGGGACACCTAATTAAGAGGCTACAGCAGAGCCCCAGGGCCACAGTTTCTTTCTATTTGCTCCAAATGCATGAGATGTTCATCCTTAAAGTGCCAGGGCTCACAAGTGGGGTAGATGTATACAACTCCGGGGCCCTTGCGGCATTGGTAGGGCACTGTCTCACAGTCACTCACTTGCATCTCAGTCACAACCCGCTTGTACTCATGGGTAGAATCCTCTTGATAAATCCAGCCCCAAAATATGACAAGGAGTCTGTTGTGCTGTCGAATGAAAAAAATGTACTTGCATTTAAAAAACAAAATCCATGCAAGTATGGCAAAATTCATAACTAGCATCAGGAAAATCATAATCACAAAAGCCACAGTCTCTCTATGCATGGTCTGATAGCCCCTCTACCTGCCTCTGAACCAGTGTCCAAGCAAAAACCCTCCCCCAAGAAGGATGGGAAAATGTTCTGTTTGGAACAAACCAAACATGGCTTCATTTGTTGCATTTTTTTTGCATTTGTTAAAAACGAATGCACAGCCCTATAGCCTTAACTGGCTATATTAAAAGGAATACAGCCAGGTAAGTGGCGCTGCTGTTTTAAAATATAAGAAGCTCGGTGAACTTTTAGTAGCCCAATCACTGCCTCCCCCAACCTAAGCTCTAAATCCTGGGCCCTGCCAGGCCAGGCTTTCAGCCCTCCCCCATCCCTCTGTCAGGATTTAAATTGTCAAAGTTGAAGGGAGCTGGGATTGGCCTCCCTCTCATCCCCCACCTGCTCCCCAAATTAGCTATCCAGTGCCTCCCCACATCCCAACCCTATCCAGTTTATAGCGGCATTGGCAACTGAATGGTTCAGCCAGCTAATCGGCAGCAGCAAGAGGGAAAAGAGGCAGAAATGCCACCTTAGGAATGTCCTGGCACTGGGGGCAGAGCAGCAACAGGTAAAGGTGAGGCAGCAGGGCCCACATCCAGGATCACCACACAGGAGGCCGTGCAGGGCCCTCAGGGAGCAAATCTTTTATCCCTGAACCATGAGGTGATCATGAGGTACCGCTTGAGCTCTCAGGCCATAATGGATTTATATGAAGACCTCAAAGCAGACCTTGATCTGGTCACTGAGAGGTCCCATGCCATACCAGATCTTGTGAAACTGTTGAGCTCCCTCATTTCATGGCTTCGGGCTCCTTCCAAATAACTGTTGGTGTTTTAAGCAGCATATATCAAGTATAAGGTTATTGATTGGATAGTATTTTTCAGAATGATATATATCTGTTTTATTAAAAATTGAATAAAGATATGGAAAAAAAAATACAGCAGGCACACTTGTGGCTACGAACACATCCACATGTGTGCCTTGCCATTCACAGGCCCTGCAACGCCTTCTGCTGTAGTTTGTAAGAGACCTGATGGAATCTGGTCAGAGCCAGTGATGGCTTCCTTGTTGTCTCATAAGCTGGCCTTTGAACTATATGGCATTTATGAGCAACTGCTCTGAGATGTTGGGACTACAAACTCTGTAAGACATGCCTGCCATTTGTGATCCATTCTTACCTCCTGCCCTTATCCACAAAATGCACAGCAGGAAAGAGCTAGAGTTAAGGTTTTGGGTGTAAATTTATTTTTTTCACTAATATGATAGGGGCTCTGCCTTTCTCAGTTATGTGGCTTTATGTTCTCTTCACAATATGATTTTGGATGCCTGGCTGTGTATCAACATCTGGACTATGGGCTATAATTATAACTATGACTGCCCTTCACATGAAGCAAACATAGTCATATATGCATCATTGCCCCTTAGTCCTAATCAGGTGCATGCACATCTGCACACCAGTACAATTACAGCTGTTTGTGTATTACTGCTCTGGCTGACTGCCAGTCAGCATTAGTAAAGGTTCATGTGTTCACATGGCATGTGACAGGCAATGCTATGTGCCTGTTAGCTGTTTTTATTTAGGGTCTGAGTGCACCTTTAGCCTTGTGGATACAGTGAAAAGGTCAGATGTGCTGAATGCCACAAAATCTCATGCAGATTATCCATCTGAAGTCTGATTTCATATGCCTGTCTACGATAGCCAAAGATTTGTTACTTTGCCCGGGTGCTAAGTATAAAGAGGCAGAGTATGGCAGCTGCGATTAACGACAGGATATATTATTGCTTTGCCAGTGCACAGAGGTGCCATTACAAACTTCTGTAATCTAAAGGTAGATAGGCCCCCCTACCTACATCATTTAATTGGCAGCACATGTAGAGGGCATAAAAACAGTCATTGATGCGTCTCTGTAGAGGAGGCATAAAATAACAGCAGTGGCTTGCCCTGGCATCAGTACATTAATCTGATGATGAATTAGATGCTATAAGAGATTAGCAGTATAGCAAGAAACTCTGCGCAAAGAAGTGGAGTAGGGGCAGCTAGATTGTACCTTTCAGGAGGCCTTACTAGTCAAGCCAGCTTTATTTTATGCCCTTTGACCTGTTAACTTCCTCTTTGCAAGCTAGAGCTACTGTTATTTCAGAGAGGATAATATATTGTGATTTTCAGTGTTTGGGTTGGCGGAAGTGTTTGGGGGTGGAAAAGTTACGTATCTCTTAGCATTTGGAAGTAATGTGGCTGTTACATCTACAGATCCTTGCGCTCTAGGCAGACAATGTAATATTCACCCCCCACAAAAAAAAACCCCACCCTGAGTTGAAAGTGCCCCTCTTACAGTGGGAGATATATAAAGTGTCAGATTTTCTCTCTTTCTCTCTTTCTCTTTTTCTCTTTTTCTCTTTTTCTCTGTCTTTCTCTCTCTCTCTCCCCCTCTCCCCCAGTATTCATGTTGCTTGCGCGTGGCCCACATACATATATATATGAGGCCATTTTTGTGCAAGCAACACTTTTAAAATCTACTGTTAGTGATGCTCTTTTTAATTGCATGAGTTAGGGGTTTTTTATAGCTGGCTTCCTGTTCAAGGACTGTTAGTGTGGTGACTTGTTTATGGCCGCTGTGTTACTTCAAAGATTGCTGGGTAGAGGAAGGAGTCTGCGGCGCTGTAATGGAGCTTAGACCATTTTAATAAAGGGGAATTTTGTATATTGTGTACCGGGGGAAATGGCTTGTATTTACATCCTCCCACTTAAAGAGGGCTCTGTCGGTGGAAGCCTATAGTCTGCAGTCACAACACAGTTCTTTGGGTGTGTTTCAGGTGTGGGTGCCTTTAGCTAGCCTTTCCTATAAAATAAAGACCCACCAACCTCACTCCTATAAAAAATGTATTACTTAACAGCAGCTAGTAGTAACTAGTTATTCTGTAGCCATTGTTGAACTTCAGAAGATTATAAGACATCTTGGATGATCTTCAGCTTTGGTGTCTGCTCTGTATTACCATACTTTTTATATCTCTGATATCTCATTTTGGCATGTATAGTGCAGGGTATGCTTCGCCTGGTCTTTATACAGGAACTTCTTTCTCACTTTGGGGAGATCTTGTTGCCTTTACTGGTGCCATAAGAACATAAGAACATGCCATACTGGGTCAGACCAAGGGTCCATCAAGCCCAGCATCCTGTCTCCAACAGTGACCAATCCAGGCCATAAGAACCTGGCAAGTACCCAAAAACTAAGTCTATTCCATGTTCAACAATGGCTACAGTATAACTAGTTACTACTAACTGCTGTTAAGTAATACATTTTTTATAGGAGTGAGGTTGGGGGGTCTTTATTTTATAGGAAAGGCTAGCTAAAGGCACCCACACCTGAAACACACCCAAAGAACTGTGTTGTGACTGCAGACTATAGGCTTCCACCGACAGAGCCCTCTTTAAGTGGGAGGATGTAAATACAAGCCATTTCCCCCGGTACACAGTATACAAAATTGCTAATGGCAGTGGCTATTCTCTAAGGGGCGGATTTTCAGAGCCCTGCTTGCCTAAATCCGCCCAAATCCGGGCGGATTTAGGCGAGCCTATTTTACATAGGCCTACCGGCGCGCGCAGAGCCCCGGGACTCGCGTAAGTCCCGGGGTTTTCGGAGGGGGGCGTGTCGGGGGCGGGACCGAGCGCAGCGGCGTTTTCGGGGCGTGTCGGCAGCGTTTTGGGGGCGGGTACGGGGGCGTGGCTACGGCCCAGGGCGGTCCGGGGGCGTGGCCGCGCCCTCCGTACCCGCCCCCAGGTCACGTCCCGGCGCGCAAGAGGCCCGCTGGCGCGCGGGGATTTACGCCTCCCTCTGGGAGGCGTAAATCCCCCGACAAAGGTAAGGGGGGGGCTTAGACAGGGCCGGGTGGGTGGGTTAGGTAGGGGAAGGGAGGGGAAGGTGAGGGGAGGGCAAAAGGAAGTTCCCTCCGAGGCCGCTCCGATTTCGGAGCGGCCTCGGAGGGAACGGGGGTAGGCTGCACGGCTCGGCGCGCGCCGGCTATACAAAATCAATAGCCTTGCGCGCGCCGATCCAGGTTTTTAGCAGATATGCGCGGCTCCGCGCGTATCTACTAAAATCCAGCTTACTTTTGCTTGCGCCTGATGCGCCAGCAAAAGTAGGCCAATTCGCGCTATTTGAAAATCTACCCCTAAGTGAACTTAATAGCAGGTAATGGACTTCTCTTCCAAGAACTTATCCAATCCTTTTTTAAACACCGCTATACTAACTGCACTAATCACGTCCTTTGGCAACAAATTCCAGAGTTTAATTGTGCATTGAGTGAAAAATAACTTTCTCCGATTAGTTTTAAATGTGCCACATGCTAACTTCATGGAGTGCTCCCTAGTCTTTCTATTATCCGAAAGAGTAAATATCCGATTCACATCTATCCGTTCTAGATCTCTCATGATTTTTAACACCTCTATCATATCCCCCCTCAGCCGTCTCTTCTCCAAGCTTAAAAGTCCTAACCTCTTTAGTCTTTCCTCATAGGGGAGCTATTCCATTCCCTTTATCATTTTGGTAGCCCTTCTCTGTACCTTCTCCATTGAAATTATATCTTTTTTGAGATGCAGTGACCAGAATTGTACACAGTATTCAAGGTGCGGTCTCACCATGGAGCGATACAGAGGCATTATGATATTTTCCATTTTATTCACCATTCCCTTTCTAATAATTCCCAACATTCTGTTTGCTTTTTTGACTGCCGCAGCACACTGAACTGACGATTTTAATGTGTTATCCATGACGCCTAGATCTCTTTCTTGGGTGGTAGTACCTAATATGGAAGCTATCCTCTAACTATAGCATGGGTTATTTTTCCCTATATGCATCACCTTGCACTTATCCACATTAAATTTCATCTGTCATTTTGATGCCCAATTTTCCAGTCTCACAAAGTCTTCCTGCAATTTATCACAATCTGCTTGGATCAATAATCACATAAACAATCTGCTAGTATCAATAATCACATAAACTAAACTGGGTCCATGATGTTATGTAAGTGTGTAGCAGGTAATAGATTTCCAGTACACTTTAGGAACTGAGGAGAATCCATAACCCAATACTTGGCATACAGCTATCACTGGGACAAACAGCTACTTTCAGGACTTCTTAAGGTATAATAAAAATATAGGCCAAGGATCCGGGAGAACTGGTAAGTGATGCCCACTTAGGACAGTGTCTGAATGTGTGGGTTGGATTTTTTGGTCCTTGATTATCGTCTTTCTTTCTCTCCATGCATACAACAGATTATTCACTACGTTCAGGTGTTTCTGTTAGGAATATTGTTTATATTGTGCTCACTTACCACTATGCTTGGCTTTCTTGCATCCAGTATTTCATTGGTTGGTCTCATTATTATTTATTATAATATGTACATGTTGATAATGTATGTACAAATGAGCGTCTAAGTATAAACAGTATAAGAAACTGGCAGTAGCCGGAGCTAGGGGTGGATGTGGCAATGGAGATGGGGGTGGAAATATGTTGATATAGCTTGGGCCCACCATACCAATCTAAAAGGTATTCTGTTGCTCCACAACATATCACAAACCGTGAATATACCAGTGTGAACTAGAGAGTGAGGAAGAAAATGAGACTTTCCCCTGGTAGTTATTTTATTAATTTTGATTTATATTCTGCTTTTCATACTTTTTCAGTGCTTCAAAGTGGATTACATTCAGGTATTGTAGGTATTTCCCTATTCCTAGAGGGCTTACAATCTAAGTTTGTACCTGAAGCAATGGAGGGTAAAGTGACTTGCCCAAGGTCACAAGGAATGACAGCAGGACTTGATCACTGGTCTTCTGGTTCATAGCCCACTGCTTTAACCACTAGGCAACTCCTGACCCCCACTTGTAGTCTTCATACCCAGGGCCAGATTTGAGATTGTGTGATAACAGGGCTTTGCCAGAGAGTGTCATCTCTAATATTTGGGCCTACAACTCCTGAAACAGGGGCCAACATGCCAGTTGACAAAGTCAGTGCCATGGAAGCTGACAGCATATTAGAGGCACAGACAAGACTAGCTCAGAGGTGTTTGTTAGGTTATTCTGTAACAGAACCTAAATGAATCGGAGGACCATTAAACAAGTAATAACAGTGCAAATAACCATAAATTAAAGGAAATAAAACACACAACACCAGCTCTTACTTTTGAACAATGAGACCACTTTATTGGCATCAACATGTCGTCACACAGATGATAGTATGAGTGAAATTCACAATATAAAGGACAAGATATATTAGAAGATATGCCAAAGTGTCTTTATATGAAACAGTTACAAGCAATGTCACAAAGGGCTCATATAAATAGGCATACAGGTCATTTTATTCTTATGCAAACTAGTGATTATAGCAAAGAGCTCAGAATGTGGAAGTGGCAATCCATAGAAACATAGAAAAGGACCCAATGGTCCATTCAGTCTGCCCAGCAAGCTTATGTTAGTATCTACTGTGCCATGCAGGTTACCCCCATACTTACCAGTTTCCCAGATCATAAAAGTCAGGGCCCTTTATTGCTATCTGAGTCCGGTTCCCCTCTTCCCCCTGCTGTTGAAGCAGAGAGCAATGTTCCAGTTGCATTAAAAATTATTAAGGCTTATTGGTTAAAGGTAGTAACCGCTGCACAAGTAAGTTATCCCCATGCACTTTTTTCTTCAACTCCAAACTCTAGTTTCTAGGGATCCACAGTGTTATCCCATTCCCCTTTGAAATCTTTCACTGTTTTCGTCTCCACACCACCTCTAGAAGGGCATTCCAGGCATCCACCAACCTCTCCGTGAAGAAATATTTCCTGACATTGGTTCTGAGTCATTCTCCCTGTAGTTTCGTTTCCTGACCCCTAGTTCTATTGATTTCTTTCCAACGGAAAGGTTTTAGCGATTGTGCATCATTAAAATCTTTCAGATATCTGAAGGTCTGTAACATATCTCCCCTGCACCTCTTTTCATCCAGAGTGTTCATAGTCTTATCCTTCAGTCTCTCCTCATAAGTCTTCCAATGCTGAGGTCACTCTTCTTTGGACTGCCTCTATCCTGTCTTTATCTTTTTTGAGATATGGGCACCAGTACTGAATGCAGTACTCCAGGTGAGTCCTCACCAAAGACCTGTACAAGGGCATTATCACCTCTTTTTTTCTTACTGGTTATTCCTCTCTCTGTGCAGCCCAGCATTCTTCTGACTTTAGCTCCCGCCTTGTCATATTGCTTCGCCATCTTCAAATCATCAGACACTATCCCACCAAGGTCCCTCTCCCTGACTGTGCGCATTAGTCTTTCACCTCCCATCACATAAAGCTCTTTTGGATTGCCACACCCTAGATGCAAGACTCTGCATTTCTTGGCATTGAATCCCTGCTGCCAAATCTTTGACCACTCTTCAAATTTACTTAAATCACTTTTTATTCTTTCTACTCCTTCAGACATGTCCACTCTGTTGCATATCTTAGTATCATCTTCAAATAGACAAACTTTATCTTCTATCCCTTCCGCCAGGTCGCTCAAAAAGATATTGAACAGAATCAGTTTCAAAACCGATCCCTTTGGCACTCCACTTAACACCATTCTTTCTTCAGAGTAGATTCCATTTACCATTACACGCTGTCTTCTGTCAGTCAACCAGATTGCAAATCACACTACTACCTTGGCACTAGAGATGTGAATCGTGTCCTCGATCGTCTTAACGATCGATTTCGGCTGGGAGGGGGAGGGAATCGTATTGTTGCCGTTTGGGGGGGTAAAATATCGTGATATATCGTTAAAATCGTTAAAACCCGCTAAAACCCACCCCCGACCCTTTAAATTAAATCCCCCACCCTCCCGAACCCCCCCCAAATGACTTAAATTACCTGGTGGTCCAGCGGCGGTCCGGAACGGCAGCGGTCCGGAACGGGCTCCTGCTCCTGAATCTTGTTGTCTTCGGCCGGCGCCATTTTCCAAAATGGCGCCGAAAAATGGCAGCGGCCATAGACCAACAGGATTCGTCGGCAGGAGGTCCTTCCGGACCCCCGCTGGACTTTTGGCAAGTCTTGTGGGGGTCAGGAGGCCCCCCCCCAAGCTGGCCAAAAGTTCCTGGAGGTCCAGCGGGGGTCAGGGAGCGATTTCCCGCCGCGAATCGTTTTCCGTACGGAAAATGGCGCCGGCAGGAGATCGACTGCAGGAGGTCGTTCAGCGAGGGTTCCGGCGCCTCGCTGAACGACCTCCTGCAGTCGATCTCCTGCCGGTGCCATTTTCCGTACGGAAAACGATTCGCGGCGGGAAATCGCTCCCTGACCCCCGCTGGACCTCCAGGAACTTTTGGCCAGCTTGGGGGGGGGGCCTCCTGACCCCCACAAGACTTGCCAAAAGTCCAGCGGGGGTCCGGAAGGACCTCCTGCCGTCGAATCCTGTTGGTCTATGGCCGCCGCCATTTTTCGGCGCCATTTTGGAAAATGGCGCCGGCCGAAGACAACAAGATTCAGTAGCAGGAGCCCGTTCTGGACCACTGCCGTTCTGGACCCCCAGGTAATTTAAGTCATTTGGGTGGGGGATTGAAGGAGGTAGGATTTGGCAAGGAAATGTTTAAGTTATTTGGGGGGGGTTCGGGAGGGTGGGGGATTTAATTTAAAGGGTCGGGGGTGGGTTTTAGCGGGTTTTAGTGTGCCGGCTTACGATTCTAACGATTTATAATGATAAATCGTTAGAATCTCTATTGTATTGTGTTCCATAACGGTTTAAGACGATATTAAAATTATCGGACGATAATTTTAATCGTCCTAAAACGATTCACATCCCTACTTGGCACCCACTTCCAAGCTTCTCATTATATTCACAAGTCTCCTATGTGGGACCGTATCAAAAGCTTTACTAAAATCCAAATAACTCACATCGAGCGCTCTTTCTTGATCCAATTCTCTAGTCACCCAATCAAAAAAATCAGATTTGTTTGACAGGACCTTCCCCTGGTGAATCCATGCTGCCTTGGGTCGAGCAACCCACCAAATTATAGATAGTTCACTATCCTTTCCTTCAGTAGAGTCTCCATTAATTTTCCGACCACTGAGGTTAGGCTAACCGGCCTCTAGTTTCCTGCCTCCTCTCTGCTCCCATTTTTGTGAAGTGGGACCACTACTGCTCTTCTCCAATCTTGTGGCACCACTCCCATTTCCAGGGATCTATTGAACAGGTCCTTCAGTGGACCCGCCAGCACATCTCTAAGCTCCCTCAGTATCCTGGGATATACCTAATTTGGCCCAATGGCCTTGTCCACTTTCAGTTTTCCTAGCTCTTCCCATACATTCTCTTTTGTAAACAGTTTCATCTACTCCACCCCCATCCACAGTCTTGTTAACTAGCGAATGTCCTTCTCCAGGGCCTTGTCTAGTGAATACCTAACTGAAGTATTTGTTTAATATTTCGGCCATTTCTTCGTCTCTCTCCACATAGGCCGCCGGCACGAGCAAAGCCCCGGGACGCGCGTAAGTCCCGGGGCTTCGTAAAAGAGGCGGGAAGGGCGTGTTGGCCAGCCGGAGGTGTGTCCGGGGTCAGGGGGCGGTCCGAGGTGGGTCTGGGGGCATGACGACGGTCCGGGGGCAGGCCGGGAGGGCGGCCCGAATCCCACGGCACTGTGGCCTGTGCCGGGGGATGCCGAGGCGGCGCGCACAAGTTATGCCTGCCTCAAGCAGGCTGCTGATTTTGCGCAGCCTGCTGATTTTGCGCAGCCTTGCGCACGCCGACCCCAGATTTTATAAGATACGCGCGGCTATGCGCGTATCTTATAAAATCCGGCGTACTTTTGTTTGCGCGAAGAAAAGTAAACACGTCTGTACTTTTTAAAGATCTACCTCTAAGTCAACTTAATTAATAGCAGGTAATGGACTTCTCCTCCAAGAACTTATCCAATCCTGTTTTAAACACAGCTACACTAACTGCACTAACCACATCCTCTGGCAACAAATTCCAGAGTTTAATTGAGTTTAGTTGATTGAAAAATAACTTTCTCCGATTAGTTTTAAATGTGCCACATGCTAACTTCATGGAGTGCCCCCTAGTCTTTCTATTATCCAAAAGAATAAATAATTAATACACATTTACCCATTCTAGACCTCTCATGATTTTAAACACCTCTATCATATCCCCCCTCAGCCGTCTCATCTCCAAGCTGAAAAGTCCTAACCTCTTTAGTCTTTCTTCATAGGGGAGCTGTTCCATTCCCTTTATCATTTTGGTCGCCCTTCTCTGTACCTTCTCCATCACAACTATATCTTTTTTGAGATGTGGCGACCAGAATTGTACACAGTATTTAAGGTGCGGTCTCACCATGGAGTGATACAGAGGCATTATGACATTTTCCATTTTATTCACCATTCCCTTTCTGATAATTCCCAACATTCTGTTTGCTTTTTTGACTGCCGCAGCAAAATGAACCGATGATTTCAATGTGTTATCCACTATGACGCCTAGATCTCTTTCTTGGGTGGTAGCTCCTAATATGGAACCTAACATTGTGTAACTATAGCATGGGTTATTTTTCCCTATATGCATCATCTTGCACTTATCCACATTAAATTTCATCTGCTATTTCGATGCCTAATTTTCCAGTCTCACAAGGTCTTCCTGCAATTGATCACAATCTGCTTGTGATTTAACTACTCTGAACAATTTTGTATCATCTGCAAATTTGATTACCTCTCTCGTCATATTTCTTTCCAGATCATTTATAAATATATTGAAAAATACAGGTCCCAATATAGATCCCTGAGGCACTCCACTGCCCACTTCCTTCCACTGAGAAAATTGTCCATTTAATCCTACTCTCTGTTTCCTGTCTTTTAGCCAGTTTGTAATCCACGAAATGACATCGCCACCTATCCCATGACTTTTTACTTTTCCTAGAAGCCTCTCATGAGGAACTTTGTCAAACACCTTCTGAAAATCCAAATACCCTACATCTACCGGTTCACCTTTATCTATATGTTTTTTAACTCCTTCAAAAAAGTGAAGCAGACTTGCTTTGGGTAAAGCCATGCTGACTTTGTTCCATTAAACCATGTCTTTCTATATGTTCTGTGATTTTGATATTTAGAACACTTTCCACTACTTTTCCTGGCACTGAAGTCAGGCTAACCAGTTTGTAATTTCTCGGATCGCCCCTGGAGCCCTTTTTAAATATTGGGGTTACATTAGCCACCCTCCAGTCTTCAGGTACAATGGATGATTTTAATGATAAGTTACAAATTTTTACTAATAGGTCTGAAATTTCATTTTTTAGTTTCTTCAGAACTCTGGGGTGTATACCATCAGTCCAGGTGATTTACTACTCTTCAGTTTATCAATCAGGCCTACCACATCTTCTAGGTTCACTGTGATTTGGTTCAGTCCATCTGAATCATTACCCATGAAAACCTTCTCCGGTACGGGTATCTCCCCAACATCCTCTTCAGTAAACACTGAAGCAAAGAAATCATTTAATCTTTCCGCGATGGCCTTATCTTCTCTAAGTGCCCTTTTAACCCCTCGATCATCTAACGGTCCAACTGACTCCCTCACAGGCTTTCTGTTTTGGATATATTTTAAAACGTTTTTATAGTAAGTTTTTGCGTCTACGGCCAACTTCTTTTCAAATTCGCTCTTAGTCTGTCTTATCAATGTCTTACATTTATCTTGCCAACGCTTATGCATTATCCTATTTTCTTCTGTTGGATCCTTCTTCCAATTTTTGAATGAAGATCTTTTGGCTAAAATAGCTTCTTTCACCTCCCCTTTTAACCATGCCAGTAATCGTTTTGCCTTCTTTCCACCTTTCTTAATGTGTGGAATACATCTGGACCGTGCTTCTAGGATGGTATTTTTTAACAATGACCACGCCTCTTGCACACTTTTTACCTTTGTAGCTGCTCCTTTCAGTTTTTTTCTAACTATTTTTCTCATTTTATCAAAGTTTCCCTTTTGAAAGTTTAGCACGAGAGCCGTGGATTTGCTTACTGTCCCCCTTCCAGTCATTAATTCAAATTTGATCATATTATGATCACTATTGCCAAGCAGCCCCACCACCGTTACCTCTCTCACCAAATCCTGTGCTCCACTGAGAATTAGATCCAAAATTGCTCCCTCTTGTCGGTTCCTGAACCAATTGCTCCATACTTCATGGATATCATTTCTATTGATCGCCAGATGGATGATAACACTGATATCAAAGTTCCTACTTTCTCTTCAATGATTTTGACTATCTGGTTTGCATTTCTATTAGCTGAGGATCCTGGAAAGCATTTAAGTGTTGTATCATCATAAAAATGTGCTCCCAAATTGGTTCCTCTGATGATTGAATCTCCCAGCAGAAGCAGCTTTCTTTTATGACATTTGATTCTGTTGAAGGGATTCTGAGTGCATTGGGTAACTTCACTTTTAAACATCACTTCAATATCTATTGTTCAGGTTTCTTCATTCTCCAATGCAGAGAAAGCTTTATGTAGGGGTATCAGTGGGGAGAGTGGGTGTCTCTTCATCACAGGCCTTATTCTGCCAGAGCTCACTGTTATCCGATTGTTCCTGGGTTTTTGAATCTTGGATGTCTGTCATCTCTTTGGGAATGGAGTTTGATGCACAGGATGCTGTAAAGTTGGGGAAGGTGGGTGTCTGTCACATATCTTGTTCCACCAGAGCCCACTGTAAACCATTTTTTCTTGGGTTTCTGCAACCTCTGTGGGAGATGGGTGAGAGATACTGGATGGTTCAAGGAAGGGGAGGTTAATTGCATCCTAGACAATTCTTCCCTTAGATGAATCAGCTCCATTTTAATTGCAGACAGCTGAAGGGAAAAGGGACGACCTTTGCTTCTCCAAATGAAAGGCCTTGGGACATAAGCACCACAATTGTTGCATTGAATGAAAGACATTTTGTTAAAATATCACTAATTCCTAAAAATCATATAGATAAGGTAAGGTACAATTTAGGCTCTAACAAAGATTTTTAATAGGTATATGAAATAAAAACTAAAAGTATTAGTGTTAGCCAGTAAAGATTAATATGAAAACCAGTTTTAACAAGTAATATGAAAGTTTAAGTTACTATTATCTGAGCTGTAAGGAACTACTATGTAAGGGGAGATGAAGTAATTGAAGCAATTATCTAGGAGTCCAGGGAAGAGACTATATAAGAAAAGTAAACTCAGGGTGGATAGGTGGGAGGGAGGGAACTAAATAGTTGAGATTACTTGCAGGAAAAAAAATATTTTTTTTAGATAGCTTGTAGCTGCCTCTCATAGGAAGAACTGCAAACAATAGCTCATGTCTGCTCCCCAATGCTGGTCTCTAGACCAATGAAATCTACAAAGAGCCTCTCCCCCTATTTACATGGCTCAAACTTATGAAACCTTTGGGGCGGATTTTAAGAGCCCTGCTCGCCTAAATCCGCCCAAATCCGGGCGGATTTAGGCGAGCAGGGCCCTGCGCGCCGGTGAGCCTATTTTACATAGGCCTACCGGCGCGCGCAGAGCCCTGGGACTCGCATAAGTCCCGGGGTTTTCTGAGGGGGGCGTGTCGGGGGCGGGCCCGAACCGCGCGGCGTTTTTGGGGCGTGTCGGGAGCGTTCCGGGGGCGGGCCCGGGGGTGTGGCTACGGCCCGGGGCGGTCCGGAGGCGTGGCCGTGCCCTCCGGACCCGCCCCCAGGTTGCGTCCCGGCGTGCTAGCGGCCCGCTGGCGCGCGGGGATTTACGTCTCCCTCCGGGAGGCGTAAATCCCCCGACAAAGGTAAGGGGGGGTTTTAGACAGGGCCGGGCGGGTGGGTTAGGTAGGGGAAGGGAGGGGAAGGTGAGGGGAGGGCAAAAGAAAGTTCCCTCCGAGGCCGCTCCGATTTCGGAGCGGCCTCGGAGGGAATGGGGGTAGGCTGCGCGGCTTGGCGCGTGCCGGCTATACGGAATTGATAGCCTTGCGTGCGCCGATCCAGGATTTTAGCGGATACGCGCGGCTACACGCGTATCTACTAAAATCCGCGCGGTTTGAAAATCTACCCCTTTATTTTTTCTTTTTCAGTCCCAATACACAGTATAGGACTTTTTTTTTTCACAAGTAAATTAAATACCCCTCAATGGTACAAAATATTACAAAAATCTGACAAGAAATATACTTAGCCCAGATATAAATAAACAAATAGTTGCAAATACTTTGTAGCTGCCTCTAACAGGGAGGAAACAACAGATGCAACACGTACAAAAGTCAGCAATGTAAGGCCCAAAACAGTCCATGTTGAGAAAATGCACTAAAGCGTGCCAAGCAAAAAAGTAAAGAAGGGATACCGAAGACAAGTGTTGACAACTGGAAGCAGAAGACTGAAGACAGGTGACTGGTGACTGTAGGGAGGAGGCCGATGACTGCAGACATGAGGCCAGATCTTTGAGACCTGAAACTGGATACCATCTCCTACTGCAGCAACACTGCATGGAAGTGGCATACATGCATTAGACTTGCATTCTCAGCAGCCTCAGGGGAGGGCTGAATACTCTGAAGAATAAGAGTACATTGCAGCAGCCTGGCACAGGGACTCTTCAGCTCCGATGGACCCAGCAGGAAACCTTCCATCTGACCAGTACAGGAAGGTGTGGCTCATGGCAATCTGCTGCCCGGAGCGATGGATGAGAGGGCGCTTGACCATCCTCCCCCTCCTGAAGCATGACACCGGTCAAATCACTGAGGAGGCCAAGGTGGATGGTTCTCACTTGGAGTCTGGCCCTTTTGGTGATTTGAAACGCTGGAAGAGGGAATGCAGAGGTCAGAGTTCCCAGAGAACTGGCAGATAGAGTGCCAGTGATAATATTCCTAGGAAGCTGGTAATCCTGTCACACTCCTAGGAACCCTAGCACCTGCCTTCTACCTTTCCCCGGTGTCTACACCCTGGGGATGTGGGAGATGGGTGAATGGTGGAGGTCTGTGTATGGTGCATTTTTACAGGCCATAGCAAGGGGATTAAGTGCCCTAGTAAGCCCTTACAGTCTTGAGCCAACCTTTCCCTCTCCTCAGCCCTCCCCACATGCAGTTAAAATTTATGCATTTATTTTTAAATTTCATATTAAACACTTCCTTGAGACAGAAAGAGATATTACATGAAAAAAGACATTCCAAATCTGGTCTTCTGAGATACAAATATCACTTACAATAATATGTATATTATATTACATGTGCTGCTTGGTGTCAACCAGAAAACCCTGCAAAAACATCACTTGGAACTCATTTGATATTAGGCCTATTATAATGCATGTTGGGTGTGCGCTAAGCTATGAGTAAACTCAATTACAATTATAATATAGTAAACTCCCATATCAAACAGCACTAACTGCCAGAACTCAAACAGTAACAATCCTATCTATGAAAAGGCAAATGCTGCAAATATTATACCAGGCCCTAAAATACTGATACACCTCCTGTTAGGAAAACAGAACAAGCCAAACTACACACTACCAGAATACCTCACCTTAGTTATAAATACAGAACATAGATAGAACCCCCACCAAATACAGAATAAAGAAAGAGAGCATGATAATAAACATGAATGTGCAGACAAAAACTGAACTGGCAACTATAAACCAGACTCTGTATGTAGTGTAACAATGGAAAAACAGAAACAAATATTCCTCATAAAATATATAAAGAAATATAAAACATCAATCATAATAAACCATACTAATGAAAAGAAATGTCAAAACAGCTGACAAATAGAATAATACCTGATAATTAAACTCATCTAAACTTAAAAATTTCTCATAAACCAATAAAATATTTCAAAACAGCAGACACATCAAGTAATACCCAATAATCAAACAATTAAGATTTAAAAAAATTTCTCACTCTCCATACCTGGGAACTTGTGATTTCCAGTCAGCCTGAGATTAGTCATGGATTACCGGGAGGAGCAGGCAATACACAAACTTTTTTCTCTTTCAAACACGCTCACTTTCTCACGCACATATGCTTGCTCTCTCATATACATATGCTCACACACATGCTCTCTCTCTCACTCATTCCCTTTCTCTTCTTACTCACTCATACCCCTTCTCCCTTTACTTCCATTTTGACTCACTCCCTCCCCTTCCCTCCATTCTCATCAACACCCCTTCCTTTCCCCTTACCTTCCCATTCATGACCTTCCCTCTTATTCAGTCCCCTTTCCTCACATCTTTCCTTCCTTCTCAATCACTCACCACCTTCCCTTACCTCATCACACCCCCTGCCTTTCCTCCCCTTTTGACTCATGCCCATCTCCCCTCACTTCTTTTTTAACTCACCTCTCTCCTTTCCTTCCCTCTACTCTCACTCACATCCCTTCTGTTCCATCTCAGTTACTCTCTCCCTTTCCCATCCCTCCTTTTTGACTCACCCCCTCACTTAGCCCTTATGTTCCCATTCTCTACATGTTCCTCCCAGGCACTCACCTCCTTCCCTTGCCTTCTCACTCACACCCCCTGCCTTTCGTTCCCTTTTGATACCCTCTTTTCTTTCTCTTACTGGCAGTCACAATATGGAGTGGTCATGCAGGTCATGCACCAATGTCACATGGGGCCTTCTTGCTGTTGGGAGTGGGACCCCTGCCAGCACGTCTTTTGAATGTGTTGGTGTCACGCGAGTCCTTCTTGCTGGCAGGGTGTAGGAACCCCACTAGTACTTCATTAAGTGTGCCACCACTTCATCCTTTATCCTTTAAGCAAAGCAAAGTGAGGCGGCCACCACAGGGGTGTTTTGGGGTGCTCTTTCTGTCGCTACAACATTTTGCCGCTTGAGGCAGCCGTCTCACTCTGCCTCATTATAGAACTGGCCCTGAGCATAGGGACTCTTCAGCTCAGATGGGCTCAGCTTCCTGCCAACATTTTCAGGGCAACCACAGTTGTTTGAGGCCACTGGTTGGACCCTCAGGTAGCTTTTCCCCTTCTAGGTTTTTAACTTGGTTGAATGCCCTCTCTTCCAAGTCCCCTGGACTCTACTGACAGACCAGGATTGTTTCATGGCTTTGTTGATGTCATCTACAATGAGGCTGAACTTGGGGCTTCCTGCTCGAATGACTGCCAAACCTGCATGAGAATACTGTTTATATTGCTGAGTGCTGCTACCTAAGACTTAAAGCCTTGTGATATTGTAATGGCCTGTTCACATATGGCCTGTGTCTGGGCCCTCCTCGGCTTAATGATCTCTCCCCTGTTTCTCATGTAAACTGTCTGCCATCTTTCCAGCCTGTCTATTAACCTATGTAAGGTTGCTAGATCAGGTGCCTACTGTGCTCCAGCTTCTGATGCTAGCACCTGGCTCATCATTCCTGAGACTCCTGGCAGAGATTCAGTTACAGGATGCTCCTTAGCTGACTGGGAGATGTCTCAGGGTTCCACTAGCAGTGTGCTGAAACCACTGGGCGGATCCTGGGTCTCCATGTTGGCCCACTAAAGACCAGTATTCTCTATGAGCCTAGGTATATGCTGGTGACCAGATGTAGGTGCTCCTCAAGCTCACTCTCCTCCTCTGGCTGCTCCCAAGTTCTATAATGGAGCTCCTTTAGCTGTCTGGTCTCTGCCTCCTCGCAGCTTTGTCTTTCTCCTCTTCAGTGTGCTTCTATTGTTTCACTTGTTCCTGCTGGGTGCTTGATCCTGGGCCTGAGTGCTGGGGTCTATGAAAAAGAATAAAAGCACATATAAGCGTCTAGTATTACTCTTTCAAAATCATCTTTTTCCATAAGATTTTCATATATAGAGTTACAATTATGATAATCTTATGCAAAGGTGTTGTCTGATGTCCCAAACAGTCCTGCATTTCTTTGTAAAGCGTACCTCCCCTGTCTTCTGCAGTGTCCTGTTTGTCTAGCAGGCCCTCCAACACATCAGGCCCCAAGCATTGAATCAGCCGCTCCTCCATTGGCATCAGTTTTATGGGACACAGTGCTCCTCCTCCTGTCTCTTTCATTTATCTCTCCTGTTTGCCATCTTTGCCTTCAGCTGGGCCTTCAATTCTCAAAAACAATGAGACACCTGTTAACTCGTCCTCCTCATACCACTGTGTCTGTATATGCTATCTCCAATCATCTTCCAGATGGTGCATTTTGCTACCATAGATGTTTTGGCTGCCTGGTTCCCAAAAAGCATTAAGTAACTGGCAAGGACTCCTTCAATGTCCCTTCTTGTCCTTGGTGGTGAACTTCTGGGTTCACAGTTTCTGCCTGCCCTCTTTGGCTGCCTGATGGTTGGGTTGCCACTTGCAGAAGGGTGGTGTCACTCCCTCCCTCACTCTCGCTTCTACTCCCAGCTTCGTCCCCTCCCTACCTGCACCTGCGCTGGCCACTGCCTCGCCCTCTCTGTCTCTTTGGACCTGCTCTACCTTACTTTTTTTTCTTGACTCTCCTGTCTGGTCCCCTCCACATCCCTCCTTCTACTATCTCTCCCATCTTACCTCTACTCCTCTGCCTCTCCTCTCCCACCTCTCACCCCTCTATCATGCCTGCCTTCCATCATTCCCAGCCCTCTCTTTTCTCCTAATCTGCCTCTCCTTCCTAACCGAACTCGCCCCATACACATGCCTTGCATGCTCATTCCCACCACTGTCACTCTCTATTCTCACTCCTCTCATGCACACACTCCTCTTCCACTCTCTAGACATAAAATGACAGACAGACAAATAAGACAAAAAAATCACAAACTCTAATACTTCTTTCACACACAGGTAAATACATCAGACAAAGGGGAAGGTAAATAATGAAGAAACAAGCAAAAGACCAAGACTTATCACTCAGGAAATGGAATTCCTAGTTGGCTAACCCACCAAACTTCTCTCACGTAACTCGCCAAACTCCTCTCTCCACCAACACCTGATACACTGTCAAAGGAACAACTGCAAAAGCTGCTTTATATAAACAAACAAAAAAAAATCACACAAAGCAGACAGATTTTGAACAAAACAATAAATTACACTGGTCTGCAGTCAAAATGCTTCCAAAATGAATGTAAAACTTTACTGAATCTGGGTCACTGAGAACACAAATGATGCTTAAAATTGTTGATTGGCTTTAGTTTTCAAGATATGCTTCTGGATCAGTATATACAATCATTGACTTGGGAACTGTGGAGGATAAGTGATTTAGGAAGGGAAAGGATCTCAAATTAAACCAGAAATTATGAATTTAACTATGCATTGCATTGCAAGGAAAAGACTGTGAAAGCCTTCCAGTTAGTGATTGTTGCGAGCGTAGCGGTGGACCCTTGGGCTGGCCTGATGGAGTGAGAAGATGAAGAGAGGAGGAGTCTCCATAGCGATGAAGCAGGCCGGGTGACGGATACCAGCAGAGCGTCTAACAGAAGTCTTCACTCTGGCCGGTGATGAGGGCACGGAGGCACGGTCGCTAGCTCATGGGGGAGCGTGAGCCCCTGAACCATGGCAGAACTCAGGGAGGAGCCCCAAGGCACCCATGGGAGGTGAGAGCATGCAAGCATGGCAGAGCAGGAACAAAGCAGGACTGAAACTAAGGCAAGGAACTTGGAACAGGAACAAGGCAGGGTCAGCCCTCTACTGGACCTACACTCACCAAATGAGACCCAACAACGCAATGCTGGTCTCAGGAGTAGCCCACTGGCCACTCGGAAGCCCTTCTGGACTGCCGCTTGGGAACGATGAGTGCGTGAGGCCAGACGGAGGCTGAGGACTTGGAACTTGGAAGGTTCAGGTAGGCACTGTCCCTCAGGGCGCCCTACACAGCACCCCATGGGCTTGTCTCGGACCACCCTGTCCATTTGCACACCCTAATTCAACCTGGGAAGGCTGGTCTTGTGGGAGCGAGACAAGTGTCAGAAGGGGATCCAACCAAACGAGGCTCCAATGACCAGAAGCAGGAACTAGATCTATACAGATTTACCCTCGGGATGGCCGTCTGGAGGACTCAGTGCTTGGAAGACTCGGAACAGGACTTGGAACATGAGGAGTTCAGGAACATCAGGTCCTCAGGAAATGGAACAGAACCTGTGGAACATCAGGACCAAGGGACATCTGGAACAAAGAGAAGGCAATGAAGGAGCTCCGACGAGGAACGAGACCAGGAACATCAAGACATGGAACGAAGAACCATCTTAGGTACATGAAGAGCACAGAGGACCTGGACCGGGAAGGAAGAACATGGACAACCATGGATTCTGATCCGAAGGCCCTGAGGAACAGGAACTGAGCCTTTTTATAGGGCTGAAGCAGGAAATGAAGCTGATGAGGACTTCTGGTGGGGCCGTGGATTTTCCTGCTGCTGGCCCTTTAAATTGGATGAAGAGGCATGGCCACACGCCTAGAGGAGGGCCCAGGGAGTGGAGCAGGACCGAGGACAGCAGCAGCCTCCAGGCCGCAAAGAATGAGGGAACAGCTAGGAGTCGGAGGCAGCCTCTGAGCCACGGGATGGAATCATCAGCAGCAGCGGCTTCCCTTGTCGCGAAGAAGAAAGTCGGCGGGCAGCAGCATTCCAGGCCACAAAGGAGGAAGCAGGGGCCGTGGTACCAGGCCACGAGGAATGATGGCTACCTCCGGGCCGCGAAGAAGGCCCCAGCAGCATCCGCAGCAGCAGCACCAGGCCGTGCAGATGGCATCAATGGCATCCGGCCGCACAAGCAAGGCCCCGGGGAGCAGCGAGCGGCAACAGGAGTGTCATGGACGTCCAGGCCGCGCTAAGCAGAGTCCGGCGGCATTGGCAGCAATGGCGATGAGTGAGGGCCTGCTTGTGGGATGGGGTCTGAGTGCAGGATCGTAACAGGAATTGGTGGAAACCCCCCCCTCTCAAGTCATACAAAAGCCTTGCCTACAACATAAGAACATAAGAAATTGCCATACTGGGTCAGACCAAGGGCCCATCAAGCCCAGCATCCTGTTTCCAACAGTGGCCAATCCAGGCTACAAGTACCTGGCAAATACCCAAACATTAAGTAGATCCCATGCTACTGATGCCAGAAATAGCAGTGGCTATTCCCTAAGTCAACTTAATTAATAGCAGTTAATGGACTTCTCCACCAAGAACATATCCAAACCTTTTTTAAATCCAGCTACAATAACTGCACTAATCACATCCTCTGGCAACAAATTCCAGTGTTATGACCACTGTCTGCTGCCATCCATAGCAGGCCCAACTCACCGCATGTCTGACCTTGCCCTCTGCCTCCAGTGCTATCGCAGCGGTGGCCAGTCCCTACCACTGTGGTTTTCCCGATTCCCTGCACTCCATGTGGCGGCCGGGATACCGCCGACCAGCGCTCCTATCCTGGGGCTTTCTAGGCACGTGCGTTCATGCACGCGATACCTGCTCTGATTTTAAAGGGTCCTTGGCGGGAACTCTGGGTTCATCCCCGCCTGATGACATCACTCACCCGGGATATTTAAGCCTCACCTGTAGCCTTCACTAACCGACTTGGCAACGAGTTCCATGGTTCCTATTGGTGTCACACTTTCTCCACGGACCGATTGTTCCTGTCATCGGACCTCTGCGCTTCTCCTTCAGGGTTCCTCTCTCGGCACTTCCCGCTCTGCGGGTCCTGGCTCAGCGCAACCTACTGGACTCTTTCTCAGCGCTCTCCGCTCTGCAGGTGCTGGCTCAGTGCAACCTAATCTGGACTCTCCCAGCGCTTCCTGCTCCTCGGGGCCAGGTTCAGCAGCAGACTACTTGTGAGCTCCAACAGCAGTGCCCCCGCAGCTCCTGGGAATCTCCACGGTACTTCTCCTGTATGACTTTCGCTACAGTGCCTTCTCTTTCTGGGAGTTGGCTCAGCGCAGTACACCTTCAGACTGGGCCTCGGAGCCCCGCTCCTCAGGGTAGCCCTCTATGCAGTTACTACAGAAGACCTTGCCACTGGTTTGCCAAGTCCCAGGCAGTACCCCTGTGCTGCTACTCTCCAGGCACCGGCTACAACGGGTTCCCCACTCTAGCTCTTTTCCTGCACCTTCTCTCCTCGAGGCCACTTCCACGTGGTCCTGCTCTACTCCCTTCGGAGCTGCAGTGGTCTTGCACTTGTTGAGACTTTCTCCTCCTCCCTCCGAGAGTGCTCTTGTCTCGAACTGTGCCTAACCTCTCTGACACTCTCTGCACTCACTCGCCTATCCTCTCCGGGACCAGCCACACAGGGGTGCTCCTAAGTTGCCCTGGCACCCAGGGGCTCAACCTGAGGGGAAGAGGGTCGGCACAGGTGAAGTCCCAACTTGCCTCTGTTCCTGGCCAGCCTCACCTCCTGATGTGGGGACCTGTGGGGCCCAACCCTTCAGGTAGCTACAACCCCACCTTGGGCCATGGGTCCACAATTCCTAACATCCAGAACTTAATTGTGCGTTGAGTGAAAAAGAATTTTCTCCGATTAGTTTTAAATGTGCTACTTGCTAACTTCATGGAGTGTCCCCTAGTCCTTCTAATCTCTGAAAGAGTAAAAAACTGATTCACATCTACCCATTCTAGACTTCTCATGATTTTAAAGACCTAAAGATACATTTTTTGCACTGTCATCTAGGTTGTTTTCCTCCAAACTGTGGAGCAGAAAGCGAGAAGCATGGTGAATGATTTCACCAGGACATTGCAGTAATGGAAAAATGGTATCTGGGCAAATGGAACCCATCAGTGCTTGCAGACCATTGCTGGACAGTGACAAGAGATGTTCATTTAATGAATACAAGAGACAAGCCAAGAAGAGATGAGTAACCACTGAATAAGTACTAAACTATGTACATATACATACATAATAGTTTTTGGCCTTTTGTTTCATAGTAAATTATATTTTGATAATCCTTTTGCTGATTTAACTTTTAAAGTGTTACATAAACAGGACAAGTGAAATATTATGCAATCTTAACTACTTGAAAAGACATTTTTATAATTTATGATTAAAACTCTACTATCTACGCAATAAACTGAGGTAAAATGTAAAAACTTAAATAACATGGAAACAGTAGCTAATCAGCTGGTTTAATTGTCCTATTTGAATTCAGCATATCAACTTCAATAATAGATATCACATTTTATCTCTGAAGCAGACTTCTAAAAATTTGTATGCCAGTGTTATCGTGCGATGCGCTATTTGCAAAATGTCCCTAAACACGCCCACTTTTTTATTGCTTGAGCTGTAATTCTCATAACACACAATGTTTCTTATTGCAACCAAGTAAATAAGCCCCTAAGTTAGTACCTCAAGCAATAGAGGGTGAAGTGAATTGCCCAAGGTCACAAATAATGGTAGTGGGATATGAACCTTGGCTTCCCTGGTTCTCAACCCGCTACTCAACTATTCACAACCCACTGTATAGTGTTAAATCTAAGCTGGCAGACTCTAGACCATTTCTCAAGCAAACTAGATACCTCCTCATGTTTTCTACACTTGCCAGGGTATTTACTCTGTTGCAGATTTTGCTATTAATTTCAATAACCCTCTATATACCTCCTTGGCACTGTTGATAACAACAATTCTATATACCAATTTCTTCTTTCTAAAAAATTTTTTTAGAGAGCAGGAGATGGTTTCATATATTTTATAACACCATCCAGGTGTCAATGTTATTTCTTTTAATCATTAACACACCTTCCGCCTCCAATAGTTTATTTTAAATTTTTATATTAAATGCCAAGCTGGGTTACAGAGCGTAAACCCTTTATTTTTAATCACTGTTTGTGTTCCATTGTTAAAAAAATTTTTTTCTGTGTCTAGCACTTTTTTATTTTAATAAGCCGTCCCGGGACCAACTGCAAAGTACTTAGCTTTCTAGCGAATGTCTTTTTTTCTCCCGACTCGCGCAAGTTTCGACATTTGCAAGTTGCTGTCTTCCTCAGGGTATATTTATTCCTTAATGAATGATTTTCTTTGTAAAACTGGTATCCAATTTCTCCGGTGCTCAATAGAGCCTCCGCTCCTCTCTACCATTCCCGGCGGCGTCTAAAAATAAAGGGTTTACGCTCTGTAACCCAGCTTGGCATTTAATATAAAAATTTAAAATAAACTATTGGAGGCGGAAGGTGTGTTAATGATTAAAAGAAATAACATTGACACCTGGATGGTGTTATAAAATATATGAAACCATCTCCTGCTCTCTAAAAAAATTTTTTAGAAAGAAGAAATTGGTATATAGAATTGTTGTTATCAACAGTGCCAAGGTGGTATATAGAGGGTCACCTATATGTAAAAAACATTTTGCAAAAATTATACACCGGGTGAATTGTAGTGTGTGGTCTTGATTATGCTCATTTGGTGAGGATCTATATTTAGAGAGATTAATTTCAATAAAGCAAATCTTTCCTGATAGCCCTTCCGTCATGTTGTTTATGAAAAAGTTAAACAGATCTGAACCACCGATTCCTGTGTCACACCACTTGTAATCCCTTCTCCTTGGAGGATACTCCATTTTCCACTATGCTTTGTTACCTCTCACTCAGCTAGTTACTAATCCATTCAGTCACTTTACCAAAGGTGATGAATTTATTTATGTCACCTATGCAGAACTGTGTCAAAAGCCTTACTGATATCCAAGCACACTACACCTAGTACTCTCCCTTGATGTTTAGTACTGAAGGCAATCTTTGAAGTACATGAAAAGCAGCTGCCAATCCCTCTCCTGGAAGATCTTCAGCTCACAGTCCAAAATGCATATTTTATACTTAGAAAAGAGGCTTTTTTTGCACATAAAATACCAATATTGAGGTCCCGGCACCAAACTCTTGCTTCTGCCCAACTTGTGCTGGAGACTTTACTCCATTTCAGGCCAGGAGTAAAATTTCCAGCAGTAAGAAATATGAGTTAAGCCAGCACACCTCTCTACATTGGGGGGGTGGGGGGAGGGTAATTCTTAATACTTTTATTTGCATGGGCTTTCCATGCAAGGGTGTTAAGCAGGAGGCACAGTTTTACATGTACATTTTATGCAGTAAAACTGCTTGCTGCTTCGGAAGTAAGGTTTACATGCACAAATGCATGCACAACTATGGGTAAAACTGTGTGCTTTGCTGTGCGCATCTTATTGCATCTGCCTGCGTGTTTGAGAGTCAAGACCTGTAAGCAGCAGCAGTCATAATTGATTAGAAAGAATTCCCAGTGACCATAAGGTGGCAGTGTTAGCTTTAGAAAAACGAATGTAAGAAAAACACACAGATAATCAATTTTGCAATCTTAGATATTAGAGACAAAAGGCGTTTCAGAAGCATAAAGGGACCTTCATAACACCAAATGGGTTTGCCTAGTCAGGTCTGACGTTTCTACCACTGTATTGGTCATAAATAATCAGTGCCTGAATGCAATACAATCTGACAGATTGTATTATATTCAAGCACTGTAGGAACTCAAATATACGGGTAGTACCCCTTCATTTTTTATGAGCAACAAACATTTTTTAAAAAAGTAAAAATTTGCATTTGTGGGACCCATGATTATTTTTGACCGATAGAGCAGTAGAAACATCAGACCTGACTAAGTAAACTGTTCAGTGTTGTGAAGGGACATTTACTCTTTTGAAATTCCTTTTGTCTCTAATATCTAAGATTGCTAAATTTATTATCAATGGGGGTAATTTTCAAAAGGAATTACATGCGTAAATGTAACTACTATTGCAGCAATTTTCAAAAGCCATGTAATCAAGCAAAGTGCATTTAACGCGAATAAGTCCTATGGACAAGTCAATGATATATATTGTAGCTATTTTCAAAAGCCCACTTACTCAGGTAAAATGCATTTACTCAAGTAAAACCCAGTTTTACGCATGTAAATGCTTTTTAAAATCAGGCCCTAAGTATTTTTCTTGCATTTGCTTGTTTGTTACACTTCTGGATCTGGACTTTTTTTTTTATGTATTTGGCTTCAGAAAAATAACATCTTGGCATTCAGGTCTTTAATCAAGTATGCTATAAGGAGCTCTTTAAAGTATGTACAATACCCAGTCATATTGAAAAAATATGGGTTCATATAATGGATGCTGTTTGTAATTTTAGCAAGAGAGATGAGGGTTCTAAACAATAGTGTCCAGAAGGTCCAGACATCATAAGCTTCAACAGGAGCAGCTCAGCTCCCATCAAATTTGAGCAGCATTGCTTTTAAATATTGGTACATACAGGATTTTATATAGTCAAACTTACTTTTTGTGCATCTTTGTGTCAAAAATAACAAATCATGGCTGCGTTTTTCAGATTCCACTGTGGAACATTGTTTTCAGCAAATTATCTTAGCTGCAGTATTTTTGGAGTCTAGGCAGGGCACTCTTGCAGAGGCTGTAGGATGATTTTCCCTCTTCTCCTTACTTATCTCACAAGCATTTCCTTTTCTAATCCCTACAATGATGTGCAGTAACTTTCTTATAAGAAGTTGCCATACTGGGTCAGACCGAGGGTCCATCAAGTCCAGCATCCTGTTTCCAACAGTGGCCAATCCAGGCCATAAGAACCTGGCAAGTACCCAAACATTAAGTAGATCCCATGCTACTGATGCCAGTAGTAGCAGTGTCTATTCCCGGACTAAGGGGTCGATTTTCAAAGGAATGCGCACCCGTCCACGAGCATGCGGTTCCCAGCACGCGCACATGGACACAGCTATTTTATAAAACGCACGTGTCGGCGTGCATGCATTTTAAAATAAGATATCCGTGCGCACGTGTGGGCAGATGGCCTCCTCCACATGTGTGGTGGGGGGGGGGGGAATTTTAAAAGCCCATGCATGGCGACACAATCAGGCCTCCCCCAGTTCCCTCCCCGTCTGCTCCAATTAAGGAGTGGACAGGGAGAGAACTTTCCTATGCCTAACCTTACCCTTCCTATATCGTCACCTCGTCCCCGACCCCTAACCCTACCTAACTCTCTTACATTTTTTAAATTGTTTACCTTGCTGCTCTTGGCCCGTCCCCAGCTCGCCCCTTCTGAGAGGCCTGGCAGTTGTGCGCGTAACCGCTGGTATTTGCGTGCATGGCCCTTTGAAAATTGACCTGTTAGTCAACTTGATTAACAGCAGTTTATGGACTTCTCCAGGAGATTATCCAAACCTTTTTTAAACCCAGCTACACTAACTGCCCTAACCACATCCTCTGGAAATGAATTTTAGAGCTTAATTGTGTACTGAGTGAAAAAGAATGTTCTCAGATGTTTTTTTAATGTGCTTCTTGCTAACTTCATTGAGTGCCCTTTAGTCCTTTTATTTTTTGAAAGAGTAAATAGCCAATTCACATTTACCCGTTTTAGTCATCTCAAGATTTTATAGACCTCTATCATATAACCTCAGCTGTCTCTTATCCGAGCTGAAAAGCCTTAATCTCTTTAGCCTTTCCTCTTAGAGGAGCCATTCCGTCCCCTTTATCATTTTGTTCTTCCTTCTTTGTACTGTCTCCACTGCAACTATATATTTTTTTGAGAGGCGACAACCAGAATTACACACAGTACTCAAGGTGTGGTCTCACCATGGAGAGATATAGAGGCACAAGCCGTTAAGCCTGTCACAACGGGCTACATTACATTTTTGTTTTCGGTCCATTTTCGAAAACAGCACCCTCCTACACTTTTTCTCCCTCATTCCCCCTTCCCCTCAGTCACTCACCCCCTTCCCACCCCTCAGTCTTACTCACTCTCTGTCTCCCACTGCCTCCTTCCCCTCACTCTCACCTCCCTCCCCTTCCCTCAGTCACTCCCACCTCTCTCCCCTTCCCTCAGTCACTCCCCACCCTGTCTCAATCCCATCCCCTCTCCCTCAGCCCTCCTCCACTCCCTTTTTCTCTGCTCCACAACTTCTTACCCTTCCACTTACTCACATCCCTGTCTCTCACCTCTCCCTCATTCTCCCTCTCCCTTCACTCTTCCCCTCCTCTCAGTCCCTCAGTCCCTCCCTCCCTCAGTCCCTCCCCCTCAGTCCCTCCCTCCCTCCCACTCAGTCCCTCCCACTCAGTCCCTCCCCCTCACTCAATCCCTCCCTCCCTCTCACTCAGTCCCTCCCTCCCTCCCTCCCACTCAGTCCCTCCCACTCCCTCCCTCCCTCCCTCTCACTCAGTCCGTCCCTCCCTCTCACTCAGTCCCTCCCTCCCTCCCTCTCTCTCTCTCTCTCCTCCCTCCCTCGCTACTGGCCACCGCTGCTCCTCGTCGTCGTTCGCTGCCGTTGCTGCCGCCGCCGCCGCTGCCACCCGCCGCCGCCATCGCCGCTGCCACCCGCCGCCGCCATTTTTTTTTTTTTTTTACGCTGCCCGCAAATGCGCAGTAGAGCTGTGCTCTACTGCGCATTTGCGGGCTGTCGGTCATGGCCCATTTATAAGGTAGATTATGACATTCTCCATTTTATTCACCATTCCCTTTCTAATAATTCCTAACATTTTTTGCTTTTTTGACTGCCGCAGCACACTGAACCGACGATTTCAAAGTATTATCCACTATAATGCCTAGATCATTTTCCTGGGTGGTAGCTCCTAATAAGGAACCTAACATCGTGTAACGACAGCATGGGTTATTTTTCCTTATATGCATCACCTTGCACTAGTCCATATTAAATTTCATCTGCCATTTGGACATCCAATCTTCCAGTTTCGCATGATCCTCCTGCAATTTATCACAATCTGATTGTGATTTAACTACTCTGAATAATTTTGTGTCATCTGCAAATTTGATCACCTCACTCATGGTATCCCTTTCCAGATCATTTATAAATATATTAAAAAGCACCAATCCAAGTACAGATCCCTGAGGCACTGCACTCTTCACCTTTTTCCATTAAGAAAACTGACCATTTAATCCTTCTCTCTGTTTCCTGTCTTTTAACCAGTTTGCAATCCACGAAAGGACATCGCCTCCTATCCCATGACATTTTAGTTTTTTTAGAAGCCTCTGAAAATCCAAATGCACTATATCTACTGGTTCACATTTATCCACATTTATTAACCCCTTCAAAAAAAGTAGCACATTTGTAAGGCAAGACTTCTCTTCGGACTCTGGCCAGCTTTACTCCATTCAGAGAGATACGCTTTGTTATTATCAGGGGCCTCTGCTCCTAAACCCAACCCTTCACAAAATAGACTTTAACAGAAAAACATCAGTCTCTATTGCTAGCTAACTACAGTATTAGTTACATAAACTGATAGTCACCCAAATAGCTATTTCAGTTAATCAATTTAATAAAATACGGTAACTTCCAAATTTATGATAGCAACTTACCTAATCAAAGATACTTCCACAACGGTGCATATAGGCCTGATCCTGTACTAAGAAAAGGCTTAGCACAGAAAACATGGTTTATGTGCACAAATCTTATTTTCCAAGTATAAAGTGCGATGTATGCACACAGAAAGCATTTTTTGTTTATAAATCATTTTATATGTGGAAAACATTTTGTGCACATAAGCCATGTTTTCCATGCATAAAATACCAAGTATAGGTCCTGACACTGGAACTCCAGTTTCCACCCATAAACTAACATTTGCCTTGGAAACTTTACTCCACTTTGGACAACAGTTAAGTTACCAGCGCGATGAACACACCAGGTAAGCCAGCGCAGCTCTCTGCATTAGTGGTGGTGGTGGTAGGGTAATACCGAATGCCATTGTTAGCAGGGGATTTCCATGCGAGGGCGCTAACTTAAACGCATAATATTGTACACACATTTTTTTGTGCAAAACTCCTTGCTGCATAGACAGTAAAGTTTATGTACAAAAAAATGCACACAATTGAGTGTTAAACTGTGCCCTCTGTGAAACCCACCTAAACATCAGCCTGTTTGGTAGCTGTTTAAATTATTAGAAAGCTTGGTGGTAAGACGGGTAGGAAGGAAGGGGGTGGTTGGAGGGACAGGGTGCTAGAGAAACATTGGGGTAATCTGAAGTGGTGGCTATAACAAAGCAGTGGTATGATTGCAGTAGATTTCTTGGAAACTTTCATCAAGAATATACATGAGTATGGGAAGGTCAGATGGATAGCTTCAGTAAATTTTCTGGCTGTGTAGATTATAAAATGGATATGAGGTATCTGAATTCAAGAAAGCCTGGGATAAACGCAGAGGATGTGGTTAGTGCAGTTACTGTAGCTGTGTTTAAAAAAGGATTGGATAAGTTCTTGGAGGTGAAGTCCATTACATGCTATTAATTGAGTTGACTTAGAAAATAGCCACTGCTATTACTAGCAACGGTAACATGGAATAGACTTAGTTTTTGGGTACTTGCCAGGTTCTTATGGCCTGGATTGGCCACTGTTGGAAACAGGATGCTGGGCTTGATGGACCCTTGGTCTGAACCAGTATGGCATGTTCTTATGTTCTTATGTTCTTATGTTCTGAGGACGTGGTAGGTCCTGTAAGGCTGAGTAGTTGCTATGGATGGGCGAACTTTGTCCTACTAAGCTTGAGTGTCAGTATGTGCAAGCAGCAAGGACAACAGCTGCAGGATGTTGGCTAGGTCAGCAAAAAGTGAAGGACCTGGGAATGGCCCACACAGGATACATGTTTTCTTAGTTTGTACAAAGTTTCTCTTTCTTTCTACCTTTTTCCTCCATAGCTATTTAGTTGTTTTATGTTATTATATATAATCTCAGAATGTTTTTACGATGCTTATATCTTACACCATTTGCGTTTAACTATGACATGTTATTCTGTTCATTGTATTTTCCTCCTTTCAGTTCAATTTAAGCCGGTATAATGTGCCTCATGAATGTCGGCAAAGAAAAGTCTATAAATAAATAAATAAATAAATAAATAATAAACATGTGTAGTCTGTATGGAAGTCAACTACAAAGGAACATGCATAAACTGATAAGCGATGATCAATGTCTTCTTACAAGGTATTGTGGGGAGATGGAAATAGAAGAAAAATGGACATTTGAACCCAAAAGGAAGAAAGAGAACAGATGTTGGGTTACAGATGGTCTAGGGAAAGAAAGCCAGGTCAGAATGAAGCAATTAGAAAAGATCAATGCTTGGCAAAGCAAATCAGGAAAAAATGTATATAAGCCTTTAAGATTGTGACATAGGCAAGGACAAGCTTAGGGTGTCCTGTGACTTGCTGAGCCTGCGCGTCTCCTTCCTAGACACTTATATGGCAATTGGCAATTATTTATTTACTATAATAAACATTTTACAAAATTTCTTAAATATCTTTGCGTCTCGTGTTTGGTCTTTTGGGGCTAACACCATACAGAACACAATGGTATTTTTCTGCCATCATGTTTCTATGTTTGTTTAGCAACAAAAATCACAAAGAATGAGATGTAATTAATTCAGTTTTCAAACAAACTTAGTATTAAAACTAAATGTGCTAAAGTTAAGTAATCTGATGCCTCTTGTCTCACAAGTAGTTGATCATCTCAAACAATATGTCTGAAGCTTATTAAAGTGTAATGCCCACCTGACCGCTTCCTGGGTCTGAGACCAACCTGGCGGGAGCCCCCTCTAGAGCAGGCTCAATCGGTCCTCATGTTCTTGGCGCCTGTGCCTCCACCTGGTAAAGAAGGTGTTAGTGGGTGGGATTTCTTTCCCTTCACCCCAGGAAAATGAAAGGGTGAAGGGAAGGAAATCCCACCCACTAACACCTTCTTTACCAGGTTGGTCTCAGCTTGGTTACAGGTTTATTAGACTATAAGTATATACATTTCTACATGACTATGTACATGACTAATAGGATGTCAAGCAGTGCACTTATCTACTCGTGGTTAATAGTTTCAGGCCATACAACTATATACATTTCTACAAGGTAGCAAGAACATTTAATATTTGGCAATTTGGGGTTATTGACCCCCACAGTTTATCACTATATAGAATGATTTTAGCTCTGCTAAGCTCATGGCCAGTCATTCGCTGTTACCCAGCCTGGATGGGTCACCTTCTCTCAGCCAAAAGGCCAAGACATAGGCAGGACCATAGAAAGAGGATGTGTGTACACCTTTCCATCCTGCCTGGCTTTTTTTCTGTTGACTGAGAACTGGGTACCCAAGAGTCTGACTCCCCTTGTTAGACAGGGTGGGAATATGTTTGCTTCCTAGGACTGTTTTTCAGTACATTTTTCTCACAAATCCCTCTCTAATTCAGAATTCTCCAATGTAGGACTTTTCCAGTCATAGTTCTGTAATTTAGGATTTTGCTATCCTTTGATTTAAAGTGATATTTCACTGCAAGTTACCAACAGTAGTCCAGGGGACTCTGACATGCAATTCCCTTACCTGAGTCTCTGACTCATCTATTCAATGGTCATTTAAGCACCTTCACAGTAAGGAGTCTGGCAACCATTTCAATCTCAGTCTAGGTTTCCTGGGCTGGTGAATTATGTTACATAATTGTATTATCCTCCTTTTTTTTCTGCTGCAGGTCAAGTAAATGATAGCATGCCCTTTACCCTCTCTCCCTTGGGCAGGATGGGGGGGGGGGGTCCTGAAAGGGTAACACATCCCTTTCAAAGCTCTGAGCACATAAGGAACAATGGCTACAGGGCCAATGGCCACCGCTGGTGCATGACTCATCTATCAACATGTTTCTCTCTCTGACCTCGGACTGAACCACTGTGTCCTTAATATTGCAAACTCTACTTAAAGCAAATGCTGGAAATTCCTTAAATATTGGATGTAGTTTTTAACACTCGCCAATGTTTCCAAATATTTCTTTGGACCTGAAACATGAGTGGTGAATAAGGCAGTACGAACACCAGATTAGATTTTGGTGGATGTGACTTGGGGCACAATAAGAGCTCTCAATTTGACCATCTAGCAAGTTTATAAGCCTTTTGTATCACTGATCAAGGATACCTTCCTTAATGAATGCATTAATCATCTTCATAGCCTTTCTCTTATATTCTGCCATGGTCAAACATAAACATCTCACACATAGAAACTGGCTAATGGGTAAATTATCACGTAATCTTTGTGGATGACAACTGCTGTATTCCAATATATTCTTTCTATCTGTTGACTTCCTTCATATGGAATACGGAATTATTGTTGATGCATTTTCTCTTTTTTTTGCGGAATGTTGTCTTTTTATTGTAGCCCTGCTGGCCACTAGATGGCGCAGTGATATCAGAAATAGTAGTGGAGCATCTTATGTGGTTAAAATGGTAAACTTTCTAGCACATCACTAAAATTACCTTTTCATTTCTTCCTCTCTCTGTCTCTTTCAGGACGATTCAATACCATGCACTGTGGCTAGCACACGGCTGAACACGTGATTGGATGCGTGTCCATAACCCCCGATGGACAATGGGGATTAGCACATCCGAAATGCATGTCCAATCGAGTACACAGTTAATAGCACTCATCACATATAAAGTACATGTGGATGAGGCTATGGCTGCACAATGCAAAGAATTTCCCACGTGGCCAATGCACTCTGCAACACGGCAAATTTTAATTCAGCCTGTGGGTCTGGTGTAAAGATCTTTCGTGCTTAAGGGCTCATTGTAAAAACTGCAAATTCCTGCTTTCTGTGATCCCTCCTACTAATATTGTTGCGATATTAAGTAGAAGGGACCACAGAAAGTGGAATCATGTGAAAAAAAAATTTGCAAAAAACCTCCAGATTTCTGGACACCCAATATGCACCCACAATATACACAGTGTTGCCATGCTCTGCTGCCAGCCCTACTCACCCCCCGCCAAGGCCATGTACCTCACCCTGCGGACATGGTCCAAGTTGGCTGCTGCCTCTGCCCTCCTCCACAGCAACCCGACGCTGACGTCAGTGCGCCTTCCTCCACGGGATCCCTTAGGCGAGCACGTGTGGCTTGCCCTGACCTTTAAAGGGGCCGTGGTGGAAAATTCATCCGCGGCCCTATCTGGTGACATCAGCAGAAGGGCCCTATATAAGAGCAGCTCAGCCCTCCCAGAATTGCCTCAGCAACGGCTCAGCTCTGCATGGGTAGTGTGTTGCTCCTGTTTCAGTTCCTGATTCATCTCCGCTTCAGCTCCTGATCCAGCTCCCACTTCAGTTCCTGATCCCGCTCCAGTTCTTGATCCAGCTCCTGCTCCAGTTCCCTTCTGCTCCTCGGATTGCTCCCCCTGCCTTGACTTCGGCTTGTCTCCTGGATTCTCCTGTTTGCTACCTGACCTGACTTCTGCTCGTCTCCTGGATTCCCTTGCTTGTTACCAGCCCTGACCTCGGCTAGTCTGCTGGATTCCTCTGCTTGCTGCCTGCCTGGACTTTGGCCCATCCAACTCTGCATTCATCCAGCGTTCACCAGGAATTTTCGCAAGGAGACCCGTGCCTAAGTCCAGCTGGCCCCAGCATCCAAGGGCTCAACCCGCAGGGAACAAGGACTGGTAGTGAAGGTCCAGTAGGTTCTGCGCATCACCCCAGGCCGCTCCTCCCCCTGTAGGTAGCGTCAACCCCGCCTTGGCCCAAGGGTCCGCATCGCAACACATGGTCCAGACCATATATATTGTGGGTGTATATTGCTCTTCCTACTCATAAATCCCCTTCTTTCTTTTTCTTATTTCCTTGGCCTCCAAAGCCCATAGTTCTTTCTTTGACTCCTCCTGCCCATAAACCTCTCTCTCTCTCCTTCCTCTGCCCCTAAACACCCTCCCGGGATCCCCCTGCACACCCTCTAGGTTCTACCCTACCCATTAAGCATTCTGTTCCTCTCTGATTCCCTCTCCTTGGTACTTCAGTGTTGCCTTCAGGTTGGCAGGTGGCAGCAGTAGAGAGGAATGAGTCAATGTAATGACAGGAGGCAGGCTAAAGTGGCATGGGAACAGGACCATTAGGCGAGGTGACATCCATGATGGGCAGGAGCAGCAGAAAATGCCGAGCTGTGGTGCTCAGGAGCCAGTGGCAGGCAGTGAGCTAGGTCTCAGATGGAGCATGGGACTAGGAGAGATGTGGCAGTAGTAGAAAGAAAGCTCTATAGTGTGCAAGCAGTTTCTGCAGACCTCCACTCCAAGCATCTTTCACTTCTTTCCTCCATTGTCTTCTGTGCATGCATTGGCCCAGAAACAGATAAAGCATATTATGAATGGGGAGTCATGCAAATTCCCATTGGTTGAACACCTGTGCCTCCTCCCACATAATGCACCCACATTGGATCAAACATTGCAGCACCCAAATTGAGCACAATCGGAGCAGATTGCAGGAAAATATCAGCCCGGGGAATTTTTTCAAAACTGGCCCACAGGATATCTGACTCCCTTGTGCCCTTTCTTTGCAGCATACGCATCAACAGATCCCACAAGCCCACCAAGTCAACATCGGAACATGGCAGCATTGACATAAAATATCTCCAAAATAAATTTCACATTTTTCCTAAATAACTAAGAAGTAGAGTACAATCTAGACCAAGGGTGAGCAAACAGAATCCCATTCCATCCATGCAAATTGGTTGGGCCCTACACAACTCTGTTTATATCTCTATAAGAAATTTTATAGATATATGTATGAAACACCCCCTCACAAGAGATAGAGGTTTGAGCATGGTACCATTTAAGTGAACTACAACAGAAAAAGAACAATGCAGTTATGTAACTTGAGCTGCCAGTCCAGGAAACCCAAAATATGCCTTACTGTGAAGATGCTTAAACTGAACATTGAATAGATGAGTCACAGATTCAGGTAGGGGATTTCCATATCACAGCCCCCTGGACTTCTGCTGGTAATTTTGTAGGAAATATCACAAAAAAAATCAGAGGATTCAAACTCTGAAATTACAGAACTATGACTGGGAAAGGGATTTATGAGAGTATGTACTGGAGAACAGACCTAGGAAGCAAACAGATTCTTACTTTGACTAACAAAGGGTATTCAGACACTTGGGTGTTGAGTTCCCAGACAACAGATGGATGGCCAGGCAAGATAGAGGGGTGTACACATGCTCTCTCTTGGTTGTCCTGCCTGGGTCTTGTCCTTTTGGCTGAGAGGTGACCGATACAGGGTTAGACAACAGATAAAGCAAAAGCCAAGCTGAGAGAAAGGTGTCTTATCCAGGCTGGGTAACAGCACATGATTGGCCATGAACGTAGTGAAGCTAAAATCACTGAAAGCTGAGACTGCAGAGGGCTAGAACTACTGAACTCTAAAACATCATGAGCTGTAAACCCAAGCCAGGGAAAACCTTACTATTGAGGGAGGAGAACTGAAGGACAGCAGCAGGCCTGGAGGTGGAGTGGTTCCCCCCTGAGAGAGGGGACCCTAGTGGCAGATCTGGAGATCAAGTGGTTCCCCTTGAGCAAGGGGACCCCAGCGGCAGTCCAGGAGGTGGATTTGGATTTGCGCAGAGGGCTTGGACCCCAGTAGCAGACAGGAGGTGGAGTCAGGTCCCCCAGGAAGGCCTGGACCCCAGCAACAGACCAGGAGGTGGAATCAGGTCCCCCAGAAGGTCATGGACCCCAACAAGAGTCCAGGAGGCAGAGTCAGGTCCCTCAGGAGAGCATGGACTCCAATGTTGGCATGGACCTTTCAGCAGAGTGGAAGGAGATGGTTTAGATACAGTAAACCCTCCCAACCCAACACTGCCCACCAGTCCAGTTGCATCTGTTCACATGGGTGAGACTTGGGATAAAAGGGGGAAGAAAATAATAATGCTTGAGTAAGTGGGAACACAAGAGATCCCTTCTATTCTATAGGGTGGTATACTGAGGGGGCCAACAACCCCAAATTGCCAAATATTAAATGTTCTTGCTACCTTGTAGAAATGTATATAGTTGGGTAGACTGAGACTACTAACCTCGAGTAGATAAGTGTTTTGCTTGACATCCTATCAGCAATGTACTTAGTCATGTAGAAATATATATATACTTGTATAGTCTAATAAACCTGTATATATTTGTACATATTGCCAGCCTTGTTCACAGCCCCATTTGTTTTCCTGGGGTGAAGGGAGGTAAATTCCACCCACTAACACCTTCTTCCCCAGGTGGAGGCACCAGGCGCCAAGAAAGTGAGAACCGACTGTGTCTGCCCTGGGGGTGGGGGGGGGGGGGGGTGTTTCCACCAGGTTGGTCCCGGACCCAGGAGCACCCTGCAAGGTAAGCGGTCAAGGGGGCATTACATGTACATGTACTGTGTGTGTGTGTGTGTGTGTGAGTGTGTATATATATATATATTTACACACATACAGATAGACAAATATCCAACATTTCTAGTCTACTGAACAATCAGTTCTTGAACCAGTTGCAAGTAATGAGACAACTACGCTGCCAGCCAGTGACTGACACACACATGCTCAGTCCACAAACAGATTATTAGATTGCAGAAACTTTATTGGCATATATACACTGAAACACACTGACACACACATATATACACTGAAACACACTGACACACACATGCTCAGTCCACAAACAGATTAGTAGATTGCAGAAACTTTATTGGCATATATACACTGAAACACACTCTCTTTCTCTGTCCTTCTCTCATAGACACTCACACTCTCTCAGACAAACCCACACACTGAGAGTAAAAGAGTGTGTATGAGTCTGTGTGTCTCCTACAGACTTGCTGGCAACATTGCAAATATTTCTGCAGGTCCTAACACACCAATATACCTGTTATTAGAAAACAGAACAAATCTAGCTGCTATGGATCCCTATATAGAAACTACACGCTAGCAGTATACCTCATCTTGGTCACACCTGCAGAACACAGACAGATTCTCACCAAATACAGAATAAAGAGATAATAAAGTATAAACAGAATCATGCAGACAAAAACTGTAACAAGCCAGACTCTGTATGAAACAATGGAAAAACAGAAACACCATTCCTCATTAAATATCAAATAAAATCAAGAAATATAAAACATCAATCATAATAGTAAAACCATACTCATATAAAGAAGAACTGTGTCAAAGCAGCTGATAAATAGAACATCCAATGATTTAAAAAATATAACATTGTTTTTTTAATTTCTCAAACATCAATAAAATATTTCAAAATAGAAGACACATCAAATAACACTCAATAATTAAAACTAACGCTAAAGAAAATTTCCTGTTCTCCATACCTGGGAACTTTACGGATTACAATCACCCTGGAATTGTCATGGATTAGTCAGGGATAGAAGGAATTTCTCCTCTCTCTCATATATACACACATTCATTCTCACACAAACTCCCTTATATTCTCTCACACACATGCTCACTAGCTCACACACTCTCTCTCACACACACTCACTGTGTCAAACACTCTCATGCTCTCACTCACACACAAGCTCACACTCTGGCTGACATAAATGTTTAATGACTCACTCTTGCTCACACTCACATGCTCACTCACTCTCTCTTACACTCATATACATGCACACTGATTTAAATAGTCCTCTTGCTCACACATATACTCATTGGTTTGCTTGTTCTCTTTTGGTCACACACATGCTCACTGGTTCACTCGCTCACAACACATACTTTGGAAACCACAACAAATCCAACTGTGTTATGCAGTGCAACAGTGCAAAAATAGAATCATCTTTCCTCACAAAACATCAAGCAATAATATGTCAAAACAGCTGACAAACATCCAATAATGAGAAAAATTCACATACATTTTTTCTAATATTTCAAAAACACCAAATATTTCAAATCAGCAAACTGGAAATAACACTTAAAAATGTTAAATAATAGGATTAAAAAATCTCTAGCTCTCCATACCTGGAATCTTTTGATTTACAGTTAACCAGAGATTGTTGTGCATTGGTGGACACAAACTTTATCCTTTCTCTCCCACTCATACACATACTCAGGGTCTCTCTCATTCTTACATATATGTTGTCACATATACAGGCTCTTATTCTCACTCACATATATTCTGTCACATACACAGTCTCTCTCTCTCTCTTATGTACACTCTCATACACACACACACACAGGCTCTCTCACTCACATAAATACACAGGCTCTCATAAACAGACATGCAGGCTCTCTCTCACAGGCATGCTCTCTCTCACATATACATGCAGCCTCTCTTTCTCTCTCACTTACTCATATACACAGGCAAGCTATCTCATAAATATGCAGACACTCTTTCTCATACACATTGCAGGCTCTCCCAAGCACATGCAGAGTCTCTCTCTCAAATACACATACCCAATCTCTCATACCACACAAAAACACATTCTCTATCTCCCCCTTTCTTCTGGGCCTTGTCTAAGTCCCTACCGGATGGCCAGCTGCTGTTCACTGCTGGAGGGGAGGTAGGAGGAGTCCACAATAGCAGTGCTGTTCCAGGGGGTTGCGGAAGGAGGGGGGGGGGGGTTCGGCAGAAGCAGCCTCTCTTTAGGCCGAGAATGGATGGGCTCCACTGCAGCCTCACCGAGCCAATCTTTGGGCCGTAATGGATGGGCTCCATCGCGGCTCCACAGGCGTATCTTCTGGCCGTGGTGAAATGGGCTCCACTGCGGCCTTGCAGAGCCATTCTTTGTGCCAAGACGGGTGGGCTCTGTTGCAGCCCCGCAGGACTCTCTTTTGGCTGCGGTGAGATGGGCTCCACTGCGGCCCCCACCAAATCTTTCTTTTGGGCAGAAACAACCCCTGTCCTTTGGCTGCGCCCAGGAAGCTGAGGAATCGCGTGATTAGAGAGACTGGCCCAGTAAAGGATGCCTGATTCCCTGATAGGCCAATTCTCCCCTGTGTACAATATGAACTTTCTAGCTGAATGAGCATATCTGTCTAGGGCTGGATTAAGGACCTGCAGCCCTCTTCCCTCCCATCACAAAGGTTTGGGTCCTAGGCATGTTCTCAGGTTGCCTATGACTTGAGTGGAGGAATAGATTAGGGGTTAGAGCAGCAGGCTGGGAAGCCAGAGATCAAATCCTGCTGCTGTTCCTTGTGACCTTGGACAAGTTACTTTACCCTCCAGCTCAAATGTAGGGCCTGAGGTAATAAGGTATGCACAAACTTTATTCCTGATGCAGCAACGAGTTTTGTGCACAAAAAAATGTGTGTGTAGAACTGTAATGCTTAGTGCTCTTGCATGGAAAAGTCATGTAAATGGAATTTCCCCCCAATTCAGAGAGGTGCACACTGGCTTAACCCAGGTTTTCTTAGCGATGGGAATTTTACTGGTCTGAGGTAGAGTAAGATTTTCAGTGCTAGAGTTAATCTATGAGCAGAAGCAAGAATTCCAGTGTTGAAACCAGTAGTCAATATTATATACATGGAAAATATGCTTTGTGCACATAAAGCATGTTTTCTGCACACAAAATGTGATTTAGGTGCACAAAAAAATGCTTTCTGTGAAGCCAACCCAATATTCTGCCAAATGCTTTATTAAATGGTTCCCAGTGCTTTGCCATCAGGAACTTTCTAATTTTTGGCTTTATTCTTTATTACTGTAACTCCAGTGTGGCACAAGCACCTTCCTCATGCCCCTGGGGAGAAGCTTTGGCAGCAGGTGCATGCCTCATAACCTGGGCATCAGACAGACTCTTTGCCAGATAGCATGTTAGATTAACTGCACTATTTCTCCTGGCAATACCTGCAATCACCTCTTTCTTTTCTCCATGAACCTCAAACTGTCCAGTAAGTAGACAGGGTTACTGCAGGAGCTGATCTCTATAATGCAAAGCTATTCTTTTCATTGTCATCGTCTTCCCAAACACTATCTGCTTTCAAATGCAGACTCTTCCTTTGGTCTTGTTATGCCCAGCCAGCCGCCCTCACCTTGCTGCGTGGCTGATGTCACTTCCCCGAAGACACGGCCGACCCCCAGGAACGCTGCTGCGCCGCACCAGGGACACCATGTGGTTGGACTGCTTAGGCGCGCGCGCAGGTGGCAGTCTTGTCTTTAAAGGGCCAGTGGTGGGAAAAGTTGGCAGCACCTCTGAATGACGTCACAGAGCTGCCCCTAATAAAGGGCAGCTCTGTCCTTCACTAGAGGCCTCAGCAACAGGTTTCCTTGTGCCTTGTCCTGAAGCATGCTCCTGGATTGTCTTCTGGCTTGACCTGGTTCGCCCTTCGTCTCACGTCTTGCTGTTCGCTGCCTGCCCTGACTTGAATTGTTCATCCATTCTCTCTTGCTCGCTGCCTGCCCAGACCATGGATTGCCTCACGTCTTGATATTCGCAGCCTACCCTGTCTTGGATTGTTCCTCTCCTTTCTCTTGCTAGCTGCCTGTCCAGACCATGGATCGCCTCATGTCTTGATTTTTGCCACCTGCCTTGACTTGGACTGTTCATCGTCTCTCTTGCTTGCTGTCTGCCTAGACCTCGGATTGTCTCATGACTTGCTTTCGATCAGCACTGCCTGCTGATGGCGAAGACCTTCGGGTTCTTCTTCAGAGGTTGCACCAATCTCATTTCAGCCTAAGGGTCCACGTGAGTAACAGGTTTAAGGCAATACCTACAGTACCTGAATGTAATGCACTTTGGAGTGTCAAAAAGTGAATATTAATTAATTAATTAATTAATTAAAAAATATTATTTAAACAGGCATCCCAAACCTGTCCTGGTGACCCACAGCCAGTTGGATTTTGTCAGGTTCTAAGCCTGAGTATATGTAGCCCATTGTCTCTGTCGGGTTCCAAGCAGGCTTTATGTGAAACAACAGGGTCAATGGAGACAGGTACGAAGATTCTCTTCACAGGCAATCAAAACTCACATCAAGCTACTGACAGGCCATGGAGCAGCGAAAACTCACAGACTCTTAGTAATATGGCCAAGCACAGCAGGTCAGGGGTCTCACTTCCAAGTATACAGAAGCAGATTCAGTTCACAGTACTCACAAACAGAATATCCAAGTGCTTCCAGTACACACAAACATCTTCCAAGTATCAAGCAATTTACTTCATCTTCAATGCCAAGCACTACAGATCCAGTAGCTCGATTCAGCAGCACAGCTCAGCATCCCTCAGATTGCTAGGAATTAGGGATGTGCATTTAAAAAACAAAAACAAATGGTAATCCAAACCTAATTAGGCATTTTCGTTTAACATTTTGTTTTTTACCCCCTAATGAATGCATAACCCCTCAAAATCCCTAAAAATATTCAAGCTCATTTGTTTTGGAAAACAATGTACACTGTTTTCTGAAACAAATGCAAATAAGACTTGCTGCTGACAGCATGTGGTGGGTAGTAGATCTTCTCTGGTGGGCACAGGAAGCTAAATTCCCTCAGGGCTCCTTACTGTCGATGCCAAAAAGGCCTTCGACATGGTTCATTGGGACGATTTATTCGCCGGGCTAGACAAGGTGGGTGTCTGGGAGGCAACCTTTCTTCTTGGAGCAGGCAACTTTACAGAAACCCGAACGCTTGTATTAAAGTGAATGGGGGGTTTTCCAAATCTTTCCAGATAGAATGCGGTAAAGACAGGGTTGTCCTTTGTTCCCGCGTCTTTTTTGCTTTATATTTGGAACCTCTGGCAGCGAACATTCGAGAATCTCGGGCCATTCAGGGGGTCAGGGTTGGGCAGCAACAGTATAAACTCTCAATGTTCGCAGATGACATCCTGTTCACTGTAGCGCATCCCGATAAATCCCGATAAATTCAATAAGGTATCCGGTTAACAACGCGGATAAGTCTGAGCCATTCAATGTTACAGTGCCGAGGAAACAATTTGGCGAACTGAAGGAGCGATATCCCTTCAAAGTGGTTGAGAATGCCTTGAAATACCTGGGGATTAAGGTGGGCCCCAAGCTCGCTGACTTGTTTAGCTTGAATTACGAAGGGGTCTGGACAAAAATTCTAAATGATTTTCAAGTATGGGAAAGGACTTGCCTGGTTGGGAAGAATCTCAACAGTCAAGATGAATATACTACCCAGAATTAGCTACTTGTTCCAAACCTTGCCCATAGAGGTCCCCATAGAATATCTTAAAATATGGCAGAGGAAACTATTCTGTTTCATTTGGAGACAGTGCCCCCCCAGAGTTAGCGGAAAGGTGCTAAATCTCACTAAGGCATGTGGCGGATTGGGAGTACCGTGCCTTTTGTGGTATTATGTCGCAGCCCAGCTATGACCAGTTGTAGACTGGCATACAGGAGGGGAAGGTAAAAGATGGGTGCAACTAGAAACTGATTTATTGAAGGGAGTTCCCCCGGCGACTTTAGTGTGGCTTCCCCAGGGAGCTCAGTGCCTCCCAAGTTCGATAGCACCTGCTGTTAGGCTTACAGTGAAAGTCTGGGACCGGCTGGAAAAAGGAGTTAGTAGGAGATAGGGATTATTATTATAGAACACCAATATTTTTCAATAAGCCTTCAGTCCTGGAAGATCGAGAGCCATTGCACGCAGATGGGAAGACAGAGGGTGCTCTCGTCTCGAACATCTTCTGCAGGGAGGGACTTTCTTGATTTTATGAGTCAATTTGGAATATCCAACTCAGATCAGTACTTTTATATGCAAATAAGCAACTCTCTGGCACAACATAAGGTCAAGAGAGATTTAAGTTTAGGTAAATCCTTGTTGAAGGTTTTTGTGATAAAGCCGACACCATAACGAGGGTTATATCTAGAATATATGCACTCCTGAATGGTGATTTACAGGAACAGCCTTCACATATAAAGAGCTGGGAGAAAGACCTTCATTGACCACTGGGCTCGAAGAGATGGCTGAATAGTTTCCTCACGATTAAGCATTGCTCTATTTCAGCATCTCTTGTAGAACACGGTTACAAAGTGCTTTATCGGTGGCATATCACCCCATTCAAGTTGCAAAAATTCTACCCAGCAGTTGAAAATCTCTGTTGGCGATGGTGTGGTGAAGTGGGCACTTATTTCCATATGTGGTGGGAATGCCCAAAGATGATTCCTTACTGGGAAATGGTTGCGAAGCTTATCTCTGACACAGTGGGTATACGGATACCAAAGGATCCTCTTTTTTGTTTCTATTAAATGGGTATCCGATGGAAACGATTCCGCATGATTTCCACTTGATTCTGCAGATACTATTAGCAGCAAAAGCAGAGATTGCAAGTGGATGGAAGCAAACTGATGTACCATCAAGGCAGAAGGTTACCCAGAGGCTAGTGAGAATATATTACCTAGAAAGATTGACTGCTGTTATGCATAAAAAAGTTAGACAAGTTTAAAACGGTGGCAAAGTTATATATTGTGGCTGGAACGAGGCTGAAGGCGGGATCCAGTAATTTGTTCACTCTGCACTGTTAGTTACATCCCAAGCTAGTTTTGGCTTGTGCTATACTCTTTAGGGACCGGGAGATACAATATTGGATTGGGGGGCGGTTTCCATGGGAATTGCAATGGGTACATAAAGGTATATAAAGGTATATAACCTTGTATGGGAAACTATAGTGATGAGCCGGCAGGGTTGGATTGATATACTGTCTGTTATATCATTGTGGATATTATTATGTTCAAGTTGTACAGATCTGCTAAAATGATCTAAAGTTTTGTGTGTACCCCTTGAAAACATAAAAAAATAAATAAATCCCGAAATGAAAAAACAAAAACAAAAAATGATCCAAAAACAAATAAAATGAACTTAACTGAAAAAGATTTCCCTGTATATCCCTGTTCCCAACAATCCTTTTTCTAGTCCCTGGGATCAATCTGATTCCTCAGGGCAGCAGACTCAGTATAAGGTCTCTTTTATATTCCCTCTTACTTTCAACAGAGCCCTCCAGTCTGCTGAGAGGGCATAGCAGTGGCCTTCCAGCCAGTCAGGCCAGTAATCAGGTTTTCAGGATATCCACTTTGGAGACCTAATGAATGCACATATATCTCATGCACATTTGTTGCAAGCATCCTGAAAACCCACTATTCTTAATATCATAGCGATATTAAGTCGGAGGCCCCAAAAATAAAAAAAAAAAATTAAAAATCTGCCCTCGGCCTGCGGGTTGGAAAACGGACGCTCAATTTTGCCGGTGTCCGTTTTCCGAACCCATGGCTGTCAGCGGGTTCGACAACCGACGCCGGTAAAATTATGCGTCGCCTCCTTTTTACCACGGGCCCTAATTTGCATACCTTTGCTTCCTGAATCACGCGCCCCAGGAGAGTGGCCTGGGCGCGTGTCGGGAGAGCGGGCGCTCGCCCACACTCCCGCGCGGTTTACTGTATCGGCCCGACTATTCCCCATCTCGTAAAGTTATCTCAGAAAAAGTTTAATAATTCCTCATATTGTGTCGTATTATAAGAGGGTCCTCAGATCCCCTAGCATCTCTGTTCCCAGGTAAAAAATGCCCCTTTTACCTTTCCCCCAAATTGTTCATTCATCAGTCTCTTTGTTCCTTAGACTTCTCTGGTAGAACTCCCGCTGTGGTTATTTTCTGGGCAGCAGCTTCTAATCCTTTTCTCTGATTGCGCCTGTCTGCCTCATGCTTTGTCTTTCATGACACTTTTTCATTAGAAGCTCAAGGCAAGTTATATTCAGATACTATATGTATTTCTCTGTCGCCAGAGAATTTATAACCTAAGGGCTTGATTTACTAAGAGTTTTCTCCCATTCTCTGGATATGGGAACAATGCTTAGTAAACGCCGAGGCCCTAAATTTGTATCTGAGGCAGTAGAAAGTGTAGTGACCCACACAAGGATCCCCTGTGGGATCTGAATCCTGGATTCCCTGGTTCTCAGCCCACTGCTATAACCACTAGGTTACTCCTCCACGCTAATGCTGTCTAGAGAGATCTGTGCTAGGAATCAGTTGTGGGAGAGCTGGTGCAGCATGTGCTGTGCATTTTTTTTTCCTGAAGTTGGTATGAGAACAAAAAGACCACAGGGGAAGTGGTAGAGGCTGCTGAAAGCAGTGCCCATGCCCAGGCATCAGGGGGAGCTCCTGAGCCTGGGAGAAGATCAAAGTTGTAAGGCACAGGAACTGAGTAATGGAGGTCTGAGACCGACTGCGGTGGCTGGAGAGGCCTGGAGTTTAGTTTGATTAGCAGAAGAAAGAGCAAATTAAGGTTTTAATTTAGTGAATCCCTTAAAGGTAAATTCATGGGGGAGAGAAAGAATGTGTTAACCTTGGAGGATAAGTCAAAGGGCCTTGAGTATTAAAAGCCTTACAGGTTTCCCGTTTGGGAATAAACAGGTGGATTTTTGTCACATTTGTCTATCACAGGAAGGTGTATAAGTCAAACTCTTCTGCATGCTTACTGCAATTGTCTTCCCCAGACAAGAGAAAAAGAAAAGGCAGAAGTAAATATTAGGGATGTGCAGAGCAAAATTTTATGTTCATATTTTTTATGTCCGAAAGAGGGTCCCACTTGCGGCCAATATGGACATAAAAAAAATCCAATGAGTTGGGTATATGTACATATGTGCAAAAAAAAAATTTAAACCCCCTCACCCTCCTTAATCCCCCCCCCCCGACTTACCACAACTCCCTGGTGATCGAGCGAGGAGTGAGGACGTCATTTCTGCAATCCTTGGCGAGAAGCATGTGACGTCGGTGGCACGTCGAGTGACGCGGCGTCACGTGATTCCCGGCTCGTTCGCGCCGGACGGCTCGTTCGGCCCAAAAAGAACTTTTGGCCAGCTTGGGGGGGCCTCCTGACCCCCCCAAGCTGGCCAAAAGTTCTTTTTGGGCCGAACGAGCCGTCCGGCGCGAACTCGCCGGGAATCACGTGGCGCCGCGTCACTCAGACGCGACGTCACGTGATTCCCGGCAAGTTCGCGCCGGACGGCTCGTTCGGCCCAAAAAGAACTTTTGGCCAGCTTGGGGGGGCCTCCTGACTCCCTCAAGCTGGCCAAAAGTTCTTTTTGGGCCGAACGAGCCGTCCGGCGCGAACGAGCCGGGAATCACGTGACGCCGGCGTCACTCGACGTGCCGCCGACGTCACATGCTTCTTGCCAAGGATTGCAGAAATGGCGTCCTCACTCCTCGCTCCATCACCAGGGAGTTGTGGTAAGTCGGGGGGGGGGGCTTAAGGAGGGTGAGGGGGTTTATATTTTTATTTTGGCTCAACAATCGCGATTTCCCACATATCGAACATATCTATGTTCGATATGTGGGAAATCCGATCGTTTATGTCGAATCAATTTTTTAAGTAAAAAAAAAATATGAGTTGCGTTTTACTAATGCGGTCAATCCGAATGCACACCCCTAGTAAATATCAGAGGATTGAGCAATCCCTCTCCTTTTGTTGTGTTATTGCACAGAGTGAGTGAGGAAAGGCAGGAGGCTTGGTAACACAGATTATTTGGAAGCCCAGGATTTGTATTTTATGCTGGCCTGGATACAGAACATCACAGAACTATGGGTCTAATCAAAAGAGGCCTTTTTTTTTTCTCGCAGGCACAGAATAGGAAAAAGAAAAAGTTCTTTTAGACAAAGTCCCATCTTATGTCTTCTCTACTTGGGAATCTCAGTCACAGAGTCACAGAAGTGCTGGTTGTTGCTGCTCAGTCCCATGGTAGGCATGGAAAATGACTGTCACTGCAATTACTGGAGTAGAACTGATGCTATTGACTTCTTGAGGTGCACTAGCGAAGAGGGGGGCCTTACCTGACTCTGGAATTCCCGAGTACAGTTGGCTTGCGGATGTAAATTAAATTGTGTGTATCTAAGGAAGAAGAAGAAAGAACAATATGCTTGCTGCACTGAACCAGAAGACGATTATTGATGAGGTCTGACTTTAGATGTACTGTTAAATAAACTTGGATGCTGTGCTGCATCTGCCAGAGTATTCATTTGATGCAGAGACAGGAGGGAATAAAATGGCTTTCAGATGATTATGTTAACTGAGATTTATCATCTGTTGTCCATGTCATTTGGCAGTATTGATCTAGATAAAGATCTTTGGCTGTCTTCCCATTAAAAGGGCAATTACCCTAGGACCCTGGCTACAGTTGAAATGAGCTGGTTAAGCTTTGCTTCAGGATGATAGTGCAGGATGATGGGGCATAGGAAAAATGACACTGTGGGGACCGTGTGCTATGGAAGCAACTTTCCCTTAACATATTCTTGGCTGCAGTTCTATCAAACTTCATGTTTTTGTTGCTTGAATCCTTCTTTTCCCCTGTCCTATCCAGTTTCCCCATGCCATATCCTTTGCTCTTCATTCTATGGTAATGGCCTTTATTTCATCTTTTGCTATTTCTACTTTTTTTTTTTTAATCATATATTTATTGAAAGTATGCAATAGTACAATGGCCATAATGAATGCACATCCAAAATAAACGTTCCCATGCCAAAATATCCCTACAAAAGCATTTATCAAGCAATACGGCATCCAATTCTTCAATGTGCTTCCATTCAGACATATGGATAATACACAATTGAATAGTGGTGGCTGTTCCTTAATTCAGAATTGCAAAATAACCAATTTTACTAATAATAAAGCTATATGGACAAACTTTAGGAATCCCTTGGATAACAAAATAGCCCAAAGCCTATTTCCCAATAAAAATGTTTCTTAAAAAAAAGGTGGCTGGTTAGAAATAACTTTTCCCAAAATGCATATAATGTTACACATAATAGAAAATTATGGGTCAGATTACTCTTAGAAGTTTTGCATTTGACATAAAGATCAGAAGTTGTGATACCCATTTTCACCCTTCTATCAGAAGCATAATAACTTCTCTGCAAAATTTTAAATTGCATCTCTTGTATCTTTGAATTAAGCGTGATCTGGTATTTTTAAATAATCGTTCTAAGGTATCACTAGAAACAGTAATGCCAAATTCAGCAGTCCATTTATCTGCAAGCTTTATTAACAGGGTTGTAGATGATTTCTCATATCCCAATTTATACCAATAAGATATTTTATTATTTTTTTAACCCCACTCTCATAACCACATCCTCTGGCAATGAATTCCAGAGCTTAACTATGTGCTGAGTGAAAAATAATTTTCTTTGATTTGTTTTAAATGAGCTATGTGCTAACTTCATGGAAAGCCCCCTAGTCCTTCTATTATCTGAGAGAGTAAATAACCAATTTACATTAACCTGTTCAAGTCCTTTTATGATTCTGTAGATCTCTATCATATCCCCCCCCCCCGTTATCTCGTCTCCAAACTGAACAGCCCTAACTTCCTTAGCTTTTCTTCATAGTGGAACCGTTCCATCCCCTTTATCATTTTGATCGCCCTTCTCTGCACATTCTCCAGTGGTGAGATGTGGTGATCAGAATTGCACACAGTATTCAAGGTACGGTCTCACCATGGAGCAATACAGAGGCATTATGAATCCACTATTTTATTTGCCATTCCCTTCCTAATAATTCCTAATATTTTATTTGCTTTTTTGATTGCCACAGCACAATGGGCCGACGATTTCAATGTATTATCCACTATGACACCTAGATGTCTTTCCTGGGTGGTAACTCCTAAAATAGAATCTAACATTGTGTAACAACAGCAAGGGTTATTTTTCCCTATATACATCACCTTGAACTTGTCCACATTAAATTTCATCTGCTATTTGGAAACCCAATCTTCCAGTTTCTCAAGATCCTGCTGCAATTCATCACAATCTGCTTGAGATTTAACTATGCATAATTTTCTATCATCTGCAAATTTGATCACCTTACTTGTTGTACCCCTTTCCAGATCATTTATAAATATATTAAAGAAGCTAGCATTAGTATTGGCGAGATTAATAATATAAAGCTGCCTTCCATAAGTACTCTGGGCAGCAGATTGTCCATTAAAAGAAAAGAAAAAAAGAAAAAAAAAACACATCACTAGCACCAAATAACAAATATCATCATTGCTCAAAGATGCGGTTACTTCATAAATCTCCAAAGTAGAGAGAACGTATAAAACAAATTGTTCAGCTCCAGTTCTTCATATTTTTGAGAGAATATAGTGAGAATATCCTCCAATGTGCATAATTCTCTTGTTGTATGCTTGCGTGCAGAACAAACAGGAATCCATTTTTGGTAGCACATCCAAATAGTACCCAGGATATTTTGAAATCAGAAATAATAAAAATCGCACCATTCAAAGCACACCATAGGGATGTTTGCAAAAAAAAAAAAGAAATAGAAAAACAATTCCTTGTGAGTTCAGGGAAAAAGACATCCCATGTTTGGCTAGTCAACAGTCATCACTGTTGACTAGCCAAACATAAGAAACACTATTGCCATCATAAAGAGTCCAAATACTTTTGAGCTTGTTCTTTTGTTTTGAGGACCAGAGTTTTATTTGTTGGCAAAGACTTTAATTGTAGCAGGGAACAAAAACAAAAATTTCATACCTTGTCGATGCAACTCAGAGCATATCGGGGCTATAGTCCGGCGAGCATCCATTACGTTTTGTGAAAAATCATTAAATAAAAGGAGCTTCTGACCTTCATATTTAGCACATCACATTTGCGGTATGCCTGCATTATTTTAATTTTGTCAGCAAAATTAAGAATTCGAGCGATGATGGGCCTAGGCTTTCTTTCAATGGGCCAATTCTATGGCCACCACAAGTTCAGTCACCAGGGATAGGCCCAGCGCCTCAGGAAACCTGCATAAACTGCATAAGCTTATTGTTCCATATTCACTCCAGAAGACCAATGACTCTTTTTTGATCTTCTATGCAGTCAACCAGCAAAGCATTTTCTTTCTTTATTTCACTTATCAGTACTGAGAACTGATCAGCTGAAATCTCCTATGCCGTTACTCGGTGTTCAAGATCTCAGATCTTCTCTGAATTCTTCCCCATGCCATTGCGGATTTCATCGAGAGAAGACTGCAGTTTAGATAGTCGATCTTCTAAGTGTGCTTAACCCGTTTAGAAATGTCCTGCACAAGTTCTTCCTTCAGGTCAGCTATAACTTTCTCTAGCTCTGGCCATAATACCATCGGCTGATTTAAGCTTGTCCTTCATCAACCTCATTGATTTAGTTGACATACCAATAGCTAGTTTAGACAGCCCACATCTTTCTTTTGCTATAATATACTCATCAAAAAAGAAAAAAGGAGACGGCTATTTAACAAAATAGAGCAGGCGCCCATGGAGCTCTTTTAGATGCGAACTCTCAATGGCTCCACAACACTGAATGCCCATCTTTTACTTTTTCACCATCCACAAAATCAAAGCACTCTGATAATAGCTTTATGTAAGCTCAAATCAAATCATAATCAGATCTGAAAAGGTTAAAAAAATTTTTTTTTCTTTTAATTATGAATGGTTTTATGTAAGTCGTTTAGGACCTTGGATAACATAGCATCGAAATTCTTCAGTTCGACATCTATCATATCCCCCCTCAGCTGTCTCTTCTCCAAACTGAAGAACCTTAACCTCTTTAGCCTTTCCTCATAGGGGAGCCACTTTATCCCCTTTATCATTTTGGTCACCTTCTCTGTACTTTCTCCATCGCAACTATATCTTTTTTGAGATGCGCTGACTAGAATTGAACACAGTATTCAAGGTGTGGTCTCATCATGGAGCGATAGAAAGACATTATGACATTCTCCATTTTATTCACCATTCCCTTCCTAATAACCCCTAATATTCTGTTTGCTTTTTTGACCACCATAGCCGACGATTTCAATGTTTTATCCACTATGACGTCTAGATCTTTTTCCTGGGTGGTAACTCCTAATTTGTAACCTAACATCATGTAACTACAGCTTTTCCAATCTTGCAAGGTCTTCCTGCAATTTATCATAACCTGCATGTGCTTTAACTACTCTGAATAATTTTGTGTCATCTGCAAATTTGATCACCTCACTCATCGTACCCCTTTCCAGATGATTTATAAATATATTAAAAAGCACCAGTCCAAGAACAGATCCCTGAGGCACTCTACTGTTTACCTTTTTCCACTGAGAAAACTATTTAATCCAACTCTCTGTTTCCACAAAAGGACATTGCCTCCTATCCCATGACTTTTTAGTTTTCTTAGAAACCTCTCGTGAGGGACTTTGCCAAACGCCTTCTGAAAATCCAAATACACTACATCTATCGGTTCACCTTTATCCACACATTTATTAACCCCTTCAAAAAAATGAAGCAGATTTGAGAGGCAAGACACAAACATCTAAAGCTCTGAAAGTTTGCTCATGAAAAAAGTTTTGAGATACACAGGGAACGTGCAAGATATTCTTTTTAAAGCTCCTAATGGAATAATTTTGCAGTTTTACATCTTGCAAAATAATAAAGGTTTTATTGACTGACCTTTTAGAACCAATAAAATCTAATTAGTGCTGACTGCAAAAAAAGCTAAATTATGATTAGCAGACAGGTGTTATGAATTCCCCACTCCTAAGCATTTTGCACAATAATAAGCACTGAAAGAACTTAAACAACATTTGACAATACAATTCCCCTTTCTGGTAACTTTTCATATCACCTGCTGTTTCAGCAGTTTTAATCATGCATACTACTATTTTTGGTAACACAGCAAGCATTTCTATTTACATTCTGTTTGATTCTGCAATGGAAGCATTAATTACTTGAGGGTTATCTTTCTTCGGAGGCAGCAGACAAAAGGTCTGAGGATATTCAATAAATTGTACAGCAGACGTTATAGTGTGTAAGATTTGCAAAACCCTATACTGAAAAAAAAAAGTTTAAAAAAAGCAGCACAACTGCTTGCAATACGCTTTATGTAGTGCATCAATTGTAATGGCAACTGAACTCAATTAATCGTTCATCATCCCAATATGACCCATTGGGTGGGCTCAAGGCCTGTGTAAGGGAATTGCTGGGTCCCCATGGAATCCTGAGAATCAGGAGCATCACCTCTCCTGCCTTTGCCCACCCCATATCCTCACCCTCCCACCCATCAATCAGAGCAGGTAAGATGAGGAGGAGGAGAGCCTCAGGCTGCTGCCTCCTCCCTTGTTGCTGCTTGGAGCCAGAGGGTCACATTTTGAATCTCATAGGTCCATCCTGTTCCTTGCAGCTCACAGTGCAAGCATAGCTCTCAGCAGCAGAAGGTGCAACCGGGGGGGACCTCTGCTCTCCTCCTCTTGCTGGCTCCGATTGGCAGTGGGTGGGAAGGGGGATCTGGCTGGGTGTTTACATGAGCAGATTTGGGAGGAAGAAAAGTAAGGACCAGGGATGTGAGAGGAAGTAAGACCAGAGGCGAGGAAGGGATATTTTCCTCTCCTCAGTCCAGATCTTCTCTCCCCTAATTCACAATTCTTTCAGCCTTCCCTATCTCTTAGCCTTCCACCTTGCTCCCTGTCCCTGAGACCTCCACTTCCCCCCTCTCTCTCTCATCCCTGAGATCCCCTCCCTGTGCTGATCCCACCTCTCTCTCTCTCCTGCACTGACACCTGAGATCCCTTTTCAATGCCCAGAAAGAAAAAAATATTTATTATATACCAACATTCAATCTGAGATATCACATCAGTTTACATTCAGGTACTGTAGGTATTTCCCTATCCCCAGAAGGCTTACAATCTAAGTTTTTGTATCTGAGGCAATGGAGGGTAAAGTGACTTGCCCAACATTACAAGGAGCAACAGCAGGACTTGAACCCTTATCTTTTGGCTTGTAGCCCATTGCTCTAAGCACTAGGCTACTCCTCCACACCAAGTACTCCAACTACTCCTCCAAGTAAGGTTAGAAAACCAATAAAATCAACATTTAATATGCAAAGAAATGCAAATATGCCACTTAATTGTCATAGAATAATGACTCCTCCAAATGAATTAATAGAATATTATGATTATATAAGCTTCCATGACAGTTATGGTCAGCAAGCAAGAATTTACCCAAAACTCCTTCTTCTAAACTTGCACACTTAGGGGCAGATTTTAAAAGCCCTGCTCGCATAAATCCGCCCGGATTTACGCGAGCAGGGCCTTGCGTGCCGGCGCGCCTATTTTCCATAGGCCGCCGGCGCACGCAGAACCCCGGGACGCGCGTAGGTCCTGGGGTTTTTGGAAGGGGGCGTGTCGGGGGTGGAGCCGAATGACGCGGCATTTCGAGGGCGGGGCGCGGCGTTTCGAGGGCGGGACCGGGGGCGTGGTGTCGGCCCGGGGCATTCCGGGGGCGTGGCCGCACCCTCCGGAACCGCCCCCGGGTCTCGTGGATTTACGTCTCCCTCCGGGAGGCGTAAATCCATGGATACAGGTAAGGGGGGGGGGTTTAGATAGGGCCGGGGGGGGTGGGTTAGGTAGGGGAAGGGAGGGGAAGGTGAGGGGAGGGTGAAAGAAAGTTCCCTCCGAGGCCGCTCCGATTTCAGAGCGGCCTCGGAGGGAACGGAGACAGGCTGCGCGGCTTGGCGTGCGCCGGCTGCCCAAAATCGGCAGCCTTGCGCGCGCCGATCCAGGATTTTAGAAGATACGTGCGGCTACGTGCATATCTTATAAAATCCAGCGTACTTTTGTTTGCGCCTGCTGCGCAAACAAAAGTATGCGAACGCACTTTTAAAAAAAATCTACCCCTTAGCTTTTACGTGAAAAAGGGCCTCCTCAGTTGCAGGCCCACCGCTGTGGAATTCTCATATCTGGGAACTTTTGAGTTCAGCTCACCCTGAGATGTCTCAAGACGGGGAGGGGAGGAAAGCAGATACAGCGACACAATGCACTTTCTGTCTTCCCTCTCCCAACAAACAACAGGTATTCTTTACCACAGGCTCTTGCAATCCTAGGCACACCAAGGTAACATCACCCTCCACCCAACCCCCCCGAGTTGAAAGTGCCCCTCTTACAGTGCTCTCTCTCTGTCTCTCTCCCCTCCTCCGGCTCCTGTTCTCATACCTGTACACTAATGGCACCTGCCTAGCCCCTTGTAGAACAGTGGCAGTGCTGTGCCAACTAGAGATTTTATGCTCCTGCCCAGAGACCCAGTAATTTGACTAAATCTCCGGAGTCTCCAGGCTAAATCCAGAGAGTTCCCAGGTATGTGAGTTCTCTGCTGGACTCATTACATTCCCTACCTGCATGAACAACTTTAAAAAGGCATTAAAGACATTTCTTTTTTTTTTTTAACAGGCCTTTGACTATCTTCTTGAGACTCACTGACCATTTAAACTGAGATCAGTCTGCCTTTTATATATATTTTTTGTTCATTATGGAGTTATGTATGTGTTTATCTTTTGTAATCCACTTCGAGCAATCTCTGTATGAGTGTGAAATAGAAATCTGTTAAAATAAATAAATAAATAGAATTGCAAAATTTTCTAACCCTTGCTATAGAGTCTACCCCAAGAAAATGGGGGCTCTAAGAATGCTCCAATTACTTCATCTTAGAAATGGCGAGAGAGTTAGCAATAGTTGTGTTTTTGCTCCTGAGATACCACTGTGTGGGTGTGTGCTTGTGTGTCCTGGCCGGGGGAGGGGGGAACCAGAGAGCCGAGCTAGTGCCAGAGTATTAGGTGCCCTAGGCGTATCTTCAATATCGTCTCCTCCCTCTTATACACCTGCCTATCGGCAGCAGCTCTGGAATAGCATCTCTCTCTCTCTCTCTCACTCAGCATCGACCTCTCACTCTCCTCTCACCAAGTCCTGCCCCTGTCCACAGTGACTAGCATCCTTTCTCTCTATCTCCCTGTCCAGCATCCTCCTTTTTCGATCCTTTACTCCCTGCTTAGCACAGCAACGACTCTACAATTTCTTTGTTCCCTTTTTGCAGTGCCCAGCATCCTTTCTCTCCACCCCCTACCTGACCAGAATCTTCTCTCTCTATCCTACCCTCACGTGCCTAACACACTCCCTCTCTCTCCCATCCATCCAGCTTCTTCTCCACATCTATCTGAAGGGAGAAGGAACCAGATGCAGAATATTTAGGGAGAGGAAGAATAAAGTGTGAGAGTCAAAGAGTGAGATTGGGTTGGAAAGAGAACGAGTGTTGTGTAACCTCCGGGTGAGATAAAACCTGGATATTAGACCCAAAGGCACACAATCAAGGATTTGACCCTGCTTGCAACAGTTCTCCCGGATAGCTTATACTTCTGAGTGGTCCAGGACTCCTTGTTGGGGGAAGCTTAGTTTCAAGGTCCTTTTGCATATATTATAAATACACCGCTCCTTAGGTCCCTTGGCATACAGCATTGATAATCTCTATGACAGCAATAAACACATTGGAAGCTGAGTGATTTCCAGCTTCTTTTATTGAAAGTTGGTCAAATGGGTGAAAATGTTGTTTACAGTGTTTTGATGTTAAATCCAATTAATTTACAAGTTGATATTAATAAATTTGTGACTTCACTCTTCTAGTCAAAGTCATTAGAATTTTTAATAACCAATTCCTTAATCAATAAGCTCCTTCACCTTTCCCATTAATCAGACGTGAAGAAAGTGTAAGCTTTATCCCAATATCTCAAATTTATATCAGATTGTGAAATGGTCAGATTAGTAGTCCCAATTCTTAATTGAATGAAAAGTACCAATTATCTCCAGTAGTCTTCAGTATTCTCTTTGCTGCCAGTCAGCCCCAAGTATGGTAGTAATCTTGATCTTCTCTTTTATAATATGTTTCACATAGGGCCATTTTGGAAAGTCTTAGAAAAAATGATCCTCACTCCTTCTCATTAGCAATGGATGGAAGTCCATTTCTCCTTGAAGACACAGCTGCTTCTTAGGGTCTTTCTGGGCAAAAGACTATAAACCTTTGGATCCCTCAGTAATACTGAGAATCCTGGGCCCTAGGGTTTTCGGTTAATAAAGACACAGACGAAAACCTTACAGAAAAGGGAAACTAAATGAGAGAAAGGAAGGATGGGAAAAAAACTTCCTTCTCCAGCAACAAAAGTCTCCAAAACTGTGGACTAAAAATAAAGGCCCAAGGGCACAAGGTTTCCGACTCTCTTTCCCCGGGCCTTCGGTGGCGATGACCCTCGGAGTTCTTTTCCCAGAAAACAAACTAAAAGAGGGACTGCACAAGCAGGTCTGTCCTTCAGCAGAGCAACTCATCAAGCCTTCCTGGATTAACCTCCTTTGACTTCCCAGCTTCTTCATTACCCCCGGTAGGCTTCTTTTTCCCTTGCATTCTTCCTCACCTACCCCCCTACTCTTCTCTACTCTGTTTTCCTGTACCCTCTGTACACCCTTGTACCCCGTCACCCTCCCTCACCATTTATTTTCTCATCTATTCCCTGTACTCATGTACCCCTTGTATATTTACACTCCTACAGCTTATTTATCAATATATTTTTCACTTGAACCACAGTTAACCTTTGTTACTTAGATGTTACTGTTCCTCTCGTTTCTCTCCTACTGCTTGTTGGGGTCCGTTTCCGACCCCCAGTTATTCTCAGCTTCCCATCTCCCCCCCCCCCCCCCCCCCCGTTATTTGTAATTTCCACCTTTTTGTTATCATGTAAACCGACATGATGTGTATTTTAATGTCGGTATAGCAAAACTGTTAAATAAATAAATAATACAAATAAATAAAACTTAAAAAGCCATCTTTACTTACCCCCTCCAGCAGCTCTCTTACTCCTCTTCCATGCAGGCCGTAGCACACACCAGAAGCAGCAGTAGTGGCTAAGCTCTATACTCATGGTCCTCTTCCTTAGTGCCCATGTCTCTCTCACACACACCATATCAGTCATGCCCCCATGACCAGTTTCTGTCTCTCACACACCAATCATCTCCCAAACAATCTTTGACAAACACACCAGTCACCTTCCTGAACAGTTTCTCTCATGCCATACACACACAGGCTTCCCACTCCCGTGTTCCACTTACATATATGGGCTTCTCACTCTCATAATCACTTTCTCTTTCTCACACACACTCACCAGTCTCTCACTCCCATGCTTGTTCTCTCCACATGCACAGGCTTCTCATTCCCATAATCACTTTCTTTCTCTCACACACATACACAAACACACACACCAGTCACCTGATCTCTCTCATGCATACACACACACAGGCTTCCCACTCCCATGTTCTCTTTCAGATATACAGGCTTCTCACTGCCATGCTGTATCTCACACACTCCCAGCTTTCTCACTCCCATGCTCACTCTTCACATGCACAGGCTTCTCATTCCCATAATCACTTTCTTTCTCTCTCTCACATACACACAAACACACACCAGTCACCTGTTCTGTCTTACATATACAGGCTTCTCCCTCCCATGCTGTGTCTCACACACACACCCAGGTTCTCACTCCCATGCTCACTCTTCACATGCACAGGCTTCTCATTCCTATAATCACTTTCTTTCTCTCTCTCACATACACACAAACACACACCAGTCACCTGTTCTGTCTTACATATACAGGCTTCTCCCTCCCATGCTGTGTCTCACACACACCCAGGTTCTCACTCCCATGCTCACTCTCTTCACATGCACAGACTTCTCATTCCCATAATCACTTTTTCTCTGTTACACACACACACACACACACACACACACACACACACACACACACACACACCAGTCTCTCTCTCATTTCCATGCTCGCTCTCCAGGTGCACAGGCTTCTCATTCCCTGAATCACATTCTCTCTCTCTCACATTCACATACACACCAGTCATACCGTCACCTTACCAACTAGGGATGTGAATCGTTTTAGGACGATTAAAATTATCGTCCGATAATTTTAATATCGTCTTAAACCGTTATGGAACACAATACAATAGAGATTCTAACGATTTATCGTTATAAATCGTTAGAATCGTGAGCCGGCACACTAAAACCCCCTAAAACCCACCCCCGACCCTTTAAATTAAATCCCCCACCCTCCCGAACCCCCCCCAAATGACTTAAATAACCTGCGGGTCCAGCGGCGGTCCGGAACGGCAGCGGTCCGGAACGGGCTCCTGCTCCTGAATCTTGTTGTCTTCAGCCGGCGCCATTTTCCAAAATGGCGCTGAAAAATGGCGGCGGCCATAGACGAACACGATTGGACGGCAGGAGGTCCTTCCGGACCCCCGCTGGACTTTTGGCAAGTCTCGTGGGGGTCAGGAGGCCCCCCACAAGCTGGCCAAAAGTTCCTGGAGGTCCAGCGGGGGTCAGGGAGCGATTTCCCGCCGCGAATCGTTTTCGTACGGAAAATGGCGCCGGCAGGAGATCGACTGCAGGAGGTCGTTCAGCGAGGGTTCCGGCGCCTCGCTGAACAACCTCCTGCAGTCGATCTCCTGCCGGCGCCATTTTCCGTACGAAAACGATTCGCGGCGGGAAATCGCTCCCTGACCCCCGCTGGACCTCCAGGAACTTTTGGCCAGCTTGTGGGGGGCCTCCTGACCCCCACGAGACTTGCCAAAAGTCCAGCGGGGGTCCGGAAGGACCTCCTGCCGTCCAATCGTGTTCGTCTATGGCCGCCGCCATTTTTCAGCGCCATTTTGGAAAATGGCGCCGGCTGAAGACAACAAGATTCAGGAGCAGGAGCCCGTTCCGGACCGCTGCCGTTCCGGACCGCCGCTGGACCCGCAGGTTATTTAAGTCATTTGGGGGGGGTTCGGGAGGGTGGGGGATTTAATTTAAAGGGTCGGGGGTGGGTTTTAGGGGGTTTTAATGTGCCGGTTTTGCGATTTTTCGATTTTTCGATTTTTCACGATTTTTCACGATTTTTCACGATATTTTACCCCCCCAAACGGCAACAATACGATTCCCTCCCCCTCCCAGCCGAAATCGATCGTTAAGACGATCGAGGACACGATTCACATCCCTATTACCAACCAGTCTCTCTCTCATACATGCACACACACACAGGCTTCCCACTCCCATGCTCTCTCTCACATAATCAGGCTTCTCACACCCATGCTTTCTTTCACATACACCCCCACAACACCAGGCTTCTTACTCCCTTGCTTTCTCACATACCCAGAGTTCTCACTTCCATGCTTTTTCTCTCTTTCACACACACACACACACATCAGTCACATCCCTGACTGTCTCACACTCTCACACATCAGTCATCTCCTTGAGCAGTCATTTTCATTGTCTCTCACATATACACATACATCAGCTCTCTGACCAGTTTCTCTCAATCACACACACATGCTCTCGATCAAATACATTCTCTCACTTACACACAGGCTCTCAATCACACACAGGCAGACTGGCTGCTTCTCTCTCTTTCTCTCACTCACTTCCTCCCCCCCCCCCCAGCACAAATGGTAGCTGCAGCAGCCTCCTCCTCCTCCAGCCCCCGCAGGCCAAGAAGGAAGAATCCCATCGGCCGCGGGAGGCTCGTGCTGCTGACTCCTTTCCCGATTATCAGCTGCTTCGATTGCTCGGGGGCCGATGCTGCTGTCGCCGCTATTTTTTTCATGCGGCACCGCTCTTTCTCCTTCCCGCGCATCACTTCCTGTTCCGGGTCAGGGGGGGCGGGAGGAAGAAAAGGGCAGCCGCGGATACCACAGCTTTTTTTTTTTTTTTTTGCACCGCTGCTGTTCCCGCTGGGCTTGAACGTGCTGATAGCCCGGCGGCAATGGCAGCAGGGAAGGAAGAGCAGCGGGAGAGACCGGGAGCACGCGAACCGCTGGGGGAGGTCAGATGGGGCGGGCTGCCGGCAGCGGCACTTTTATTTTTATCGGGGGGGCGGCAGCTTAATGCAGCTCTTTTAATTTTACCGGGGCAGCGGCTGAGCGCGGCTCTCTTAATTTTACCGGGGCAGTGCCGCCCCCGGGAAGCTGGCGCCCTAGGCGACCGCCTAGTTTGCCTAGTGCTTCCGCCGGCCCTGGATTCATAGAGTGAATGCTTGTTCAAACACCCATGTTTTAAGGTTTTGTTTGAAGGTTTTGTGACAGGATTCAAGACGCAGGTCCAACGGCATGTTGTTCCAGATTTTGATACCCGCTATGGAGAATGATCGGTCTATGGTGGAAACGTGTTTGATGTGTTTTAGTGGATGGACAGCTAATTTCGCTTGGTGAATATTTCTAATTGGTCTGTTGGAGGTGCGAAAAATGAGCTGATCAGAGAACCATTGCATCTCTTGGTTGTGAATTGATTTGTGGATGAGTGAGAGAACTTTAAAAGTAATTCTGAAGGATACGGGTAGCCAATGTAGGAACATGAGTGCTGGAGTAATATGTTCATGCCGTCGAGTATTAGTAATTAAACGAGCAGCGGCATTCTGCAACATCTGAAGAGGTTGAATTGTGCTTTTAGGGAGACCCAGTAGTAGAGCATTACAATAGTCAATCTTTGGTAGAAGTAGTCTTAACAGTATAACATAATTATAACTAGTTGTCTGAAACAGTATAACATGAATTTTAACAGATTATCTTAGCAGTATGGCATGACATTTAGTGAAATGTCTTAATATGATAGTGTGATTTTAAGGTAAAGACATCATATATTATGCTTACTCAGTACTTCTATTGTTCTTGTAGATTCCTATATTGGCACATTCTTATCTCACATTCGCTCTGCAGTCTCATTCTTTTCCACACTATTGCACAGATTCTGTTTCTCTGTCTCTGGGCTGACAGTTATATTTTTTTCTTCTTTGAGGCTTTTTATTCTAGTTACTAGTCGACATGGGACAGTTTTCTTAAGGCAGTATTTAACAAATAACCTAAATCCTCATCCTGTGGTCCAGTTCTTTCTACATTTTTATCTAACTTATAGCGTCCAACTGTCTAGGAAAAGAAGTACAAGGATGTAGCAAAAATATCATGTTACACTGTTAAACTTGCTAAAGGCTGCCTATGATCAAAATTAAAAAGTTTCGGAGAACAGGAATAATTATTACAGTTGCCACTTACAGGGCCCAACCCACAAGTAGCACCTCTCACCTCTCTGCTGCCTGCTGCACCAGTTGGGCCAGTGCCCGACCACCCTTCCTCCTCCTTTGTGGCTTCCATCCGGGGCCTGGACACACTGCTGCTGTACGCGGCAGGAAGGGCTGCTGCAGTCTTCACACTTCACGGCATGGAGCCGCTGCCGGGACGCTCCTCTTTGCAGCCCTGGTGCCACCACTGCTGTGCTTCACTTCTTCGTGGCAGGAACACCACCGACGCTGCTACTCTGCTCCTGCCTGTCCCGGGCCTTGCATAGGCACGAGCGCCTCATCTCAATATTTAAAGGGCCAATGGCGGGAAAAGCCCCGCAACCCCGTCAGATGATGTAATCAGCCTGTTCCTTCACTAGCTCTATAAAAGGGCTCTGCTTCCACTCCTCTGGGCCTTCATATTGGATCTTCACAGTTGCTTGTGGTTTCTTTTCCAGTCAAGGTCCTCCGTGGTCTCCTCGTGTCTAGATGGCTCTTCGTTGGATGTTCTTTGGATGTTCCTGATGTTCCAGATCTTTTTCCTCGTTGGAGCTCCTTTGTCGTCTGTCCGGTGCTCCTGATGTTCCATGTTCATGATGTTCCATGTTCCTGATGTTCCTTGTTCCTGATGTTCCAGTCTCCGGTTCTTTGTCCCACTTCCAGGTTTCCTTCTTGTCCACCTTTCCTGGCATGCCACCGTCAAGGTCCATAACCAGCCCATGGGGGGTTGTGTAGGGTGCTTTGTGGCACAAGGCCTGTCTTCATGTCTGCAGAACAAGTCTCTGGAAGGCCCTTGCTTTTAATGCCGAGGTCTGTTCCTGAATCTGAGTTCTGAATCCTGAGTCTTGAATCCTGTTCCTGGTCTTCGGAGTTCCTTGTTCCTGCTTCCGTCCATGCCCCAGGCTCAAACCAGAGCCTGCTCTGCTCAGTGTGGTCCACAACCAGCCATGGGCGGCTGTGTAGAGTGTGCCTCGGTGCAGGCCTCTCCTGAATCTTCATCATGTTTCCAGCTTCAAGTCTTCATCTTCTCATCTGGAGTCTACTTCGCTTCCGGCGTGGTCAGTGACCAGCCACAGGCGGCTGTGTAGGGTGCGCTGCAGTGCAGTACTCATCCCATACTAGTGCCTGAATCCTGAATCCGAATCTGAGTCTTCCAAGTTCCTGAGTTCCATGTCTTGTCTTGTTCCTGCCCTCAGCCTCTGTCTGGCCTCACGCACTAGTCGTTCCATAGTGGCGGGTCCGAAAGGGCTACAGAGTGGCCGGAGGGCTACTCTTGAGAGCAACATTGTGTTGCTGGGTCTCTCCTGTGCGTGCAGGTCCAGTGGAGGTCTGAGCCTGCCTTGTTCCAGTTCCTCTGATGTCCCATGTCTCGATCCTGGTCCCGCGTTGCTCCAGCCTGTGCTTGGACACTCTCACCTCCCATGGTATGTGCCTTGGGGCTCCTCCCTGAGCTGCGCCGTGGTCCAAGGGCTCACATCCCTCCAGAGCAAGTGATTGCATCCCCGCATTTGCAACAATGACTTCTTGTTTGATGTGTCAAAAATTGTTCCACTGAGACTAAGGGCCTATGAGCACCCACATCAAGTTGATAAGATTATTAGGAGAGGGACGACATGTAATGTTAAGCTTTGTTTAGGTTCTGACATTCCCTGAAAGGCATTTGAGTTAAAAAAAACAAAAACACAAAAACCCAAAAGCCTGATTTACTAACACATTTTCCCATTCTGAGTCTATGTGAAATAAACCTTAACAGAACAGACCTCAAATGTAATTTCTCTGAGGAATGTTATGTGACAATACAAGCAGGCGTGTTTCTGTTTGATAATAGTTTTGCTGTAATCAATAAATCATAGGGTAGTAAGGTGTCTACTCTGGGAAGCTTTCAGGGCTTGAACCTGTGGCCCCACCTGTTCCAGGCCAGGGGATCTATGTAGTGGAACCACAAGGATTCAGAATCAGTAAGAACCCTGCAGAAAATACTAAGTGGAGTAGAGTTAGGGAGACTTGCCTCCAAAGGCTTCCCTACTGGACCAGCATTAGGTATGTCCCAAAAAGAAGGCTGTATAAAAGGAGTACTAGCCTGACACACCTTTATTGGTCCAACAGTCCACAGAAAGTTTGCTCCGTGATATCCTATTGTCTGGCTGTGTTCCTGCCTTTCCTGGTTCCTGCTCTAGTCCTGGTCCTCGGCTGTGGTCCTGCTTTCGGCTCCAGTCTTGCTCTTCAGCTACACTTCTGCTTCCTGCTTTGGTTTGGGTCTCTCCATCCTTCGAGTTCCTGCTTCTGCCTGTGAAGTTCTAGTGACTGCCTGCACCCAAGGGCTCAACTTGCGAGGAACGGTTGCTGCTTCAGGCAGAAGAAAATTTTTCCCGATCAATCGAACTCTCCGAGGGGCACCCTTGCCTAGACACTGTACCCCTTATTCATCCCTAATGGAGTGAGCCGTGGCAGAAGCTTACAAGCTGGGTTTGAGCATGAATGGTTTTTGGTTGTTCTGCCAGTGTGGGGCTTGAAACTGGACTTCCTGGGTTTTTGAAATGCAGTGATTTACCATGTTGGAGCAGGGACTTACACCCACTGGTGATTTTCTACTAGGTTATGCCAGGTCACCAACACAGAATATTTGTGAACTTGCTTCCTTTTCCCCATTGGGAAAAAGTGGAAGGTGAAGGCTGTCCCTGGATCCGAACTGGAATTGTGTATCTGAATGAAATGTGTTGTATAGTGCCCTATAAAAGTTGTATAGTGCCCTCTAAAAGTTGAAGAAAAACAATAAATATACTTAGGAGATTTCCAATGTTAAATATACTTGGCGAGTCTGTTTAAATAAGTTTAATGTAGCATTAGTATGCATCTTTTAGTTTGCTTGGAACCAGAACAGTAAAAGCAGTCAGATAATCAATTTGCTGGTATGGTTTTAATTTATTAATTTATAAATTAATAAGTAGCATACGTCTGAGAAAAGTTTACTGATAAATCTTATTGAACCTCGGAAGCACTCAATCTTATTCCTTCTTCATAAACATTTCTTTCTTTTGTTAATTGAAGGGCTGAGCAATTATCGAGACTGGTGAACTGTTCTTTATATAGCTCATTAAAACATCAGTTAAAGTTTATTGGCCAGTGGAACTGTGGTAACTTTATTAATACAGAATGAAATGGATGATGTGGAAGTCACATATCAGTAAGAAACTTGAATGAGTGAATGAATAAATATACTATATAACTAGGAATCAAAAAGAATATGCAATCTTTCAGACTGTTGCTATTAATAGATGATTGCTTTGTTTGTGAAAAGGATATTCTGGCCAGTTAACGGATTTACTTTTTGACTGGATCACTTATAGTTATTTGTAAAAAGCATATCGCCTTAATGTATGCTTTACAATAGCAAACGTTTGGCTATATAAAAATACTCTTGTCCAGAAGGATGTTGTTGTAATAACTTGAATAACATTGCTAATTTAAAGAACATTTCTAACTGATTTTATCTCAGTTCACATATTATTTCAGATGTTGATCTCCAAATCAAAGGATATTTCTTTCTCGACTGAAGCTTGTTTCAGATCCTAAAATTTGGATGAAGAGGAAAGTTTATATTATGCCAAGAACTGTATATTTAGATGATAATATTTGTTGAGTATGTTACATTCAGCTGAGTATGACAGCCCTGCATAGATTCCCACTATAGCACGGAGATCTCATTTTTTTTTCTTTATAGCAGCAACTTCAAAGGGGTTGATATTTAGAATATTTACTTGGATGGTCTGGATCTGTACATGAACTTGAAATAGTCCATACATGGCTCAATTCTTGCAAAAAAAGAAATTCAATTTTCTATGACATACAGTTTTTCTGAAATTACTTTTCTTGATGTTTGTGTGTACAAATCAGAAGATGGGATTTTAGAAACTATCCTTTTCAGGAAAACAACAGATCGCAATACTGTTTTTGGAATATAGCAGTTTTCATCGTCTGCATCTTAAAGACAGTTTACCTTACTCTCAGCTCTTGAGAATCAGAAGAAATTAAAACAGACAATTTGTTATCAAGGTCAAGATCCAGCAACATCTCTAATGGAAGTTGTCAACTTTGTCACCAGATACAGTGGCTTAGCTCCTGGTTTAGTCAGCATAATGAAAACACATTTGAATATTTTGGGCCAGATTTTCAAAGGGTTACGCGGGCCGGGCCTATTTTCAAAAGGCCCGGCGCCTTGCAAAAAGCCCCGGGACACGTGTAAGTCCCGGGGATTTACTAAGGGGGCAGGAAGGGGACGGGGCATGGGTGGGGCAGGGTGGACTGGGGGTGGGGTGGAGCAGGGCCGGGGTCGGAGGCTCCCGGTACAGCGGCCATTTGCCGCTGTGTCGGGGTTTGCGCGCGGCCAACACTTATTTCAGCCCCAGGGCTGAAGTAAGTTTTAAAATTAAAAAAAAAAAAGACAAAGGGGGGAAAGGGCAGGGAAGAGAAGGTGGGGTGGGGGGGGGGGGGTAGGGAACGGGGGAAGGCAGCGCGGCTTGGCAGCGCAAGTTATAAAATCGAGCCTACATGTGTGCGCGCCGGGTAAAATCTACCCCTTTACATTTACATCCATGCTTCAAGGACATAAGGATTTGTACATCCTACACGAGGTCCAGAAACATCAAAGAAACTATCAGTCCAGCTCTTTTACCAAATTTGAAATCGCGTGCCATTGGGACCTTATCAGGTACACAATTACATTGCCATTTCCACTGTGGCAATTGTTCTTTTTGTTCCAATATGCTTCAATCAGACATTTTTAAAAAACCCTCTGGATCAGCACCAATATCGGTTACATGATTTCACTACATGCTCCACAGATCTTGTGGTCTATGTTCTTTTATGCACCTGCCCTCGTTTGTATGTGGGAAAAACAACTAAGGCATTAAGAACTAGACTGGCAGAACATAAAAGTTGCTTGAAGAACAACAAATGTGATGCTCCTTTGGTTTCTCATTGCGTAGAGTTGAAACACAATTTTTCTGAATTATGATGCTGTGTTCTTGTACGGGTCAACATTGATGCAAGGGGTGGAGATAGAGGCAGAAAATTATTACAACAGGTGGATTTTTAAATTACACAGCGATGGACCACAGGGCATGAATGTTGATCTGGCCTGGTTCTTTTTTTATTAATTTTTTTTTGGAATTAGTTTTTTATTTCGGGCCAAGTGAGTTGAAGCAAGTTTCTATATTACAATATTAACATCTATAATTGATGGGATTTTTATAACAGCAATAATCAAATGGGTTTGTTTTAATACCTTTATCATCAATATTATTTTCTCAGCATTACAGACCATTTGCATTTCAAACCCATACTGGGATTTTCATTGGTCGAATTACATATAAAAATAAGATGCATGCGCCGGCGTTTTTCAGTAAAGAAGTCGGCAGTGGTTGATCTGCGGAGAGGAAGCATTGAACTCCGGGATTTGAAGCGAGTATTTAAGAAGGTTTTCTTCTTTTTTCAATATATGCTTTGTTGAAAGTATTTTAACTCATTATGGGCTGGATTTTAAAAAGGTTACGCATGCTGGGCCTATTTTCAAAAGACCCGGTGAAGCACATAAAGCCCCGGGATGCGTGTAAGTCCCGGGGCTTTACTAAAGGGGCAAGACGTGGGCGAGGCGGGGTCAGGCTCCCTGGCATAGTGGCCATATTTGCCAGAGGCAGGCGCAAAACGTAAAATAAAGGTCAGGGGGGTTAGAGTAGGGTTAGGGGGGAAAAGGTTAGGGGAAGGGGTAGGGGAAGGGGTAGGAAGGTCAGGCTAGGGGGAGGGAACAGGGGAAGGCAGCGCGGCTCGACACGCGCAAGGTGCACAATTGTGCACCCCCTTGCACGCGCCGACCCAGGATTTTATAACATGTACGTGTCTGCATGTGCATGTTATAAAATCGGGCATACATGTGTGTGCGCTGGGTTGCGCGTGCACATGTACACCATCGCAACCTTTTAAAATCTACCCCTATGTGTACTGATTTTTCAGAACAGAGCCTTCAGTCAGCCTGAGGGCGAAATGTTGGCTAATGTTGACTTGGCTTTGAAGATTCAGTCTGGCATCGGGGCATCCAGCCCTTCATTTCTGATATCAGACCTTTGATTTTGCAGCCTCTGGGAAAGCGAAGTGGGTTGATCAATGGGACACATAAGCTGTTCTTAACAAAATTAGTGCCCTTTTGAAAAATTTCATTCTTCAGCCTTAAGATTTGGGCAGTGGGATTTTCAGCTTTTTGGTTCTGATATCGGGGCTTTACATCATACAAGTTATAGTTTGAAGATACACAAAGGGGTAGATTTTAAAAGGTGCTCACGGGAGTAGATTTGTTCGCGCAACCCGGCGCGAACAAATCTACTCCCGATTTTATAACATGCACGCGCTGCCGCACTCATGTTATAAAATACAGGGGCGGCGCACGCAGGCTGCGCAAAACCAGTAGCCTGTGTGCGCCAAGCCGCGCAGCCATCCTCCGTTCCCTCTGAGGCCGCTCTGAAATCAATGCGGCCTTGGAGGGAACTTTCCTTCCGGCTTCCCCCACCTTCCCCTCCCTTCCCCTATCTAACCCACCCCCCAGCCCTAATTCCCCCCCAACCTTTATTTTACAAGTTACGCCTGCCTGAGGCAAGCGTAACTTACGTGCGCCGGCCAGCTGCCAGCGTGCCATGTTCCGGTCCGGGGGCTGGTCCAGAGGCCACGGCCATGCCCCTGGAATGCCCCTGGGCCGGAACCACGCCTGCGGCCTAAATTTAGTAAATTTTCAAAAGAGCCAATTTAGAAGCCAAATTACAAAAGTTAGGAGCCTAAACTAATTGAGGTCGATATTCAAAAGCCATTTAGATGGATAACTGAAAAGCAGCTGTTCTCTGCTGAGAGATTCCTTGCACAAGCCCTATGTACCTATGCCTAGGAAGGGGGAAGAGTCCTGGGCGCACATAGGAACCATTCTCAGAGCATTACAATGTGTCCAGAACTCAGCCGCTAGGATAGTTTCTGGGACTCCAATCCGCCAACAAAAATATCATTAATTAGTATAATTACCAGTCAGTTGGCGGGTCAAATTTACATTCTTGATGCTGGTTTTTAAAGGCCTTTGCAGCCTTGTGCCTGCCAGTTTTAATGCCTGTTTGAAGTTTCACAGTCCTTCTAGGTCCTTGATATCAGAATCACAGATTTTATCAGACATCCCATCTTTTAGAGGCATTAAATTGGACGAATCAAGAGAATGACTTTTTTATATACAAGGTCCTGAACTTTGGAACCTTTTGCCAAGACCTATAACAGAAGAATCGTCCTCATTAAAATTTAGGAAATTAGTCAAGGGCTTTCTTTTTCAACAGGCTTTTAATTAAAAAAAACATTTGAACAGGGGCCATTGGCTGTTAAACTGGCAAGATGAGAATTAGTTTATATAGATCCTGTTTTAAGATGGTTTCATTTTTCTTTTATGGGCAATGGTGTCTATTGGATTGAAGCTGATTTAAAATAGTTTTTATTGGTCATCTAAGAAAAAAATGTTGGTAGCACTGATATAGCTTAAATTGCATAATGGCAGAATGTGCAGATAAGCAATAATAATAATAATAATAAGGGAATAATAATAAGGGAACGGGCATTTTCTATCGCAGGCCCCATCCTCTGGAATACGTTACCTCCTGACATAAGATTCATTTCCAATAAGAAAGACTTTAAAAAAGCTCTCAAGCATCACCTCTTTTTACAGGCCTTCCCAGATCTATGCATGTCCTGACCATTTCATTTATTCTCTCCCATCTCTGATCCTCCATGAATGGGATTTTACCTTTATTTGATCCTTATCTTCATAAGGTTATTTTTATTATTTAATATTTATGTTGCCTATATATCGTCCTTATTTTATGTTATTATGTATGTTTTACTTGTAACCCGCCCCGAACTTTGGAGGGCGCAGAAAATAAGCAATTTTAAATAAATAAATGATCCTGGGAACCGCTTAGAAATATTGATTTGCGGTGACCCATGGAAACGCTAGAAAAGCTCCTGGTTCTCTTTTTACTGTACCAGCCCCTCCCCTTCAGGAAGAATGCAGGCAACAGGAGGGAAGGGGGTGGAGACGGGAGAAGAGCAATTGTTTTCTGCTTTGCAGTCTTCACTCCCCTCCCCTTCCTCACAAAGTCTGCAGGGAACAGAAGGTGAAGGGCTGGAGAAGTGCGCAGAGCAATTGTTTTTTGCTTTGTAGTGTCTGCTCTAATATCACTTTCTTCCCCTTCCTCAGTAAGCCTGAGGCAGCGTGTGGGGAGAAGCTGGGAGGACAGGAGCTGGAACAGACATTCATGAGCATGGGATTCAGCTGAGGATAGATTGGGGGAGCTGTGATTTATAGGAGGGAGGAAGGCTGGGAGAGAGAAGGTGAATTAGTGAGGGAGGGGAGGGAGAAAGTTGATATGCATTCACTTCCAGTTAAACAACTGTAATCTCAGGGTGGTCAGAATGTTAATGCTGGCCGCGGGCTTAGTCGCGGCGGATTGTTGCTGCTTCAAGGCGGATGGGCGTGGCTCGAGCCCTTGTGACGCTAGCTCCGGGAAGGGGGGGCGCCGGCGGGTGTTAGCGGCGGCCCGTGGACTTTCTTTATTGGACGCATGTGCGAGCAGCAGCTGATGACGCCGTCACGTTCCGGATGATGTCGTCACGTGGGGGCTGGGTAAGGCGGTTGTCAGCCGTCTCTGGTTGCTTTGGCAATGAGTCTGCTTAGAGTAAGCAACGGTCAGGGTTTTCTCCGGTGGATTCTTGTTTTTATTATTTTGTTCTGATATAGGGTTTTTTTGCCCTTCAGTCTTATTGCCTGTGGTCTCAGAAAACCTATATTTCTCTGGACTGAATATTTGGCTGACAAATTTGGCTGAATAAAGTTCAACTTTCTATGGTTACATCTGGAGTCATAGCTAGTACCTCAGTGATTTATGCTTAACCGTTTGCCTGGATCATCAGACTATTATTATCCCTAATATCATCAATCTGACTTAGATCTTTCCTGGACCCTTTTTCTGCTAAAAGACTTTCTGGTAAGTCCTACTGGCTCTGGTACCCAAAGGTACAACCTGCGGGGAGCGTGAGCTAGGAAGGTGAAGTTCCTGTCTAAGCTGTTAGTATTGTCCGCATTCCGGCTGGAGGTGATACTAAGGGATTTTCCTTTAGTAATTCCATCTACCTTCAACCGGCTCAAGGGTCCACATACATAACACAGAACACAAACGTTGCCAGGAATGGTCCTGGGGTAGGACTTGGGATAGAAGGGACAGCGTTGGAATCAGTCCTGGAGAGGAGTGGAAACGGAGACGTGAGAATCTCAAGGTGACCACAACCCAGAAGTGCCCAGGTATGGCTTTTTGTGGAGAGGCGACTGGGTGGGGAGAGGGGCTAAAGGGAGGGTTTGCTGTTTCATGCACTGAAAGTGTAAGCAGGCCTGGCAATTTCATCAAAGGTGAGATAAGTGATAATCCTGTTCATAAAATAGAAAACTGCTAAAACATTATTTAATTCTGAGTTTCAATTATAGTATGAATTTTTCCAGCTTTTATGAATGTTGTATTGTATCCCGCGCTGGACATGAGCTGGAAGTAGCGGCTATTTACAAACTGTTAAATAAATAAGAGAGATTGGGTTAGAAAAGTGACCAGCTGCAAAGAAGTGTATGAGTGACAAGACATGTTGAACTTGTAGCAAATGGAGAAATCTAGTGAGAGACTAAGCAAAGAAAAAAAGTGTTTAGAAAGTGGGCGAGTGGGTCAGCCAGGCGTGTGGGGAGAGGAGGAGCCTGTTGTGTATGGGGCTATGGCTAACCAGGAGCCACAGGCCCAGCACTAAGGCAAGGGGGAGCAGGCAGGGAGACTGGGACACCAGTGGAAGGGAGGGGATGCTCCAACCCTCACCCCAAACTGATTTTGTTTTTTGCCACTATCTGTACAGTGCTGTAAACATTTTGTGAAACTCTAGAAATGATAAGAAGTAGTAACACAAGGAGTCAAGACATGCGCTCGGCTCAAACCCCTTTTCCTCCAAATGAAACATGACACGATTCCTTTTGGCTTTATAACAGGCCACAGTTTATTAACCTAACCCGAGCCGGAACAATCAACTAACATCAAAACGTTAACAACAACAACAACCCCCTCCGCCCCCCTTGCTTCCCCCACCTCCTTCCGGATCCTTTACCACCTCACCCCAGTGGTAAAGCCTTCCCCCCCGACCCCCCATCTGCTTGCCCCGTCTCGCTACCAGCGAGGGCAACTTTGGCCTCGAGCTTTAGCCCCTCAGCTCGCTGGCCATCTCGTGTAGCAGCCCCCCCCCCCCCCCCCGCTACACGAGCTGCCCCCCTTTTCCCCTTTTAACCCCACATTCTTCCAATAACCCCTTGGGCTCGGGTTTCCGCCTCCAACTGCGACAAACACATCAACACCAACAACACTCCCGCCTAAAAAACAGGGAGGGCGGGAGGGAGGGACGTCGAGCCGAGCACCCCTCTCCTAACGCTGACCCGATCAATGCTGGCTAACGCAGACCATCGCGTCAGCGCCTGCTCCTCCCAACCAATCCTGAGCCCGCAATTTGAATTCCTACTCCAACCTTCCTAACACCCCCTCCCTACACTAATACACCCTCAACGCCCCGACCCCACCCCTGCCTCCCTCCAACTTATCACTTTTACGCACTTTCCCTGTGTTATGCTCGGCAGCGCAGGACAAGCCTGCACCTCCTTTCCTTTGTAGCAATAGAGCATTCTGCTTTAGTTCTGCCGTGTGCATCACTAAGCACTATTTTCACTCTCTTTATCAGTCAAAGACTGTGATTATCCAAAATTTGTTTCATGCTCCAAGATTTGAAAACTCAAAACATAAGGGTCAGTTTTTATTTTTTATTTTTATTTTTATTTTTAATTTAATTTTTATTGAAATTTCACATTATTTAAACAGAAAATAAGATAATACATTCTTATTAGGAATAACAAATTATAATAATCAAATTACCTTATTTATCATTAAAAGAAATCTAATAAGAAACAAGACGTGAGAACAACAGGGTTCAAACTTACAAGAAAAATTGGAGCTCACAAAGGAAAATAATTATACAACAAACACTTGATGCTATCAATCCCTTATATAATTCCTACCCCCTATTGCACAGATTCTTAAGAGTGTGTGTCCAAATATGTTCGTAGTTGTTCGGGAAAAGTAAAGATATATCTGTTATTTTGGTGTCTTATTAGACACCTACAGGGATATCTCAGTTGAAACTGTGCCCCCCTAGACAGTACCTCGGATCGCATCTCTATAAACTTTTTTCGTCTCAGCTGTGTTAGACGAGCTATGTCTGGGAATATCCTAATAGACTGCCCATAAAAAATGGACTTCTGTTGCTTAAAGTGCATTTTTAACACAGTATCCCTATCTGATTGTGATATAAATTGGACAAGCAGTATAGCTGTGGTATTAATTCTAGACTCAAAAGATTTTTCAAGAAAATCAGTTAAGTTTAATTCCTCAGGAGTCTCACCATTCTTTTCCTTATTCTCACCCTCTGTTTGTGGTATGTAATATAATTTACTTAATTTGGGTAGATTTTCTTCAGAATACTTCAGGATATTCTTCAGATAACTATGAAATAAAGCCAAAGGTGTTATTAAATGACTTTTTGGGAAGTTCAATACTCTTAAATTACACTTCTTCATCTGATTCTCTAATATCTCTATTTTACTTTCATGTTCTTCTTCAGACTTAATTAAATTAAACTGAATTTTTTGAACATCCCCTAGTTGTTTATCCATTTTATTAACACTTTCCTCTATTTGATCTACTTTTTCCTGAATTTGATTATTTTGTTTAAAAGCTTCCTGAACTGTGTTTGCCAATTTATTTATCGAAATTTGCATTTTAAGCATCATAGATCCCAATTCATCTATTGAATATTTTTTTGGAACAATAACAGTAACATTCTCATTACTATCTGTACATAAATGAGCAACACTTCCTCTTTTCTGTTGCAATGGTCCTCCCTTTTCTTCTGCACTAATTGATGAAGTTTCTTTAAATTCTTTTGGGATATGATCTTCTATATCCCCCACAACTATAGGTCTTTTATCAGTATCTCCCTGAAAGAGAGAATCTTGTAAAGAGAAATTCAAGTCTGCCTCAAATTCTGCAGATGGAGGAGCCGGCTTCTCCGGGGCACCCGGGGTTAATGATGTCTCAAATGCCACGTTATCCTCGATCTGCTCCTTGGTTGGACTACTAGCGGCCCTACCGGGTGTAATAGTGGGGTTGATGTGAAAACAGTCTGTGATTGTAGACTGAAGCATATTACTAGCATTTATTGAAGAGGTAGAATCTCTCATCCTTGCTTTCCTCTTGGTATGAGGCATAGCAATTCAGAGAATTAGTCTCTATATCACAGAAGATTTTAATCTGCTTCCACTTAGCAGCAAGTTTACTCACTGTTTGTTCACCTGTGTTCTCAAGCCGGCCGCATCAACTGGAAAATTTTCTGGCTCCAAACCGGGTTAAGCCGGGCGAAGTCGTGCGCCCCTTGACCTGCGCGCGGCTTAACCGTCGCGCCGGCGTAGGCTAGATTTTATTTGCCTACCCGGCTCCTCCTCCACGTCGCGGCGTCCTCAGTCTGCCCAGAGATTGGTCAGCAAGTACTGGAGGTAATTTCAAGCTGGGCTCTCACAGCCGGGAACCCCAAACGAGGAAAATACTGCGGCCAAGGGTCAGTTTTTAAAAGGCCAATGACAACCTGGCAAATTAAGCTCATTTTCAGCTGGATATAGGCGCTTGAGAATAGCTTAAATCTAGGTGGCTAAACTATGACTGTCTAGATTTCGGGCAATCAGCCAGCTAGGGTTGAAAATCAGTGCTAGCTCTCCTTTAAAGACCCCCTCCCCAAGCCAAGCCAGTGATCCCCTTCCCAGCAACCTGGTATTATTAAAACACAACCATCCCCACGACCCCACCACCCCTAGATATTGCCCTGATCCTCCCCCTCCATCCTTCAGAATGCCTCCCAAAAGCTCCCAATGCCAAACCAGCAGAAGGACGCAAACTTACCTCCTACTCGGCCAGCAACCAGCATTTCAACAGATGGGTACATTTAGCTTGTGAGAGACAAGTTTGCCAACAAACAATGATTTTTAGTGCTCGGTGGCTAACTTAGGATCCCAAACTTAGGCACAGGGATAGATCGATTTATTTATTTAAAATATTTCTTTCCTGACTGTCAACCATTCTGGGCAGGCTACAAAATATAACACTCAAAAAATTTATATAATAAAACACTGGATGCACGTTTTTCTGGGGGGGACCATAGGGCGATTCAAGCATGTGAAAGAAATGTTGCTGGTACTGGATACCAGCACGCACCCCCTGAAATAAAGCCCTGCCTTCCTCTGAACCTTCCCCCACTTCAGCTTCATATCATAACCCCTTGTCCTGGAAATGTTTAGGCTTTTGTTGTCTCTTGTAACAGCACTGAGTGCAGAGTTCCCCTGCAGACTGGCCTAACCCATAGTGAGACTAAATTACAATTTATTTTCTGTCGTGGGCATGGACCCATGGACCGAGCTGGAGTTGGCGCAACCTGCAGGGAGGATCCCTGCAGGTCTCTATCGTCAGCTGGTGGAGCTGGCTGTGGCAGAAACCCAACTGGAGCTTCACCTATACCAGCCCTTGTTCCCTTTTGTTATTGTTTGTACGATTTTGGGTGGACCCTTGGACACTGTGGCTGCTGACCACGCCCACGGGGGTAAGTCCCGTGAGGGGCCACAGGTCAGGCTCAGCTTTAGGACACACAACACAGATAGATCTTTTATTAACAGTATTGAGGAGCCAGCAGAGGTGGCAGTAGTGAGCAGAGATGGAGCCCAGCTGGGCTTGTAGTCCCTCAGTGCTCTGGAACAGCGATCCCTAAATGGCTGTGCTGTAGTGAAGAGAACTGAGATAGTGAGTACACTGGAGCATACACAGGGATCTGGAATAGAGCCTCGTTGGTTGAGTACTCACACAGCGGTTTCTCTCGGTAGGAAACACAGGAGCTGGAGAAGAGGCAGGCCCTCGAGGAGCGAGTACCTGGTTCCAGGGAACAGCTCTGAGAGAAGTAGATGGTAACTCACTGATGGTGTAGGCAGCGGTATCTTCCAGGCAGAAGTAGTGTTCAGGCAGCGAGTCCGGGAACATGGGCCCTCGAGGAGTGAGTACCGGTTCCAGACAGGGACCTGAAAGAGAAGAGAGAGGCCCCCGAGGAGCGGGTACCCCAAATAGAAAAGTCCAATAATGGAGAGGCAGAGTAGCTAGGTACAGAGAACGAATCCCATCCGTAAAGAATCCCTTTACTTTTACCCTTGCTAACTCGATTAGCTAGCAGTAGCATAGGCTATTTGTATCCGGGATGCGTGACATCATCACAGGGGGCCGCCCCTGAGGTTCGCACCAAAGAAAGTATTTGAAGCAGGGCTGCGCGGCGTGTGCGCCCTAAGGCAGCTGGACAGCATGGCGGGAGGCAGCGCCCAAGCCAGACTAGGGACGCCGGGGAGGACGGCAGGCAGACGCCGTGGCAGCCAAACGTCCGTCAACCACAGGAGGAGTCGCCAGAGAGGTAAGGAGGGCGGAGTGGAGACGTCGGGCAGCGACAGTTGTAACACCTTTAGGTTGATCCCTCAAGTGACAGGGCCGGCAGGACTTAGGCACGGGCCTCTGTTGACGAGGTGGAGATCCATTCAGATGGTCGAGTCACAGGCCATATTCTGGGACAGGTGGAGCAGCAGCATAGTCAAAGATAGACAGCGGTCAGGGCAGGCAGCATTCAAGCTTGATCTAAGGTCAGGTGGTGGTCAGTGCCAGACGGAGTTCAGTCATAGATGAGAATCAGGCAGTGGCCGTAAGAACATAAGATATGCCATACTGGGTTATACCAAGGGTGCATCAACCTCAGTATCCTGTTTCCAACAGTGGCTAATCCAAGTCACAAGTACCTAGCAAGTACCCAAACCTACTATTGCTTTTTAATTAATAAGAGTTTATGGATTTTTCCTCTAGGAACGTATTCAAACCTTTTTTAAATCCAGTTACACTAACTGCTGTAATCACATCCTCTGGCAATGAATTCCAGAGCTTAACTATAAGCTGAGTGAAAAAGAATATTCTTTGATTTATTTTAAATGAGATACTTGCTAACTTCTAGATAGTCATATTTTAGCCACCTAGATTTAAGCTTGTTCAAGTCCTTTCATGATTTTGCAAACCTCTATCATATCCCCCCTCCATCGTCTCTTCTCCAAACTGAACAACCCTAACATCTTTAGCCTTTCCACATAAGGGAGCCATTCCATGCCCCTTATTTTGATCACCCTTCTCTGCACTTTCTCCAGTGCAGTTATATCTTTTTTGAGATGCAGTGACCAGAATTGCACAAGTATTCAAGATGCTGTCTGACCATGGAGTGATACCGAGGCATTATGACATCCATCATTTTATTTGCCATTCCCTTCTTAATAATTCCTAACATTCTGTTTGCTTTTAGGATTGCCACAGCACACTGAGCCGATGAATTCAATGTGTTATCCACTATGAGGCCTAGATCTCTTTTCTGGGTGGTAACTCCTAAGATAGAACCTTACATTGTGAAACTACAGCAATATATAAATCATTTTGCACTTGTCCACGTTAAATTTCATCTGCCATTTGGAAGACCAATCTTCCAGTCTCGCAAGTCCTCCTACAATTTATCACAATCCGTTTAAGATTTAACTTCTCTGCATAGCTTTGTGTCATCCGCAAATTTGATCACCTCACTAATCATACCCCTTTCCAGATCATTTATAAATATATTAAAAAGCACCGGTCCAAGTACAGATCCCTGAGGCACTCCACTATTTACTTTTTTCCACTATGAAAATAGACCATTTAATCCTACTCTCTGTTTTCTGTCTTTTAACTAGCTTGCAATCCACAAAAGGACATCACCTCTTATCCCATGACTTTTTAATTTTCTTAGAAGCCTCTAATGAGGGACTTTGTCGAATGCCTTCTCAAAATCCAAATACACCACATCTACCGCTTCACTTTTGTCCACATGTGTATTCACCCCCTCAAAAAAATATAGGATATTTGTGAGGCAAGACTTCGCTTGGGTAAATCTAAGCTGGTTGTTTCCCATTAAACCGTGTCTATCTGAACCGCTCCCTCACAAGAGATGGAGGTTTGAGTATGCTACCTTTTAAGTGAAAGGTAGCAGAAAAGAAAAGGGGAGGACAATGTAGCTGTGTAACATGAGCCACCAGCCCAGGAAGCACAGAATGAAATTGAAAATGTTGTCAGACCACTTAGTGTGTGAATACTTAACTGACCATTTAATAGATTAGTCAGATATTCAGGAAGGGGATTTGCAATCACAGCCCCCTGGTCTTCTGCTGGTAATTTTGTAGTAAATATCACTAAAAAATCTGAGGATTCAAACTCCTAAATTAAAGAACTATGACTGGGAAGGGGATTTATGAGAGAAATATATGGGAAAACAGTCCTAGGAAGCAAACACATTTTTACCCTGACTAACAAGAGTATTCAGACACATGGGTACTGAGATCTCAGACAACAGGGTAATGGGCCAGGCAGGATAGAGGAGTATTCACATGGTCTCTCTCTGTGGTCCTGCCTGGGTCTTGGCCTTTTGGCTGAGAGGTAACCCATACAGGATCGGACAACAGATAAAGCAAAAGCCAGACTGGGTAACAGCACATGACTGACGAAGAGCTTAGCAGAGTTAAATCACTGAAAGCTGAGACTGCGGAGGGCCAGAGCCACTGTACTCTAAAACAACCATGAGCCTAGTGAAGCTGTAAATGTAAGCCAGGGAAAACCTTCCTGCAGAGGGAGGAGAACTGAAGGAAAGCAGCATGCTGGGAGGTGGAGTGGTTCCCCCCTCCCCCGTTGAGTGAAGGGATACCAGCAGCAGTACAGGAGGTAAAGTCAGGTCCCCAAGGAGGGCATGGACCCCAGCATTAGCACAGACCTTTCAGTGAAGCAGAAGGAGATGGTTTAGATACAACGGACCCCACCCTCAGGCCAGCACTGTCCACTAGCCCAATTGCATCTTCTCACATGGGTAAGACTTGGGATAAAGTGGGGAGGATAATAATAATACTTGAGTAAGCGGGAATGCAAGAGGTCCCTTCCCTTCTATTTGGTGACATACTGTGGGGGCCAACAACCCCAATGTTCCAAATACTAAGTCCTTTCTACCTTGTAGAAATGTATATAGTTGTGAAACTGAGACTATTAACCATGAGTAGTTAAGTGTGCTGTTTGACATCCTATTAGTCATGTACATAGTCATGTAGAAATGTATATACTTGTATAGTCTAATAAACCTGTATATATTTGTACATACTACCAGTCTTGTTCACAGTCCCATTTGTTTCCTGGGGTGAAGGGAGGGAAATCCCACCCACTAACACCTTCTTTCCCAGGTGGAGTAACCAGGAAACAAGAACGTAAGGACTGACAGTGTCTGCCCTGGGGGGGCTCCCACCAGGTTGGTCAAGAGGGTGTTAACATATCAAAATGTTTTGTGATTTTATTCTTTATAACAGTTTCTCCGATTTTTCTCGGCACTAAATTCAGGCTCACCGGTCTATAGTTTCCCAAACCACCCCTGGAGCCCTTTTTAAATATCGGGATTATATTGGCCATCTTCCAATCTTCAGGTACAATGGATGATTTTAATGATAGGTTACAAATTAATTGAAATAGGTTTGAAATATTATTTCTTAGTTCTTTCAGAACCCTGGGGTGTTTACCATCCAGTTCAGGTGATTTACTACTCTTCAGATTGTCAATCTGGCTACCACATCTTCCAGGTTTACCATGATTTGGTTCAGTTCATCTGAATCATCACCCTTGAAAACTGTCTCCAGAACAGGTATCTTCCCAACATCCTCTTCAGTAAACACCGAAGCAAAGAAATCGTTTAATCTTTCCGCAATTTCTTTATCCTCCCTAAGTGCCCCTTAAACCCCTCAATCATCTAATGGTCCAACTGACTCTCTCGCAGGCTTTCTGCTTTGGATATATTTTTAAAAGTTTTTATTATGATTTTTTGCCTCTATGGCAAATTCTCTCTTAGCCTGTCTTATCAATGTATTACATTTAACTTTCTAGTGCTTATGCATAATCCTATTTTGTTCTCATGGATCTTTCTTTGAATTTTTGAATGAAGAACTTTTGACTAAAATAGCCTCTTTTACCTCGCTTTTTAGTCATGCTGGCAATCGTTTGACCTTCCTTCCACCCTTCTTAATGCATGGAATACATATGGACTGTACTTCTAGGATGGTTTTTTTTTTTTTTAACAATGCCCATGCCTGTTGTACACTTTTTACCTTTGTAGCTGCACCTTTCAATTTTTTTTTAACCATTTTTCTCATTTTATCAAAGTTTGCCTTTTGAAAGTTTAGTGCTAGAGCCATGGATTTACTTCCTATACCCCTTCCAGTTAAATTCAAATTTGATCATATTATGATCACTATTGCTAAGCGGCCCCACCACCGTTACCTCTTTTACCAAATCATGCACTCCACTGAGAATTAGATCTAAAATTGCTCCCTCTCTCATCAGTTCCTGAACCAATTGCTCCATAAAACTGTCATTTATTCCAACCAGGAACTTTATTTCTCTAACATGTCTTATTTTTAATTATAGGCACTTGGACTACATTTCTTAATATTAGACCCTCTCTGTTGGGATGTCCTAACTCTAATACTTCTTAGTATCCTTCGAAGATACCTCCCTCTGAACCATGTGCTGCAGAACGACTGTCAGCTTTCACTTTTGATTTAGTTTAAAAGCTGCCATATCTCCTTTTTAAAAGTTAGTGCCAGCAATCTGGTTCCACCTTGGTTAAGGTGGAGTCCATCCCTTCAGAAAAACATCCCCCTTCCCCAAACGATTCTCCAGTTCCTTACAAAACTGAATGTCTCTTCCTTGCACCATCGTCTCATCCACGCATTGAGACTCCGGAGCTCTGCCTGCCTCTGGGGACCTGCGCGTGGAACAGGGAGCATTTCAGAGAATGCTACCCTGGAGGTTTTGGATTTCAGTTTTCTACCTAAGAGCCTAAATTTGGCTGAACCACCCTCCCACATTCTCCTATGTTGTTGGAGCCCACAAGTAAAATGATATCCGGTTCCTCCCTAGCACTGTCTCAAATCCTATCTAGGTGATGCGGGAGGTCCGGCACCTTTCCTTCGGGTAGGCATGTTACCAGGTGATCCTCATGCCCACCTGCCACCCAGCTATCTACATTCCTAAGAATCAAATCACCAACTATGATTACCGACCTAACCCTTCCCTCCTGGGCAGTAGCCCTGGAAGACACATCCTTGGTGCGAGAGGATAATGTACCACCTGGAGAGCAGGTCCTTGCTACAGGATCATTTCCTGCTGCACCAGGTTTATGCTCTCCGATCATGAGACCTTCCTCCACCAAGGCAGGACCAGGGCTGCCAGACTGGAGTTGCGACTTGGCTACTATGTCCCTGAGGGTCTCATCTATATACCTCTCTGTCTGCCTCAGCTCCTCCAGAGATTGGACTCGTTCTCTGAGAGACAGGAGCTCTTTGCATCGCATGTACACGTACAATTTCTCACAAGTGGTTAAAAAATTGTACATCTGACACTCAATGCAGAAGACTGGGAGGCCCCCCTCTTGTTGCTGGATTGCAGCCTTCATCTTAAATTTGTTCAGTTCTTACTTAAGTTTTAGGTTCCTATGAGAGTAGGACTGCGTACAATTAGGATCCTTAAAATGTATCAGTGCATTCACTATATATCTGGTAGTGGTCTACAAGGGAATGATTAAACTCTTGATAAGGTGTGGGGAATTTCTAAATTAAAATTAAGAGGCAGATTAATTAATTTGTTTATTTATTTTTTAGATTTTTTTTTTTAGTGTGAAAGTGTCAGCTGCCTATAAATTAAAGGATAAGCTACGGGAGGGAGGGAGAGGGGTGGGAAATACAAAACACACAAACTTTTTGCTTTTTGTCTGCCTTTCTGACTAGCTGTTCAGTACAGGCACACAAGCACACTAAATAATATATCCCAATAATTTACTTCTCCCCAATACTTTTAACAAGCAGTACTTACCAATTCTTTTCAGCCACCAGCAAGGTGATCCTCTCCTCTTAGTGCTTCCATAGGATTGTGGGTTCCTGAGCTCTTCCCTTGCCAGTGGCAGGCGGAGTTCAATCGTACTCGAGAATCAGTCAGTGGTCAGTGGCAGGCGGAGTTCAGTCATAGTCAAAGAGTCAAGCAAGCCAATGTCAGAACCAGAGATTCCCCCGAAGGAATACAGGACAGAAAGGCAGGCAGGTAGGCAAGGAACAGCACAAACAGGCAGGAAGAGACATTGAAAAACTGAAGACTGACCACAGCATGAAGACAAAGAACTCAGGAATGAAGACCTGGGTTGCCTAGACAATGGCCAGGAACACAGGAATGAAGACCAGGAACACGCTAAGGCAACTTGCTCTACTGAAGGTAGTCAACCCATTGCCGAATGCCGAGGTAACCTGCTGCAGGGGAGCTTTCCTTAAATATGGCAGTCTTGATGACATCATCAGCAGGGGCCACAGAGACTTTCACTCCACGGCCCCTTTAAATCCCAAAAAGTGATGTGCGCACATGCCGAGGGCCAGCAATGCATGCGAGGGACTGCGTCGGAGGGGATGTTGGACCCAGTGGCCTGCCTGGCAAGCTTTTCAAGGCCTTCTCTGCTGTCAACACCATTTGCCCTGGACTTGGGGGCTGGAGGTAAGTGCCAAATGCAACATTTTCAATGTAGAGATCTGTGCAAAGTAATACACAATGCCAGATTTTCATACACAATCAGGTCTGGCCATTACCACTCAGGAAAGAGACCTGGGAGTCATTGCAGGGAGCTCTCTAAAAATAGCCCAATGTGCAGTGCTGGTCACAAAGGTGAATACCTGGAAATTATCAAAAGATTTACAAACAAAATAGAAAACCTTCTGCCTCATCCACCCCACTCCCAGTATCGCCATTCTCCCCTGCCAACAGCAGGATCTCCCCTTACTTTCTCTCACCTCCAGCAACTCCCTGCTGTCCCTTCACCCAGATGTTCTGGGCTTCCCTCTTCTGCCAACAGCAAACAGCAGCAGGCTGGACTTCCTTCTTCTGCCATCAGCAGCAGGCTGGGCTTCCCTCTTCTGCTAACAGCAGCAGGCTGGACTTCCTTCTTCTGCCATCAGCAGCAGGCTGGACTTCCCTCTTCTGCCAACAGCAGCAGGCTGGGCTTCCCTCTTCTGCTAACAGCAGCAGGCTGGGCTTCCCTCTTCTAGCAATGGTGATAGCTCTCTGGGCTCCATTTCTGGCAGTGACGCTCTGGCATGCGTCTGCCACCTTCTTCATTTCTGGCTCTGGCTCAGCTGCTGTTGAGCCTGCACCAGACATCCTCTCATTTTTAAGGGAGGGGGAGGCAGCACCAGTAGTTTAAAAAAAATTTGTGGGCCTCTTCCTGCTGATCTCACACACGAGAGCAGCAGCCAGGAAGCGTGGTCCTGTGAATTTTTTAAATGTTTGCAGTATCGGCACAAGATGGAAACTGCTAGTAGACCACATGTTGGATAATCCTACTGTAAAGGCACCTGCTCCTTGCTCCTGTCAGAGAGAATCAAGGATGGATTTTGTCCACCACCACCCCAAGGCACTGATTCAGTGCCAGGCCCTTCCAATCCTCCACCCTGGTAAATCTATGGCTCCAGCAGCAATCCTTACAGCACAGTGAGGGCAGGGACTAAGAGCCCAATATTCATCACCACTTAGCCAGTTAAATTCCAAGTTATCCAGCTAAGTGGCAGCATTTGAATATCCAGCTACATTCAGTAGCTTCCAGCTAGCCAAATAACTATTTATCTGGCTAAAATGGTAGGTGGGACAGTGCCCTAACTAGGAGGAGCTACGTATCTGTCTAACTTAGTTAGAGAAGTAGTAGTTTTGAGACTTATCTAGCTAAGTTAGTCCAGATAAGTTAGAGCTAATGTTAAGCAGGTCTAAAGTTATCTGAATAAACTTATCTGGATAACTCAAACGTTATCTGGGTATATTCAACAGCGTGGTTGTGCCGATGAATATCCAAGATAAGTTTAAACAGCTAACTTACCTAACCAGCTAGGCTTTGAATATGGACCTCTAAGGCTTTATTCACAGGCCCCGCTTCCCACACAAAAGTCCAGAGGGGTTGGGGCCTGTGAGTGCAGACTTGGTCCACATGCCTACTGTGTTGTGAGGATCGCTGCTGAAACCAAAGTCTGTAGTGAGGGGTCAGGAGTGATGGTGTTTTGTTTTTTTTTCTTTAAGAGCAAATTACAGGGGCTCAGATGGAGGGCTACATCTATCAAGCAGTACTATAGACATGGTTAGTAGTAGCAGCATCAGTGGTATGGCTAGCGGCTTCCCTCAGATTCATGTCTTACTGTTCCAATGTTAATCAAAAAGTTCAGGTCCTGCTAACAAGATCAGATTTCTGGTTTGTCATCAGTAACACCATCACTGCATTGGAATGGGGGCAGTGAGCCTGGGCTGTGCAGACCTGGAGTTACAAGTCAGGGAGAAGCTGAGGTCAGAGAGAGAGAAAGAAAGAGAAAACCCTGTACTGAGAGGATCAGGGAACCAAAGATGGGATATTTCATGTATTATTTATTTCATTATTTTAAGTAATTGCTACTGAAATGAACTCAGTTCTTCTTCCTCTGCCAACTCTCCTCCCCCTCCTCCCTCCATCAGTCTCAAATGGTCTCTCCCACCTGCTAATGAGGTCATAATGACAGCAGGAGGCTTATAAAAGGCAGAGCTGCCTGGGCTCAGTGGCATTTCACAGGAGGGCAGCAAGCAGTGAGCATCTCTGCTGGTTCTGGCTCTCAGGAGACTGAAGGACCTGAAGATTCTGGAATGGAACTCAAGCAACAGAACCAAGGTGAAGCGCGAGAGCTATGAGGTCATGATGACAGCAGGAGGCTTATAAAAGGCAGAGCTGCCTGGGCTCAGTGCCATTTCACAGGAGGGCAGCAAGCAGTGAGCATCTCTGTTGGCTCTGGGTCTCAGGAGACTGAAGGACCTGAAGATTCTAGAATGGAACTCAAGCAACAGAACCAAGATGAAGTGCGAGAGCTATGAGGTCATGATGACAGCAGGAGGCTTATAAAAGGCAGAGCTGCCTGGGCTCAGTGGCATTTCACAGGAGGGCAGCAAGCAGTGAGCATCTCTGTTGGCTCTGGCTCTCAGGAGACTGAAGGACCTGAAGATTCTAGAATGGAACTCAAGCAACAGAACCAAGGTGAGATTATTGCAACATAGAACTCCTACCTGCATGCCTCACCTTACCTTTTCTGCTATCTTCCATTTATCTTCCACCATACTATCCTCCCCAATCCCCCAGCCCCTTCCCTGCTCAGAAGGCGGATTAGGGGCCCCCTACCTTGAGGTTGTCAGCCCCCCTCCCCCTTTTTCTTCCCCCCACCCTCACCGTCGAGGGGAACGACAGAGGCTCCAGCCTGGAGAGCGGCATCAGGTTTGGCAGGAATGCACACCCCCCGTCCCTGGCATGTGGAAGAGACAGAGACCAAGATTAGGGGGCACCGGGTGCAGTAGTTCACACCCGTGCCTCCACAGGTAAGTTGACCGCAGGTGAGTGGGTATTAGGCCACAAAATGATCTGTGGTTTTTGTTTTGAGGCCCCCCCCTCCCCTTCCTTTTATTTACTGTTGGTCTCCGGTGCCCTCGCTAGAGGGTGCCGGAGAAGAGAAGTTCCCCTTTTCCTTTTTAGCTAAGGGGGCGAGGCGGCCTTCGGCCCCCCCGCCCCCTCCCCCAGGTCCTTCAGGAGACTGAAGGACCTGAAGATTCGGGAATGGAACTCAAGCAACAGAACCAAGGTAAGATTATTGCAACATAAAACTCCTACCTGCATGCCTCACCTTACCTTTTCTGCTATCTCCCATTTATCTTCCACCATACTATAGTCCCCAATCCCCCCTCCCCCCCAGCCTTTCCTTCTCCCCTTCTTCATCCCTCCTCCCCCACCCTTTCTCCTCACATCTTCCTTCTACCCTCCTACCTTCCTTCTTCCCTGTCCTTTTACACTCTCACCCTTCCTTCTCCCCCTCCCCTTCTGCTTCCTTCTCCCTCTCCCTCTCCTACAGCTTTCCTTTACTCCTCCCCCTCTCCTCTCCCCTCACCTCCCCTCCTCATCCCCTACCCCTTTCCTTTCCACTCCTCCTTTTATTCCCTCCCCTCCATCTCCCTCTTCAGTTCCTCTACCTTGCCCTTTTTCCCCTCTACCCTGTCTCCCCTAACTCCCTCTCCACTCATCTCCCCCTCCCCCTGAACTCCATTTCCCCTCCCTCCCCTTCTCTCCTCTCCTATCCAATGTCCCCTCTCTCCCCTTTCTTCCCCTCTTCTCTTTCCAACTCTGCCCCCATTCTCCCCTCCCTTCTCTCGTCACACCTACACCTATCCCTCTCCCCCTCTTCATCCCTTTCCCCCTCCCTCATATCCCATCCCTCTCCCTTCATCCCTGTCCCTCTCCCACTCCTCTACTGCTTGCTCTCACCCCCTCTCCTACCCTTTTCCCCCTCTCTTCCCTTCCCCTCTCTGCTACACTCTCCCATCTCACCTCTCTCTGCTCCTTGTCTCTGCTACAATCTTGTTCCTCACTCCTCTCCCTTCCCATCCCCCTCTTTTGCCTTCCCATCCACCTCTCTCCCTTGCCCTGTCTCCCCTCTCCCTACTCCTTATCCATCTCTCACACCACCCCTCTCCTATCCACCTGTCTCCCCTCTCTCCCACTCCTCTTCTATTTTCTGCTCTCCCCCTTTTTTCCTCTGCCCTCCTTTCCTTCCCCCTCACTCCAGTCTCCCTTCTTCCCCATTTCTCTCCTGTCCCTCATCACCACTCTCCCCTTTTCTCCTTCCCACTCTTGCCCTCTCCCCTCCCACTCTTTCCTTCTTCCTCCTTCTCTCTTCACCAGCAAATCTACCCTCTCCCCCTTAACCCCTCCCCGACCCTACTGACCCATCTTCCCCTACTCCTCTCCACCTTCCCTCTTCCCTATCTCCCCATTTCTCCTCATCCCCCTAACCCTCTCTCCCCTCTTCCTCCTCTACCCCATCCCTACCTATCCCCTCCTCTCCTCCCTCCTTTCAACCTCTCTGCTCTTACCCTCATCACCCTCTCCCTTACCCTATCTCTCCCCCTCTCCTCTCTCCCCTCCTCTCATGACCCATCTCCCGTCTCCCCCTCATATTCTCACTCTCATCTCTCTCTCCTTTCCCCTCCCCATCTCCCCATCTCCCCCTCTTTCCCACATCCTCTCCCCATTACTCCTCCCCTCTTCCACCATCTCTTACCCATTTCTATCCCCTTTCCCCTTTCTCTCCCCCACCTCCTGCACATCTCCCTCCCTCCCCCTCTTCCCCTCCCCTCGCTAAACATTTTCTCCACTCTATATCCCCCTCTCTCCCCATCTTTCCTCTCCACATCACCCTTTCCCATATATCCTCTCACTGTCCCTCCCCTCCCCCTCTCACTGCCTCACCCATCTCTTCCCTCTTCTCCCCATATCTCCCAATGTTCTCCCTCCACTCCCTATTTCCACTCTTCCCTCCTCATGTCCCCATATCTCCCCGTCACCCCCTCTCCCCATATCACCCAAATATCCTCCCTCCTCCACCTCTCCCCATAGCTCCGTATCATCTCTGCCCTCCCTCGTGTCTCATCTCCCCTAACTGATCCTCTTCCTCATCTTCCCCATCTCTCCATCCCCAACATCTCCCCATCTCTTTCTCGCCGGCGCCGCCGCCCTGCACTGCCCCCTCGATCCGGGTCGGCCCTCCCCGCGCGATCGGCGTAGGCCCATCGGGGCCAGGGGAGGTGGACCAGGGACAAGCCTCTCGCGAGGCCCCGAGGTGAGGAAATAGCTGCAAAAACGCGGCGAATTTAAAAAAAAAAAAAAAAAACAAAAAAGCAGCCGCATTTGGAAGGGCACAGCTAAGCCCTCCCCGGAAGCCCCGACGCCTCCCCAGAGCCCTTTAAAGGGCCGAAAACGACTGCAGGCGACCCTTTCTCGCCGGCGCCGCCGCCCTGCACTGCCCCCTCGATCCGGGTCGGCCCTCCCCGCGCGATCGGCGTAGGCCCATCGGGGCCAGGGGAGGTGGACCAGGGACAAGCCTCTCGCGAGGCCCCGAGGTGAGGAAATAGCTGCAAAAACGCGGCGAATTTAAAAAAAAAAAAAAAAAAAAAAAGCAGCCGCATTTGGAAGGGCACAGCTAAGCCCTCCCCGGAAGCCCCGACGCCTCCCCAGAGCCCTTTAAAGGGCCGAAAACGACTGCAGGCGACCCTTTCTCGCCGGCGCCGCTGCCCTGCACTGCCCCCTCGATCCGGGTCGGCCCTCCCCGCGCGATCGGCGTAGGCCCATCGGGGCCAGGGGAGGTGGACCAGGGACAAGCCTCTCGCGAGGCCACGAGGTGAGCGAACAATAGTCCCGCCCACCGATACAGCTCCTCCAATAGGAGCCAGCCCGTGAAGGGTTTTAAATCAATATCCAGCCAAGCGCCGCGCGCCGAACGCCGCGCGCCGAAGGAGCGCGACAAAGGGGCTTGCCCCTTTGTGTGCCCCTTAGTGTAGCCCCTTGGAGTGCCCCAGGGCCTATTCCTATAGCAGTCAGCCTCTATTTCTCCTAGGCAAAGGACTAATACCTCTAACACGCCTTAGAGCAGCAACACCTGTGCCTGCATTGTGAGGCCCCTAAACCAAATCTATCCAAAGAATTCCAGTAACTCTTTCTTACTCCGACTCATCTCGGTGAGCCATGGCAGCGCTCATTTAGTAAGCAGCCATCCAGATCTCACCCAGTGCCCAGTCTGCACTTTCTCGCCGGCGCTCACTCAACAAGCAACCAGCGCTCACTCAACAAGCAACCATCCAGCGCTCACTCAACAAGCAACCATCCAGCGCTCACTCAACAAGCAACCAGCGCTCATTCAACAAGCAACCATCCAGCGCTCACTCAACAAGCAACCAGCGCTCACTCAACAAGCAACCATCCAGCGCTCACTCAACAAGCAACCATCCAGCGCTCACTCAGCAACCATCCAGCGCTCATTCAACAAGCAACCATCCAGCGCTCACTCAACAAGCAACCAGCGCTCACTCAACAAGCAACCATCCAGCGCTCACTCAACAAGCAACCAGCGCTCACTCAACAAGCAACCATCCAGCGCTCATTCAACAAGCAACCATCCAGCGCTCACTCAACAAGCAACCATCCAGCGCTCACTCAACAAGCAACCATCCAGCGCTCACTCAACAAGCAACCATCCAGCGCTCATTCAACAAGCAACCATCCAGCGCTCAGTTACAAAACCAATCATGGCGATCTCATCCATCCCCATCATCCACAACCTCAAGAGACCAGCAGCAAAAAAACAAGCCTTACCACACTCTTTACAAAAAAGACTCATCCCTATTGTCATCTCACCTTTAAACCAACTACTGGGACTGTCACTTTTCACCTTATCACTGCTGAACGCACAGTCTTTGACTAAGAAAACTCACCTGCTTCATGACTATCTGCTGGAAACAAACACAGACATATTTGCAATCACTGAAACCTGGTTAAAACCAGAAGACATTGCTACAATCAACCAACTCCCTACTCACTCGTACAACATATTCTCAATCCCCAGACTCAAAAAACGAGGAGGAGGTCTTCTTCTGGCAGCAAAAAAAACACTAGGAATGTCACTACAAACTTCAATATCTTCACATTCTCTAGAATTTGCCGTATTTAAATCCTCTCACCTTCAAATCGGGCTTACATACGCCACCCCAGGATACCTCGAAACCGATCCATCACCTTTGGTTGAAAATATAGTAAAACACATCAACTCCGACACACCAGCGATACTATTGGGGGACTTCAACCTCCATGTGGATGTATCCCCCCATTCTCACAGCTGTGAAACTCTCCTAAGCACACTAAACTGCATGGGTTTCAAACAAATAATTAAGGAACCCACCCACAAAGCTGGTCATACGTTGGACCTCATTTTCATTAACCAGGAACTTACCCTTTCTTCTCACCCCACATGCCTTCCAGTTCCCTGGTCAGACCAGAAGCTGATCAACACAACACTAAAGATAAACCTACCTACACTCCCAGATAAGCAGAATAACACAATCCAATTCAAGAAAATGTGCAGCCAGGAAATTCTCAGCAACAGCCTATCGGATGAACTTAACCAACTGGACCTCACTAACGCGGACTCAGCCATTGTGTCCTGGAACAACATTACCAAAAAAGTGGCCGATACTACATGCCCAACTATTACCAAAGCTCCTCAAGCAAACAAGGACAACAGAAAACCTTGGTACACACCAAAACTAAAATCCTTAAAACAGGATCTCAGAAAAAAAGAACAACACTGGCGTAAAAACCCAACATACACCAACATCACAGCATTCAAAACCATGATGCACCATTACAGAATATCCATCCTCCAAGCAAAAAAAGACTTTTACTCACAAAAAATCCACCACTTCATTTTCGACCCTAGAGCGCTTTTTTCTTTGGTCTCATCCCTCACTAAACCCCTACCAACATCCATACCAGATGATAAAGCAGCAAGCAAAGCAGAAGAACTGGCAACATACTTCAAAAACAAGATACCAAATCTACTAACTCAGTCAATTAATAATAACAATAATAATTACACTACGCCAGTAATACCTGGAGCGGCAGTCTCATCACAAAAGGCTAGCCTTAAGGAGTTCGAACCGACCTCATCCTTAGAGATCGAAAATATACTAAAAAAGCTCAAACCCTCTTCTCACCCTCAGGATACCATACCCACCAATCTCCTCATCTCTTGTGCTAAAATCATATCCAAACCCATCGCACAAATCATAAATTGCTCCTTCTCTCAAGGGATTGTACCTGACCCACTAAAAATGGCAATCATAAAACCACTCTTAAAAAAACCTAATCTTTCTCCTGAAAACCCAGCCAATTTTCGCCCAATAGCTAATCTACCATTCATCGCAAAAATCTTAGAACGAGTTGCAAACAAACAACTAACAGAATACCTAAACGACCACAAAATTCTTTCCCCATCGCAGTTCGGTTTCCGCCAATCTCGAAGCACTGAAACCCTCCTAATCTCATTAACGGACACAATATTACTTAAACTTGAAAACAAACAACCGTGTCTTCTCATCCTCCTAGATCTAACAGCAGCCTTTGACACGGTCAATCACAACACATTAATAGATCGCCTGGCAGAAATTGGCATCAGAGATGAGGCCCTCAACTGGTTCAAATCGTTCCTACAGAACAGACAGTATAAGGTCAAGATCAACAAGGAAGAATCTCAACCAGTCACCTGCAACTTAGGAGTCCCACAAGGATCATCACTCTCTCCAACCTTATTCAATATTTACCTTCTGCCACTCTGCCAGCTCCTCATCAACCTGAATCTCGTCCACTACTTATATGCAGACGATGTTCAGATACTGATTCCAATTACCGAATCTCTCCAAAAAACTCTGGACTTCTGGAACTCTTGCCAACAAGCCATCAACAACTTACTCACTAACCTCAACTTGATCCTTAATCAAAACAAAACAGAATATCTCCTCATTTCCCAAAACGGAACCTACACACTTCCAAGTACCATCTTGTCAACTCAATTAACAATAACCCCACAAGTCAGAAATCTAGGAGTTATATTGGATAACCAAATGAATTACAGATCACTCATAAATAACATTGTAAAGGATGGATTCTTCAAATTACAAGTCTTAAAAAGACTGAGACCACTCCTACATTTCAAAGACTTCCGATTAGTTCTACAAGCAATCATTCTCACGAAAATAGATTACTGCAACTCTCTTCTACTGGGTCTCCCTGCCAACGCCATAAAACCGCTACAGATGCTGCAGAACGCTGCAGCGAGGATCCTAACCAAGTCCAACAAAAGAGACCACATCTCACCCATCTTAAAAAGCCTACACTGGCTTCCCGTCAAATTCAGAATACTATTCAAAGTGCTCTCAGTAACCCACAAGGCAATACACAACCTGGCACCACTCGAGCTCACATTCCCTCTCCAACTCCACACATCTTCCAGACCAGTGAGACAAGCCTACAAAAACAACCTTCAAATTCCACCGATGAAGTCAGCATTAAGTAAAAGAGCTTTCTCCACAGCTGGGCCTAAACTCTGGAACTCTCTCCCATCAGAGCTCAGATCACTGCAATGCTCCACTACATTTAAAAAAAGGCTCAAGACTTGGTTATTCAACCAAGCTTTCCCATAACATCAACCTGCGAAATATCCCTGCCAATATCCCCTCAGTGGTAACACGCTAGAGAACTATATAGATCTTCTCTAGAAATCACATGATCTTTGGCAGTCTATTATCTTTGGCAGTCTATCATTAAAACCCAGCCTCTAGCCTATATTAGGCACCGCTCATGTTAATTATGTTATTACCCCCATATATCTTAATCCAAGTTAATTCGACCTGTTCATTGTAAGACATTTACTTGTCATTGTTGTTATTGTTTAAAATGTAAACCGAATTGATCAATAATTTTGTTATTGGAAAGTCGGTATAGAAAAATGCTAAATAAATAAAATAAATAAATCTCTCCTCCACATATCTTCCCCCTCACAACATCTCTCCCATCTCTCACTCTCAACATCTCCCTCACATTTCCCCCTCCCCTACATTTCCCCATCTCTCATCCCTGCCCCCTCACCAACATCTCTCCCATCTCTCACCCTCAACATCTCCCTCACTTTCCCCCTCCCCTACATTTCCCCTTCTCTCACCCCTGCCCCCTCACCAATATCTCTCCCATCTCTCACAAACAACTCTCCCCCTTCCCCAACATCTTTCATCTTTCCTCTAACATCTCACCCTCCAACATCTCCTCCTCATCGACATCTTAACATCTCCCCAACATTCCCCATTTCCCCCTCACCATCTACCCAATATATCTGCACTATCCCCTCCAACATCTCCCCTTATTACTTTTATTGTTAAGAATAACACAAGGGAAAAATAGTATTCTCTCTGAACTTAAATTATATAATACTAAACCTCCCATAGCAGAACAGCACCAACTTCCAGCACTCAAACTGTAAGCACCTTACCTAAGAAATGACAACACTGAAAATATTACACCAGGCCTTAAAACTTCTATTAGGGAAATGAAATAAGTCATGCAGCAGAATACCTCACCTCAGTCACATGTGCAGACCCTCGCCTAACAAAGAGTAAAGAGATCATAAAGCATAACTAGAAACATGCAGACAAAAACTGAACTGGAAACCGCAACAAGCCACAGAAACTGTATGCAGTGCAAGAAAGTCCTCATAAAATAAAGCAAGAAATATAAAATCAATAGCAGTAAAACCACACTAATAAAAAGAACAGATTATTTCAAAACAGCTGATGAATGGAATATCCAATAATTAAAAACATATAAAAAATTTCTAGGCACCAATAAAATATTTCAAAACAGCAGACACATAGAACCAATAATTAAAAATTATAAAGATAAAAAAAATGCTCTGCTCTCCATACCTAGAAATGTTCGATTTCCAAGTGCCCTGAGATTGTTGTGAATTAGGAGGGCAAGGGGAGTTACTTGCAACTTTCTCCTCACTCTCAGTCACACAATACTCTCTCTCTCTCATACAGGCTCTGAAGCACACAATTACACACATGGTCTCTCTCACTTACATAGGCTTTCATTCACACAATTACACACATGCTGTTTCTCTCACTCAATTACATGCTCCCGTTCTTGTACACATATGCTCTTAATCATACATACACATGGTCTCTCCCACTTACACACACAGGCTCTCAATCACACGAACACGTTCTTAATCACACACTTACATACATGCTGTCTCACACATAGAGAAACACACAGACACACACACACACACACGATCTCAAACACCTATGCTCACTCACGCTTCCCACCGAACTAGAGGCAGCAACATCTTCCTCCTCTTTCTACTTTCACGGCCTTGAGAATGGAGTCCCACGGAGGCTGACATTGCTCCTTGTTTTGCTTCGGGCCGATGCTGCTCTTCTTTGAGCCCTCACTGCTCTTCTTCGGGCTGGCACTGCTGATCTTCAAGCCGACTCTGCACACACTATATCTAACATGCTTTCTTCTTCCCGTGCGCACAGCCGCTGCACACCACTTCCTCTTCCAGGCCGTGAGGGTGGGAAGACCATACTGGTGCCGCTGACACCAGCTCTCTTGCCACGTTCCGCTTGGGCTATCAGCATTCCAAGCCCAGGCAGATGAAGAGTTCCATTTCACTGGGACAGGGGGAGCAGCTCGGCCAGTGAGGGACTAGGAAGTATGGCACACACCTGCATGTGCTTGGCGACACACTGGTTGAGAACCACTGCACTAGAGGCAGCCTGAGTGGGTAGACCTTGCCTATATGTAGGGACTAGAGGGTGTGTGGCATTTGAGTTGAGATTTTGTAGAGAGAGGAACTCTGTTAGAATGTTTCTTTTTAGTGAGGCCGACTTTCCTCACTCAATATATTTTTGAGGCTACTCCTTCCTGTGCACTCTCTGCCAGGCTGGATACATCTCAATTTAGGGAAAGAAATGTTTTTCAGGATTTTTTTTAGGACTTCTTTGCTAATCATTTTGCTGGGTTTGCAACCTGCTGCTCCTGTAAAAGCTATTTCGTGGATCCAGAGGCCATGTCACTGAAGTTCTGCCAGTACCCTTTTATAACAGAGAAGAGCTGCAATGACAGTGTCATACCAGAAGGTTTTGGCCATTTTTAAAATAAATCATATTTTTTGTCACTTGTCCTCTCATTTGGAGATTGGGTACTGTGACTGATCTTTGTCAGTCAAGACTTTTCCTTGTGAGAGGTCCTATAAAGCAACCAGGAGAAAGAAAAGCAGAATTCCAGACCCTCCTCAGGATCTTCCTGGGATACAGGTGCAAGCTGGGAACCTCTTCAGATCAACTGGTGAACTCAGGTAGGACTGTATATTTCTAAAGGGGACCCTGTACAGAATAGGAGTACCCCTGAGACTGGGCCTCTCACACTCTTAGTTCAGAAGAGTCATCGGCACATACTCATCTGTAAATTTATTTATTTCACATGGATCGTGAATACCTTTGAAGAAATCAGTAAACTGTTATTATTTGAACACCCAGACTTGTGTCCTGTTTCTTTTGTCCCAGAGAAGCATTATCACAATACCATTTCAGAAACACACTTGCGAAGGAGACACCTCACTGTCTGAGCCACAAGAAGTAGCTTCCCCATGCAGAAAGGACTCACTCCCCAGGGTACCACCAGCAGGCAAGGAAGACAGCCCCAATTAATAAATTCTTTTTATGTGTGCCCTGGAAGAACATACCACTTTCAAGAAAAGGATTACAGACGTAACAATGGGATTTGAATCTTGACTTTCCTGGTTCTCAGTCTCCTGCTCTAACTACTAGGCTACAGCATTAGCATCTCGGATGCAGAACACCTTTCTCTCATAGACGCCTGATGCGATTAACTTTCTATTGCTTTTATTTTATATGCTGTGTTGTGCATCTGTTATACTGTGATTGCCTATTTTAATTAAGAACATGAGAACATTAGAAGTGCCATGCTGGGTCAGACCAAGGTCCATCAAGCCCAGCATTCGTTCTCTGACAGTAGCCAGTCCGGATCCAAGTAGCCATAAGATCCCCAATAGTTAATCTATTTCTTGTATCACACTCCTAAGGATAACTGTTGGCTTTCCCAGGTCTACTTGGCTAATAACTGTTTATGGACTTTTCCTGAAGGAACTTGTGAAATTCTCTTTTGAATCCCTCTATGTTAGTTGCTTTGACCTCATCTTCCAGCAACAGATTCCATATCTTGATTGGGCACTGAGTGAAAAAATGCTTCCTACAATTTGTTTTAAATTTGCTGGTTGTCCCCTAATCCTAGTATTTGAAAGACTAAATAACCGTTCCCTATTCTATCCCACTCATGATTATATAAATTTCAATCATATCCCCTCTCAGTCATCTCTTCTCCAAACTTTAGCCTTTCTCAATAAGGGAGCTTCTCCATCCCCTTTATTATTCTTGTCACCCAGCTCTGTACCTTTTCTATGTTCACTATGTCTTTTTGAGATGGAACAACCAGAACTGCCCACAATACGCAAGCAATCGCAGTAATTTGTTATTCTTTAGTCTGTCAATCTGATTTAAGTGCTCCAGTTTCACAATGATTCCAGCTAGTCGCTCAGAATCATCACCATCAAAACATGTTTCTGGTGTGGATAGGACTCTGATGTCCTCCTCAGTAAAGACAGGGGCAAAAATTCATTTAGTTTTTCTGCTATTTCCTTGTCCTACCTGACCAGCTGTTTTATCTCCCTTGGTCATCTAGTGGCCCAACTGATTCTCTCACAGGCTTTTTGCTTAAAATATATTTGAAAAAGTTTTTATTACTTGTTTTTACCTCTATGACAGGCTTCTTTTCAAATTCTCTCTTAGCCTGTTTAATAGCTTTTTTTTACACATAACTTGCCAGTGCTTATGCTCTGACATATTTTCCTCATTTCCATTTTTTCAGTGATGCCCTTTTGGCTGTAATTGCTTCTTTTACCTCAATATTAAACCACACCGGCAGTCCATATGGATTCCAGAGTGCAGTTTGTCTCCGGAAAAATGTTTTTCCTGCTTGACTCTATGCCATCCTTAACATATAGTGCCACTTTGGGTGGTTTTTAACTGGAAGCAGTATAAAAAGAAAATAAATATTCCCATGCAGTAGTTAACCCACACAATGCGTTCATTAATTTATTTACTACTTGGATTTACTAACTGCTTACTGAATTCAAAACTCACCCAAAAAGGTTTATATCATACTAGAATAGCAGCATATGAACAGCGGTCATTTGCAATTTCACAATAAAATGGTGTATAAGAAATTAGAAGAAGAGCAAAAATCACATTACAAACTTGGCAATGAAAAGGTATACCTTAGGACTAACCTTAAATAGATCAACAACTACGGACTATGCTATATTTATTTATTTAACATTTTTTATATACCGAGGTTCTGGTAACAATGTTACTAATCACTTCGGTTTACATAAAACTTAAAAATGACTTAACACAAGTGTCTTACAGAGAACAAGGAAAATGAGGAACTTGGAAAAAATTGAATTAATTAAATAGCATCTTATAACATATATACTATTTTAAATAGCAGAAATCTTATAAATTGGAGATGAGGATCAAACATTTAGCAAGTGGTTGAAATATTGGGAGGAGGGAAATTGAAAGTAATTCAAGGATTATTAAGCAATGTGGGATAGAATGAAATTGACCAGGAAGGGAGAGTGTTATAAAAGACCAGTTCCGGCGTAGGCTTGTGTGAAAAGCCAAGTTTTGAGTCTTTTTTTGAATGTGGTGGGGCATTGTTCGAGCCTAAGGACTGCAGGGAGAGAGTTCCATTGGTTAGGACCTGCTGTGGAGAAGGCTCTTTTGTTGGAAGATATTTTGAATGGAGGTGTTTTTAGGGAGCCTTTTTGTGCAGATCTCAATGGACGGGAGGATGAATGTAGTTGCAGAGGTATCCTGAGATCGAGGTGTGAGGTTTTGTATATAGATTTATGGATGGTAGAGAGAGTTTTGTAGATGATTCTATATTTTATAGGGAGCCAATGGAGATTCTTTAAAATTGGCGTAATGTGGTCCCTTTTTTTTGCTTTAGTTAGAATCCTAGCAGTGGCATTTTGGAGCATTTGTAGAGGTTTTAGAGAGATAGCTGGGAGCCCAAGTAAAAGAGAATTGCAGTAATCAATTTTTGAGAATATGACTGCTCACAAAATAAATAACTTCATAGCAAAAATATAAGTTTGCAGCAGCAGGTTTAGAGTATTTTGAGGCAATGCCACACAGTTTCCCCATAGTCATTTTAGTACCTTTTAGTTCTGGGTGGGGCATTAAAAGCTTGACAGAAAAGCTTCCTGAAGTGGGAGTTGTCATGTATTTGTGGGAGCTCTTCTGGAAGGGAGTTCCAGAGGTCACGTGCTGCTCCCACCTCACTGCATAAACACACATAATGGTCAACCCACTACGAATCAAGCACTCCTGTTGTACAGGTTACTATACTCAAGGTTCTCAACAGCCCTCTCATAATTTACAAGTTTTTCACCAACTCTATCACAATTAACAATGCCCTCTTCTCAATTAGATCATTAGATACACTACAAAACCTATAAGGTCTGCACTCCCTCTACCATAATATATAATGCCAAAGATACCTATGTAAATGGAGTCCTTATTAACTATGTAAACCGGTGTGATAACACTAGTCGAACATCGGTATAGAAAAAGTAAATAAAGAAATTTGTTGTGGGTGTCTGTTCTGCTGATTTTCTTTGACGACAGAATTCACCTTGAGTATCAGAGTGAGGTCATTAGCGGTCTAGAAGGCATATATAAGGATAGCCAGTCACTCAAGTAGATGGCTTGAGAGCACACAACTACACGGAAAATATCAACAAAAGACAGCACGAGTAGGAGTAGTGGGAAATGCAGTCTCATCTGCTCCACATAAGAGCTCCAGCTATGCACCACTTAGTCAGCATGGCTTTGCATCACCCCTGCCCCCCATCTCTATGTTAAAATGATTTTTATTGAATTTTCAAAAATACAACAATACTATGAGGCGTGAACTCTGTACACCTCACAGGGCAAACATTACAACAGTGGAAAAAGCACACTTCCCCTGCCCTCCCCCGCACCCTCCCACTCCCCCCCCTGAGCGAGTGTTCTCGGTAGTAACTCATTCAGCGGTAGGCAATGATCAAACAACTGGTCGCTACCAGCTGTCTCTGGCGTATCGAGTACATCCGTTTTTCACTTAAGCATTGAGTATCAAACTACGGGCCTTGTGGGACAACGATTGTATATACACCTCCCACCGGGCAAGGAAAGTACGTCTAGCCTGAGGTGTTGTTTTGGATGCCAGCTTTTCCATAAGCATCATCTGATGAAGCCCATTCCTCCATGCATGAAAAGAAGGGGGTTCCAAGGACCTCCACTGCAGAAGTATCATTTTCATACCGACCAAACAGGCCTTGCGGAGTAGCATACGGGCACCAGAATCACGGATACGTATGGGTGAGATGCATCCAAATAGCATCCACAAAGGGGAAATTGGGAAAGCCAGATCGATTAGATCAGCTATATAATCTGCAATCCGCTGCCAAAAATGAAGGACAGGCGGACACGTCCAAAATACATGGGATAACGTGCCTTTTCCCCTGCCGCACCGTGGACAGTTAGCCGTACTCCCAGGTATAAAATGGGCGGCCATGTGCGGCGAGATATAGGCTCGACTAAAAAACTTAAACTGCATCTCTCGATAGTACATGCTATCCGTGGTTCTGGTTAAGCGCTTAAAGCAACTACGCAGGATGGAGGCCGTCACCTTAAAGTCACCATCTCCATTCCAGCGAGCCTCCAACACTGTGCAGTGATCTGACTCCAATTTCCTCCGCAAGGCTTTATAATACCAGGATAGGGATGGCGGCCTTTTATCCTTAAACCGAAACAGAGTATCCAATGTGTGAAATACTGAGGGACTCCTGCTATCTGTGGACAATGACCGTATGTAATGGCTTATCTGGAGATAGGGAAAGGTGTGGGTTGCCCCAAACCCATATGAGGTCATGAATTCCCGAAACGGGAGTGGAGTCCCCTCCTTTGTCATCAGATGGCCCAAATACTTGACTCCCCTGGCTACCCATCTACGAAAGTATGGGGAGGTGCTACCCGGGCTAAAATCTGCGTTCCCTACTACGGGGAGAAGGTAGGCACACGGCGTTCCGATCTGCAATAATTTTAGTACTTTACTCCACGTGTGTCTCAAGGGTCGAACCAATACTGTCTGGACAAGAAAGGGCGGAAGTGATGCTGCACTGGACTGGAGCACGTAGGACGGCGCCATCGGATACATCGCTGCCCTGTCTGCCCCAATGGGGGTGTACCCCGTCTCTTGTAGCAACCAGTCCCTAAGGATTCTGAGATTACTGGCCCAATTATAAGCCACCAAATCTGGAAGTCCCATACCCCCATGGCTCCAGCGGGCCTGCAACCAGGCCAGTGGTACCCGAGATCTTCCCCCCTTCCAAAGGAATCGTCTCACTGCACTCTCTACTTTCTGGGTATCCTTTTTCTTCAGTAATAATGGCAAGTTCTGGAGCGCATAAAGCCATCGCGGCAGGATGACCATTTTAAACAGGTTTATCCGGCCACTTAATGAAAGTGGAAGGCCCCTCCATCCCGCCAGGTTGTCTGTCGTGTTTCGCAGAAGAGAAGGAATATTGGCCTGGTATAGCAACTCTGGATCAGTCGGAATATGCACCCCCAAATATCGCAATGTATCCTTAGCCCATTGTAACGGAAAGTCCTCTGACCATGTGTCCTTAAGCGTGGATGGGTAAGCTAATACTTGGGATTTGGACTCATTCAATTTAAATCCGGAAAAAACACCAAAAGCCCAGATCACCCGCAGCAAAGCTGGCAGGGAAGCCTGGGGAGATGTAATGAAAACCATCAGGTCATCAGCAAACGCCACACTTTTAAAAATCTCCCTATCCATACGCACTCCCCTAATCTCCCTGGTCTGTTGGATAGCCAAAAGCAGGGGCTCTAATTGCAAGATAAATAATAGTGGTGACAGTGGGCACCCCTGCCTTGTGCCGCGAGTCACCCCAAAGGGTGCGGACTGTGCTCCATTCACCCATATCAGGGCCTGAGGGTTCATATATAAAAGTTGCAGGGCCCGCAAGTAAAACCCCTCAAATCCCATACGAGCCAAAAGGGCAAATAAATAACCCCAGTCAACCCTATCGAACGCTTTTTCAGCGTCGAAACTTATTGTGAGATAAGGCGTATTCATTTGGCGGCACATAATCATGGCTGCCAGGACTTTGCGAATATTTGCAAGGGCATATCGTCGACGGACAAACCCCACCTGATTTCCCCCTACTAAAGATGGGATTACTAGGGCCAGTCTATCGGCCAGCAATTTAGCTAATAACTTGACATCAGAATTCAGCAGGGATATTGGGCGATAGGACTCAGGCAGTTGGGGGTCCTTCCCTCCCTTCGGGATAAGGGTAATCTGAGCCATATTTCCGAACTCGGGAAATGTGCCCTGTTCAATCAGAGCCGTGAACCCTGCTGCCAGAGGCCCTACTATGTGATTCATCAGCGACTTATAAAATTCGGAGGTATACCCGTCAGGGCCTGGCGCCTTGAGTGGCTTAGCCCATCTCTAAATTCATACAAATTTCATCTCTGACAGGAAACAAGGAATTGCAAGCCCATGCATTGAATGGATGAAAAACCAGGACGGTCTCAGCCTCTCTTTACAAGCTGAGCTTTATGGTAACTGTAGTGGTCAGTGTGATGCTTGTTGTGTAGGTAGTGCTGCAATCTTGAACAGAGGAAATGGAATGGTCTCTTACACAGCAAGAAAGGCTGCCAAAATGGTCCCTTTTGGAATTTCTGACCTGACAGTTTATCATGTGCTATGTGCATGTAATATGAAAGAGGAAAAGGACATAATATGGAACAAGCATGGCTCCCAAGCATTTTCCATGGGAAGAAAATAAAATCGACCAATTTCCTCCCATAGAACATAGTAGAACCTGTGCAGAAAAAAAGGAGACAATATGGACTAAATATATATTCGGGGTAGAGGCCCACTGGAAGTGAATAAAAGCCAAATATATAAAGACTCCTTGGGGTCTCCAAAAGATGTCCCTAGTCCCAGGCCTTGGGTAGTCAGCTGCAGAGGGACAAACCATTCGTTACATCGTCTCCTCCAGAGTTTGTCTGGAATTGGACGTCCCTTAGGCACAAGGTGGGGGGGGATAGTCTAGAAGAAGGTAGAGCAGGTGTAGTTTGCTTTTGAAAGGGAAGGTTGTGTTTCCTGTGTGCTCTCTGAGTTGGGCCCCCAGTCTGACAAAAAGGAAGAGAGGCACATGCCTTGCCAGTTCCTGTAACAGGGCTGGAAGAAAAGCAGACATTAAGAGAGTTTTTGCCGTTTTTTTTCCCGCTCGCCACCTTTTTGACCTGTTCCATTCCTGGAAGGCTGAGTTCCCTGCTCAGGGTGATCAGGAGAGACTGTACACTTTTTCCTGACTAGTATAAGGAGAAGTTTCAGTGCCCACTGTGGGAAGAGATCCTCTTTCAAGTTTGCAAGTTGTGTTTTGCCATTCGTGTGGAAAGGAAGATTTTTCCTGACCCCTCCTTTTCCTTGAGATGGAGACTTTGAGTGACTGTCTCCAGCGAGGGCCTTTCCTCCTGGGAGACCAGCTTTGTCCTTTGATGAGGAATCATCCTAGGAGAAATATCAGGAGACACACACCGCCCACCCCATCCCCTTCGGAGTTTCCACCCTGGGTCCCAGGACACTGCCAGGTGAAGTCAGGATTCAATGTGTACCTCAGGTACTGTGGGAAGGGATCGGGTTACTGGTAGGATTTCCCAGCCACCTTGGGATAATCATCATCTTTCCCTACCATTGGGGATACCCCAGTTCCAAGCCCCTGCCTGGAGGGACATTTCCACAGACTCAGTACTCAAATCCTGTCTCATGTAAATTTGGGACCAATGGAAGTATCTGGACACTTTACGTTTTGCATCTATTGATTCTTTTAAGAGGAATTGCAGTAAACTTTACTTAGAACACCCATTCAGTGAGTCCTGCCTGTTTGTAAGCGTACCTTCCCCGAAGAGCTATGGTAACACACACATGCGAGAACCCTACTGCCTGGGCCGAGAAAGCTAGCCTTCACCCCCATGGAAAGGACCCACACTTTGGGCACTCAGGAAAGGGGAATAAGAAGTGTGAGGATATCCCCAATTATAAATTCTTTTATGGCCATTCAGGATATTTGCCATCCACCAAGGAAGGGTTACACATATGTATTGAGGTGATTAGCACCCTAGTGGACTGGTTCAATGGTGGAGCTGAGGGCATGAATGGAACATCTGATGGCTCTGCCTCCGGTCCATGTCTACTCTTATTTTCAAGTTGTGGTGAACGGGTGAATGGCAGCGCTGAATTTCACCCAAATATCTCCTTTTACTGCAGTTGCTATTTGTGACAACCTGAATATCTGGTGCTGCTCGCCAGAGCGATGCCCAAAATAGTAGCTGGTTTTGAAAGCCTATTTTAAATTTGCAAATAATGACAACGCTACACCACTGAAACTAATGCAAGTGTAATTACCTATAAAACAAAAAAAAAAAAAGAAGAAACAGTTCCCTTTATGCAGATGATTACATAATACATTCATGCTTGTGTTTATACAGACTAATGCAGTAAAATATCTAGGATGTCATCAGATGTGACAGTTTATTCCATTCTGATTGTACAAGGTTCTTTATCTTTAGAAAGAAAATGAAAGATCTCACTCTCTCAAGGTCACAAGCTCCCATTTCTCTAGAATAAGGTTATTATTGCACATGTCCCATGTTTCTTTAGGGATGAGTCCAAGACAGAAGTAATAACCTCTTCCCTGACTGCAAAATGGTTTGTGAACACAATTTACATAGATTAGCATCTTATTTGCCAAAGTTCCTGAAAGAGCAGGAAGAATTTGATTAATTTCATGATTGGCCTTTTACAAAAGGATGCATTATTTCAAAGAGGTGCCTTGTCGTCATATAGGTCTGTGTTCATTATTTGTGTGTCTACATTGAATGTGCTTATTTGTTTTTCTTATACTTTGCTAGGAGCTGTGCCCCTGCTCACTTTGCTCATCAACCCCATCTGTGCGTCTCCGCTGTGGACTCAGTTTATAATGTGCTATTTCTGGCATTTCCATGGGTTGAAATGCAATTGTAATATTCCCTAACACCGCCAATGCTTTAGTAAACAGGTAAGGTAAACAGTAAGGTAAACTCAAAACACAGCCTGTGTTTTAGTAGATGGTTTACCTCTGCAGGATACTTAAAGTCAGTGACTAAAGCACTTCCATCTACTTTAAAATTCCAGTTCCTGGTAGGCCTTATGAAAGCAGGTCCAGCCTTCTCTGCACAGATCAATTTGCAGTTCCCTAAGAGAAGTGCATATTTGTCAGTCTCCCCAGCGAGAGATCTGCCTTTTTGTGCTGCCCTTTTGGTGGCCTTCTGTAGTATAGCCTCCACCTGTCTAGCACCAGGGCTTAACCCTGACTGATCAGACACAGTCTCTGTTTCTTAGCACACGTTATAGCTGAGCCCAGAAATGTCTATTCAAGCACAGTTTCTAGTGCTTGTGGGCTTGGCTTGGCTTGGGGAAACCAAGCCCCACTGCCACCACCCACCATAGCTTGTAGAGAGAAACTTATGCACTAAGTTTTTCCTTACCCAACTACAGCTACTACCACCCACTAGGGTTGCCAACTTTCAACTGTGAAAATTCTAAACACTTGGATGCATGGAGTAAAATTTTCACTTTTGTCCTTCCACATGACTATTTATTAAAAAAACCCCCCCCCAAAAAAAAAAGTTTATTACTTGCCTTATTACTGGAAAACTGTGCACGAAGAAAAGTATAACCAAATGAATCCAAATATAAAAATTCCAATAACTGCCACCCCCACCATTAGGAAGAAACAAATATGTGTTATTTATCAAGTCACACAAACTTTCTAATAACTTATTACATTTATTTTGCCCCATTACTGTTGCTTATCCCTTGAGCCAGTGATCAGTCTCATAGTAAGATACAGATGATGGCAGATAAAGCCCAAACTAATCCATCCAGTCTACCCAGTTGAGATTCCTCTGCTTGAGCCAAATATTCTCACATGCAACCCAACACCAGCTTCCCCCTCACTATCTTGTCTTTTCCACCTGTTGTCACATCCCTATTGTAACGTGTGTTGAGTGTGGGCTTGGCTGCCAGAAAGCCATGAGTAAGCTGAATTACAATTACAATATAGCAAACCTCCCAAACCAAAACAGCACTAACTGCCAGCACACAAATAGTACAAACTCTACCTAAGAAAAGGCAACATTACAAATATTACCCCAGCCCAACAACACCAATATACCAATATACTCATTAGGAAAGCAGAACAAATAAGGCTGTTAGAGATCCCTATACAGAAACTATAAGCTTCTCCTCACCTTGGTCAAGCATGTAAAATGCAGACAGACCCTCACCAAATACAGAAAAAAAAAGTGACCATAAAGTATAAATAGAAAAAAAATAAAACATCTTAATAGTAAAACCATATTTTTATATGATTCATAACACTTTCAATATGGTTCATAAATATTTCAAAAGAGTTGATGAATAGGATAACATCCAATAATAAATAACTCAAATTAAAAATTTTAAAAATTTACCAAACACCAAAATTTAAATCAGCAGACACATCAAATAAAGTCCAAAAATTCAAACAAATAGGGATAAAAAAAAATATCCCATACCTGGGAACCTTTGATTTCCAGTCACCCTTAGATTGTCTTGGATTAGTACAGCAGAGGCAGGGTGCACACTTTATCCTTCCTCTCTCTCATACACACATACTCCCTAACACACACGTTCATTCTCTCTCTGACAAATAAATTCATACAAAGATACAGGCTCTCATACACTCAAGGCTGAGTGTATAAGAGAAGGCTCTCTTATATCCTCACTCTTTCACATATGCAAACAGGGTCTCCCACACACTCATTGGCTCTTTCCCTCACATACATACAGGCTCTCATACACTCACTGGTTCTCTCACACTCAATGGTGCTCTCTCCCTCACATACACAGGTTCTTTCTCCACCACCACCCATAAGCTCTCACCACACACAAACAGACTCCCTCTCCCTCACACATACTCACTAGTGCTCTCTCGCACACACACATAGGTTTTCTCACACACGTTGGCTCTCTCCCCCACCATACACACACACAAATACATAGGCTCTCTCACACTTATAGGTTCTTCCCCCCTTCCACTCTCACACTCACTAGCGCTCTCTGCTCCCCATACATACATACACACACACAGGGGTTCTTTCACACTCAGAGGCTCTCTCTCCTTATCCAACACACACAGGCTCTCACATTCACAAGTTCTCCTCACAAACACACAGGACCTCAGACTCACACTCACTGGCACTCCTTCTCCCACACATACTGAGAAATTACTACTTGTCTAATAATTTCCTTTTCTCTAAAGAAGACAGGTTAATCCACAACCAGTGGGTTATGCACCTCTAGCAGCAGAAGGAAATGGAGCAAAGCTGACATCATGGTATATATATCCCTGCTCTGACATTAGCCTACCATTATTCTATGCAAACGCCAACTGTGGACAAACTAACAATACTTGATTACAACCATTAACAGACAACCACTCAAGCACTCAATAAAAGGAAACACTGAGCTCAGCCAAAGTGTGTAACATCACTAATCTAGAGACTGAAATGACACTTACAGTTATCCCCGGACACACAGCCACTCAGGAGGACAATAGAACCACAAACCGGCAGCCAAGTGCAGGAAGGTGGCTTAACCTCTCTTCATTAGAGAAAAGAAAATTATCAGGTAAGTAGTAATTTCTTATTTCTCGGCATTCAGACAGGTTAATCCATAACCAGTGGAGAACGGAAATCATACATCTATCCTTTATTCCAAATTCTATCTGTGCTCCTCCAGCAAAACTTATCTTTGAAAACTGCAACATACCCATATGCAGCCACTCTCCCAACCTAGGTGTCCTCATTGACTCCAAATTATCCATGTCTGTAAATATTGCATCCGTTACAAAATCATCATTTTACAAAATTCATTTATTCAAGAATCTTAAACCATTACTCTTTCCAAATGATTTTCATTCCGTATTACAGTCTCTCATCCTAACTAGCCTCGATTACTGCAACTCTCTTTACATAGGCCTTCCTGAACACATGATACAGCCATTACAATTGATTCAAAACTGTGCAGCTAGACTCCTCATTAACACTCCATGTAGAGCTCTCATATCCCCAATTCTCATGCAACTACACTGGCTACCCATTTGCCAATGAATACAATATAAAATCTTAATGCTAATCCATCCCTTGCTACACAGTATTTCCTCCATATGGTTATTCTCCACTTTCCAGTTCAACTACCCCCCCACCCCCCCCCCATCACTTACATTCTACTAATAAAAATTATCTCCATGTTCCCACAGTAAAAACCACCAGACCAGACCTAACTCTCAACTGTGCTTTTTCCGTTGCGGATCCCAAATTACCTAACCATCTCGCCAACTCACTACTAAATACGATTTCAAAAAAGCAGTAAAAACATATTTCTTTTACAAGTCTTCTCTAACATGCACTGTTAACCATCATATAAAATTGTTTTCATAATCTATGTCCTGACATTTTTAGTTATTTGACATTCTTAACCTTTGTGTTATTTTTTTACCTTGTTTTTATTCCGTATGTTTTTAATTTGTAAACCGCTTAGTTCTACTCAGTGTGTATACGTAGTATATAAAAACTTTTAAATAAATAAATAAATGTACCCAAGCTATTCCTGAAAAGGGTGGGAGGCTGCCTGCGGTCCCACCAAGACCACACACACAAAGGCTGCATCCTCCCGGGCCTCCACATCCAGATGGTAATACCTGGAAAATGTGTGTAAGAAACACCACGTCGCCACTTGGCAAATTTCAATGGGAGTCAACAATCGAAGCTTCGCCCATGACACTGCCTGAGCCCTAGTGGAACGAGCCCTAACCTACTTACGTAATGGCTGCTCAGTATCCACATTTGTGGCCATGATAACTTCCTTATTCCAGCATGCTATTGTATCCCATGATGTTAGCTAACACTGTTTACTCCCACCATGGATCACGAACAGCTGGTTAGTCTTCCTAAGAGGTCTAGAAACCTCCAAATACCTCAAGAGATGTCGCTTGACATCCAAGATCTGCAATAGACAATACTCCTCCACATTTCTTTCTCTATCCAGTGTTGGCAGGGAAATCAATTGATTCAAGTGAAAGTTAGAAACCACTTTTGGCAAAAAAGAAGGAACAATTTATACCTGAACCGCCCCCCGAGTCACTTGCAGGAACGGTTCCTGGCAAGAAAGAGTCTGCAGTTTGGAAACTCTACATTCAGAACAAATTGACACCAAAAATAAAAGTCTTCGAGGTAAGTAACCTCAAGGAGAGGGTATATAGTGGACGAAAGGTGGAATCCACCAGAAAATCCAGAACCAGATTAAGGCTCCACAAGGGCACCGGCAATCGCAAGGGAGGACAAAGATGCTTCACCCCCTTCAAGAACCAGGCCACATCTGAATGGGCCGACAAGGATTCACCATTCACCTGGCCCCAGAAACAGGCAATAGCTGCCACTTGTATCTTCAAGGAATTAAGGGCCAACCCTTTAATCAACCTATCTTACAAAAAGTCCAAAATGAATGGGATCTTAATCGAAAGAGGATGAACTCCTCGTTCCTTATACCAAGCCTCAAACACTCACCAAACCCAAACATAGGCTAAGGAGGTTGAGAACTTCCAAGCTTGAAGCAAGGTGGAAGTCACAGCAGTGGAATATCCACACTTCAGCAACTGAATCCTTTCATGGGCCATATCGTAAAACAAAATCAAGTCGGATCCTCGTGAAGAATAGGCCCCATGTAGCAACAGATCTCTTTGGAGCAGAAACTAGAAAGGAGAACTCAACAAGAGTCTCTGATTCTGGGCCAGTCTGGAGCCACCAAAAGCACTATCTCCGTGTGCCTCTTGATCCTTTGAACCAGCCTACCCAACAAGGACATGGGAGGGAAAGCATACAGAAGTTTGCCCTTCAGCCATTCCTGCACTAGAGACTTGATGCCCAGAGACTTTGGATCTCGCCTGCAACTGAAGAAATAAGGTACCTTCGTATTGCGTGTCGTCATGAGCAAGTCTAGATACAGTAGACCCCAATGGCCCACTGAAACCTTCACACAGACACACAAGAGATGGAGGTTTGAGCATGCTATCATTTAAGTGAACCGGAGGAGAAAAAAAAAGGGGGAAGGACAATGCAGCTGTGTAACATGAGCTGCCAGGCCAGGAAACAGAATAAAACTGAAAAGGTCATCAGACCCCTTAGTGTGAAGGTACTTAACTGACCATTGAATAGATTAGTCAGATATTCAGGTAGGAGATTTGCATGTCACAGCCCCCTGAACTTCTGCTGGTAATTTTGTAGGAAATATCACTAAAAAATCAGAGGATCCAAACTCCTAAATTACTCTCTCTCTTTCTCGTCCAGCCTGGTTCTTGGCCTTTTGGCTGAGAGGACCCCAGTGGCAGTCTGGGAGGTGGATTCGGGTCCCTCAGGAGGGCGTGGACCCAAGCAGCAGACTGGAATGTGAACTTGAGTCCCCCAGAAGGGTGCTTGGACCCTAGCAGCAGACCAGGAGGTGGAGTCTGGTCTCTCAGCAGAGCAGAAGGAGATGGTTTAGATACAATGGACTCCCCCCCCCCCCCCTCCAGGCCAACACTGCCCACCAGCCCAGTTGCATCTGTTCAGATGGGTGAGAATTGGGATAAAGGGGGGAGGAAAATAATAATATTTGAGTAAGCAGGAACACAAGAGGTCCCTTCTATTCTATAGGGTGGTATACTGTGGGGGCCAACAACTTCAAATTGCCAAATATTAAATGTTCTTGCTACCGTGTAGAAATGTATATAGTTGTGTAGACTGAGACTATTAACCAGAAGTAGATAAGTGTGCTGCTTGACATCCTATTAGCAATGTGCATAGTCATTGCTAGAAATGTATATACTTGTATAGTCTAATAAACCTGTATATATTTGTACATACTGCCAGCCTTGTTCACAGTCCCATTCGTTTTCCTGGGGTGAAGGGAGGGAAATCCCACCCTCTAACACTTTCTTCCCCAGGTGGAGGCACCAGGCACCAAGAATGTGAGGCCCAATGGAGTCTACCATAGGGGGGCTCCTGCCAGGTTGGTCCAGGACCCAGGAACGCCCCACAAGGTAAGCAGTCAAGGGGGCATTACACCACTATGAGCTGGAACACTTCAACCAACAATTCCCATTCTCCTGGACCCAGACTCTGTCTGCTAAGAAAGTTTTCTCTCACATTATCTTTTCCCCCACAATGTGGGAGGCAGAGATCTCTTGGAGATGTACCCACGCCCATACCAAGAGCTGGCCTATTTCCTGCGATATTTGTTGACTCTTGGTGCCTCCCTGGCGATTGTTATAAGCCACTGTTGTTGCATTGTCTGACATTACTCAGACTGCTTGACCTTGCAAGTGGTCGGCAAACCACATGCATGCTAATTGAATGGCATGCGCTTCCAGATGATTGATGCTCCAGAGCGACTCCTCTGCACTCCAGTGCCCTTGCGACATCAACTCCTGACAGTGAGTTCCCCAACCTTGATGGCTTGCATCTGTCATGAGCACCAGCCAGTTCATAGTCTACAAGGAAACTCCCTTCCTTAGATGGTCCACCTGTAACCACCATTTCAGTTGGATCTCCACCAGTAACTGAAGCCATATCGAATAGTACTGAGACTGTGGATTCCACCGGGCTAGCAGAGTGCGCTAAAGAGAATGCATATGTGCCCTTGCCCATGGGACCACCTCTAGGATGGCCACCATTGAACTGAGCACCTGCAGGTAAGACCATACCATCGGACGAATTACTTCTATCAATAGTTGCATCTGAGCCATCAGCTTCTGAATGTGGATCTTCAGATGAAAAACCCTGCCTTGCTTCATGTCAAAACAAACACTAAGATACTCCAGTTTCTGGGACAGCTATAAATTGCTCTTGACCAAGATAACCACCCAACCTAGCTCCTGCAGCAAGGAGACCATCTTGCAGAACGCTTGAAGACTCTCTTCCAAGCTTTTGACCTGAATTAGCCAGTCATCTAGATACAAGCAGACCAGGATGCCATCCTTTCTCAATGTTGCCACTACCACCACTATGACCTTGGATAAGGTTCTGCGAGCAGTGGCCAAATCAAAGGGGAGTGCTCAAAACTGATAATATCACCCCAGAATGGCAAACTGCAGAAATCGTTGATGCTCCAGACGAATGGGAATATGTAGGTATGCCTCTGACAAATCCAGAGACCTAAGAAACTCCCCCGACTGTACTGCCATTATCACCGAGTGTACTGTTTCCATGCGCAAATAACAATTGACTCCCTTTAAGTCCAGGATGGGTCAAAAAGAACCCTCCTTCTTGGGCACAATGAAATAAATAGAATAACTGCCCATATATTCTTATGATTTAGGTACTGGAATCACGGCCCGCAAGCTCAGGAGTCTTGACAATGTAGTCTCCACTGCCTGCCTCTTCTACAGGGAACTGTAGTGAGAAGCCATGAAGACATCTCGAAGAATGTTGAGAAATTCCAGTGCATAGCCATCCCTTATCACTTCCAGAATCCAGTGGTCTGACATGGTCCTGACCCCCCTCCAATAAAACAGATATAGAAAGACCCCTATCTCCTGCTCCGGGATGTGGGTCGGTACACCTTCATATAGGGGGTCAGGAGGCACAGCTACCTGAGCCTATACCCCATCTGGGCTGCCTGGGCCAAAAGGACTGAGACCTACCCAAAGGTCTAACCCTCTGTGAAGCCTCGCCTCTGAAACCCCTAGTATGGCCTCTCGCGCCGAACGGGCATGGTGTCTGCTTCTTATCTTCTGGCAACCAAGGAACTTGGGACTCATCCCATTTATCAGCCATTTTTTCCAACTCGCTCCCAAATAAGAGTGATCCTTTATAAGATAATTTTGTAAGATTAGACTTTGGAATTGCATCGCCTGACCAATTCCACAGCCACAGCAATGTCTGGTCCCCATCACCAAAGCCACCCCTCTGGCAGAAGTACGGACCAGGTCGGAGCCTGCATCCACCATAAAAGGTGGCTGCCAGTTCCATCACTACCCTGGAATTCAAACCAGTCTCATCAACCTCCTGAAATAGAAGCAAACAGGTGTGAGCCACCAGGGAGCAGCAAGAAGCTATTTGCAAATTCATTGCCACTGCTTCAAAGGCCTGCTTAAGGATAGCCTCAATTCTCCTATCCTGAGCATCCTTCAGTGCCACTCCTCCTTCTACCAGAATGGTCGTCCCCTTGGTAACAGAAATCACCAGTGCATCCACTTTTGGAATGCACAACTGCTCTCTCACCACCGGATTCAGGGAGTACAGACCTTTCAAGGCTCATCCCGATGTAAAACCAGCTTCCAGAGTGCCCCATTCAAGATCAATCAACTCTTGAACAGCATCATAACGGGGAAGAAATATGATGCTTTATGCAAAGTAACCAAAATAGGGATTTTCTTTAGCTCAGACATGGAATCAGTACGCGTACTCTCAGCATCTTCAGTGTCTGAGAGATTAGTTCAGGGAATTAATCTCTATGAAAGAAGCGCAACATTTTTCTATAAGGTTCTAACCCCCAGAGTAATTTCCGTATTCTCTAGGTAGTAAGGATCTCCTTCCTCATCCATGCCATCTGGGTCCCCATCAGTGTGAACTGCAACAGCATGAGATGCCTTCCAGCATTTACCTGTCATGCCAGCTTTACGGGATTCCACAGTCTGTGATCTTGAACTTTCAGGTTTGGCCGGCTCTGCCGAATGTGCCTCTAGAAAGGATTGCAGTCCCTGAAACAATTCTACCCAAGAGAAGGCGGAAGGGTCCATACCAAAACCAGGGGTCATTGGTCTAGTGCCCACTGAGTTGGCTTTCTTACCCTCACCTCCCAAAAACTTATAACAACCTTTTAACTCCTTCAATTATTACTGTCGGGTCAAACGCATTACCTCCACATCACCTCATTCTAATATTTGTCATACCAAACGATCTCCCAGTTCCTAAGCCCACATTTTTCTTTTTATCTTTCCATCTTCCTAATTTGTCTTCCCTTTAAATCTCCACATGAGGTAATCTCACAGTCCTCAATTACCCCTCTATTATCGCAAGATGATATACCTCACAACCCTCAGGTTTTCCTTCATATCCCCACGATAGTTGATATGTGAGAGAAGGGTGGAAAGTAGGGAACAACTTTTGAATAAGTGGAGTGTGGGTAGTAATTGAAAAATTGAGGGCGCTGGGATAAACTATTGTGGGGATATGAAGGAAAATCTGAGGGTTGTGAAGTATATCATCTTGCGATAATAGAGGGGTAATTGAGGACTGTGAGATTACCTCTTGTGGAGATTTAATCTAGGCTGGCAGCAGGCAGACGGTAGTCGGAGTCACGAACCGGGATCAGGGTAGGATTAAATGGTCAATTTTCTCAGTGGAAAAGGGTAAACAGTGGAGTGCCTCAGGGATCTGTACTTAGACCGGTGCTTTTCAATATATTTATAAATGATCTGGAAAGGAATATGATGAGTGAGGTCATCAAATTTGCGGATGATAAAAAATATTTCAGAGTACTTAAATCACAAGCGGATTGTGATACATTACAGGAGGACCTTGCAAGACTGGAAGATTGGCAACAAAATGGCAGATGAAATGTAATGTGGACAAGTGCAAGGTGTTGCATATAGGGAAAAATAACCCTCGCTGTAGTTACATGATGTTAGAATCCATATTAGGAGCTACCACCCAGGAAAATGATCTAGGCACCATAGCGGATAATACTTTGAAATCTTTGGCTCAGTGTGCTGCAGCAGTCAAAAACGCAAACAGAATGTTAGGAATTATTAGGAAAGGAATGGTTAATAAAATGGAAAATGTCATAATGCCTCTGTATCACTCCATGGTGAGACCTCACCTTGAATACTGTGTACAATTCTGATGCCGCATCTCAAAAAAGATATAGTTGTGATGGAGAAGGGCAACCAAAATGATAAAGGAGATGGAATAGCTCACCTATGAGGAAAAGCTGAAGTGGTTAGGTCTGTAGCTTGGAGAAGAGACGCCTGAGGGGGATATGATAGAGGTCTTTAAGATCATGAGAGGTCTTGAACGAGTAGATGTGAATTGGTTATTTACACTTTCGAATAATAAAAGGACTAGGGGGCATTCCATGAAGTTAGCAAGTAGCACATTTAAGACTAATCAGAGAAAATTCTTTTTCACTCAACGCACAATAAAGCTCTGGAATTTGTTGCCAGAGGATGTGGTTAGTGTAGTTAATGTAGCTGAGTTCAAAAAAGTTTTGGATAAGTTCTTGGAGGAGAAGTCCATTAACTGCTATTAATCAAGTTTACTTAGGGAATAGCCACTGCTATTAATTGCATCAGTAGCATGGGATCTTCTTGGTGTTTGGGTACTTGCCCAGGATGCTGGGCTTGATGGACCCTTGGTCTGAACCAGCATGGCAATTTCTTATGTTCTTATGTATCCACTACCCTCGTTGTAAAGAAATATTTCCTAAGATTGCTTCAGAGTTACCCCCTTTCACCCTCATCCCATGACTCCTCATTTATTTATTTATTTATTAAAGGCTTTTATATACCGACTTTCTTGATACAAATCAAATCAACTCGGTTTACATCGAACTAAGCAGTAACTATAAACCAACCACTCAACAGGAGACAATTTAAAAGGAGCGTAAAGTTACATTATAACAAGGATGCCTTAACTGGGAGTAGGAAAAAAAGAGAGGGAGAACGAAGATAAAGTACTATATTCAATAGAGTATGGGAGGCTCATTCCAGAGCCTCCTTTTCATTGCCTCCTGTGTATGGAAACCTTGGAAGTATTTAAATATCTCTATCATACCTCCCCTATTCCGCCTTTCCTCTAGGGCAGGGATGAGCAATTCCAGTCCTCGAGGGCCGCAAACCGGTCGGGTTTTCAGGATATCCCTAATGAATATGCACGAGAGAGATTTGCAAGCACTCTGCCTCAGTCATATGTAAATCTTTTTCATGCATATTCATTAGGGATATCCTGAAAACCCAACCGGTTTGCGGCCCTCGAGGACCGGAATTGCCCATCCCTGCTCTAGTGTATACATGTGTAGATCTTCAAGTCTGTCCCCATGTGCTGTACAACTAAAATCACTGGCCCACTCTCAAAACGCCTATTATTTATCCAGATACATTTTAGCTGGGTAATGATTTGACTTACCCAACTAAAATTTGGCAAATCAGTGGGGGGACATATTTAAACCCCCAGGTTTATCCAGCGACGTCCCAAACTTAGGTGGACAAATAATTTTGAACATTGACCTTATTATTTCAGTTGTTAAGATACACCTATATTGTATCTAGCCATGCAAACCACACGAGGGTGAAAGCATTACATGACTTGTTTATTTTATTAATTATGATTTGCGATCCACCTTTTTGAAAAAGAATTCACCTAAGGAGGGGGTACAACAACTTAAATAAGCCAGAACAGCATTAAAGTTCATAAAATCAGGGCCTTTTAGATGGCGCACAGGATAAATCATCCTCATGCATAGGCATTGCTATATGCTTACAGATAATACAGCCAATAAATAATAATACATAGAATAAATGGTGCATGGACATGCATATTCATGTTATGTTGCCCAAACCATGAGGGAAGAGAACTGAGTGACAGAGGAAGGGAAGAACATAAGACATGAGAACAGAGATATTGAAACAGATCCCGAGTCCAACAATTCTAGCCCAGCCAGTCAGGAACATCACCTATGAAAGGTCTGACAAAAAAAGCCAGGCGTTCACCTGCTTTCTGAACTGGAAGTAGCCATGAGTTAGGTGAAGTTCATCTGGGAGAGCGTTCCAGAGGGTGAGCGCTGTGCCCAAGAAGGCCCACTGATGCGTATCAGACCTTTTTGATATCTTTTGGTGATGGTGAAAGTAAGGTGCATAATGCTCAAGTGGCCAGATGAACACTCTGTCAGTCATGTTTAAGACCTTTTTTGTTTGTTTGTTTTTTTTTAAATGAGATTGTTTTTAGAATTGGACCATGCTTTTTCTCTTTCTCTGCAGGCCCCATCTTAGCACAAAGTTATAATTCAATCTCAGGGTTCTGCTTGTATCAAAACCTGCAGGAGCACAGCAGAATTTAATAACAGCCTCCAGCTCCATCAAGACCTTTTATTATATGTTATTACACGGTACCTAGAAATCTAATATTGCAGCCTTTCAAGCAATCAGACATCTACGGAATTGACAAAAGAATCATTTTTTGTTTATTATCAAGAGTTTAAAAACGAAATAATCTCATAACTTGGTGAATAATTTGAGAAAAAAGGCTAAGTAAAGTATTTCCTACAAAAATAGCAATCATGTTATGTTGCATTCTGCTTTATTGTAGTGAGAGGAGCTTCTCACTCAAACACCATCTTTGATCCCCCCTTGCTTCCTGTTTCTATGTGAGTTGAATTATTGGTTGCATACAGCTCCATTCTACTTTGTTAGTAAAGAAGGGCTAATTTACTGCTTTTACGAAGAAGAAATCTCCCTGGCTTGTTTTTCTTTAGAAGACATTTTCATACCAAAACTAACACCTTTATGCCACAAAGCTCTGATAAAAAACGGGTTATGGGCAGGGCTGGTGCAAGGGGATTTGGCGCCCTAGGCGAACATTCTCCCTTGCACCCCCCCCCGGTCTTGGTACTGATTCCTACCTCATTCTCGATCACGCCCGCTGACTGTGTGGTTTTCTGGGTCGCGAGCAGGTTGGGCACTGCTTGTGGCCCGCCAAATCTCCACTCCTCTTTGCCACCGCTTGCGGCCCCATATGGCTCGCACCCAGTGGTGCACCAAGGGTCTCTGGCACCCGGGGGCCAATGCATTTGTGACCCTCTCCAGCATCCCCCCTTAGTCTTTCTTGTACTAATGCTTAAGGTCACAGAAAATCAGTGGCGTCTCTAGACAGAAGAAATTTTTTTGGGGGGAGAGCCAAAATGACATTTCTTCATCACACCCACCTCTATAGCATGGATCCTGCTTTAAAATTGGTTAAAAAAAAAAAGTATTAATAAAAAAGTCCAAAGGGTCTTCTGCGTAATTTTAAAAAGCTGGCCAGTTTCACACTATAAAATTATTTGATAGCCTCATTCAACTAATTCTATATGGCTATGAGATTGAAGTCTGGAATATATAGGAAGGGACAGAATGTCAATATAAATCCTGCACCTCCAGTTCTGTAACTCTGTGCATCCACTGAAATTCCCCCAAACAATGGAGCTTGGATGTTTCCCTTACAGCTCATCATTCTAAAAGATATTTTCAAATTCTGGTGTCACCTCACAGTAACAGCAGCACAAACACCTTCCACTGCCAGGCACATTGTGAACTAACACAAAACCCCGCAAAAAAGACACTCAAAATCTACACTGCAATCTCATCATAACATAACAGTAATAACACCAAGGACTCAAACAACAACAACCCTACCTGTGAAAAAGCAAGGGTAAATATTACACTAGGTCCTTAAATACCAATACAGCACCTACTGAGGAAACAAAACAAACCCGATTGCTATAGATCCCTATACAGACACTATATGCTAGCAGAATCTCTCATCATGGTCACACACACAGAGCAGAGACAGACCCTCACCACATACAGAATACAAAATAAAGGAGCACAAATTAGAAAAAACTGAAATGGAAACCCCAAGAAGCCAGACTCTGTGTATTAACAATGGAAAAACAGAACCACCATTCCTCATAAAACAAACAAAATCAAGAAACATAAAGCATCAGTTATAATAGTAAAACCATACTAATAAAAGAATATTTTAAAACTACTGATAAATAGAATTTCTATTCATTACAATCATATACATTTTTTACAATTTCCCAAACACCAATAAAATATTTCAAAACAGCACAGATATCAAATAACACCCAATAATCAAAATAAGGATTTTAAAAAGCCCCTGCTGTCCATACGTGGAAGCTCTTGATTTCCAGTCACCCTGATATTGTCGAGGATTAGGTTATCCTCTCTCTCTCACACATACTCACATATCCATTCTCTCTCACACATACACTGTCACATACATACACATTCATGCTCTTATTCCCACCATAACCTCTCGCTCTCACAGACACTGACACACTCTCAGGATCTAAGATACTCTCTCCCCCTCCACACACATCCCCACACTCAAACTTACTCCCCTGGATTTTCTCATACACACTCATGCTTCCACTCTCACTGGCTCCCTCACATACACACACACCCAGGCAAGCTCCCAGTCATTCTCACACAAACACACACACTGACCCCCAGACAGGCTCCCATTCATTTTCACACAACTCCCTCAGCATCCCCCAGGCATGCACACATTCATTCTCACACACACACAGATCCCCAGGCAGGCACCAATTCATCTCACACACACATACACCACACACAGGCAGGCACCTATTTTCACACATACAAACCCCAGGAAGACACCCATTCATTCTCATACACAGACACACCCTCAGGCAGGCACCTATGCATTCACACACATACACCCCCAGGCAGACTCCCATTCATACACATGCACACACTAAAGGCAGACCCCCTCTCTTTCTTTTGCCAGCAACCTTGGATCCTCTCTCATTCCTCTGCTGCCACTGTCACTGATGCCGCATGGCTATTGGGGAGGCGCTGATTGCTGCTATTGGCACTGAAGCCCATTCTGCTGCCTCCTCTGTGCAGACTCCGTGGGTTTCCACTTCTTCCATGCTGATCTCCTCCATTGTGAGATCCGCATAGAGAAAGTGTTACTCTTGCACATTACCAAAGATTACATGTGCCAATCAGTAAAAAATAATTTATTTTTTTTTACCTTTGCTGTCTGATCTTAGTTTTCTAATCGGTTGGTCACAGGCTTTTTTGTTCCACCTTCCCTTTCTTATTTTTTTGCCAATTCCTTTTATATTGTCTTTTTTTCTATTTCTTTTCTCTCCATCTATCTTCTTCCCTCAAACACACAGTCAGGTTCTCATTCTCACATACTTTCTCTCTCTCTCACACACACACAGGCTCTCTCTTGCACATGCTGTCTGACTCTCAAACACACAGACTTTCTCTCACTCCCACATGCTGTCTTGCTCAAGCACAGGCTTTCACTGACACATGCTCTCTCTCATACAGTCATTCATACACATAGTCTCCCTCTTGCACATGCTGTCTGACTCTCAAACACACAGGCTTTCTCTCACTCCCACATGCTGTCTTGCTCAAGCACAGGCTCTCACTGTCGCATGCTCTCTCTCATACAATCATTAATACACGCAGTCTCTCACTGGCAAATGCTGTCTGATGCACACACACACACAGGCTCTCTCTCACTCCCACATGCTGCCTTGCTCAAGCACAGGCTCTCACTGTCGCATGCTCTCTCTCATACAATCATTCATACACACAGTCTCTCACTGGCACATGCTGTCTGACTCTCACACACACAGGCTCTCTCTCATTCCCACATGCTGTCTTGCTCAAGCACAGGCTCTCACTGTCACATGCTGTCTCTCTCATACACACAGAGGCTCTCACATGCTGTCTCTGCAAACATTCAGGTCCTCACTCCCACACACAGTCTCTCAACTCACTCTCACACAATCTCTCAACTCATCTCATACACACACACACACACACACACACACACTCTAGAGGCCCTCAGCCTCTCTCTTGCCTCTGGGCCACGGGTTGCCGCAGGATGGGCTCTGCAGTGGCCCTGATCTTCTTGGGCCACCCGCAATGTGGGATCCGTGGCGGCAGCCCTGTTACCGGGCCTCCTCCTCTTCTCAGCCCACTGCGACGTGAGATTCATGGATGACTATAAACGCTGCTCCTCTTCTGCACGCAGCTGATGCTCCTCCTCCTTCCTGCCCGCGCGGTTCCGGCAACATTTTCTTCCGGGGCCGTGCGGGCAGGAAGGAGGAGGAGCACCTGCAGGTTTGGACGCGACTTTTTTCTTCGGGCCATGGTGACATGAGCTCCACCACGGCCCTGCCAATCTTCCTGCTGTGTGTGTCCGGCACACAGCACAGCACAGCACAGCGGTAGTTCACTGCTCAGCCGCCAGTGGGATGAGGTCCACTGGCGGCCGCATTGGCTCCCTCTGACCTCCCCTCGGTATACCACTGCTCGGCGCCCCTAATGCTCGGCACACTAGGCCCAGGCCTAGTTCGCCTAGTGCTTCCACCGGCCCTGGTTATGGGCCCAGTTAATGCAAAACGAAATAAACAGAAAGAACAGATAAAGATATTTCACAGCTAGAGGAAAATGGGATAAGCTCCCAAACAAGGAAAAAACCTAACAAAGCTAGGCAAGGAAGCTACAGAGAGAAATGACTTGCAGAGATAATGTGTTTAAATAGCAGCCTGCTAGAAAAGATGTTCTGTGAACAAACTGAAAGTGAAAGTAGCTAAAATATATCTGAAATTGCTTCAAATCATCTTGAAATGCTGAACTCTTATCAATTATCCAGCCTGGAGATTTAAGATGATGATTCTTCTAAAAACTAAGGAATTGTGGATAGTGATAGAATCTGAGTCACCTGCTATAACACAACTAGACAGAAAATAAATTCCTGAAAGAAAAATGATCAGGATGCCATGGACAATTATGTCCAGACATTAAGAACTTCACACACAAGTTATGTTATTAACCAGACTACGGCGAAAGGTATCTGGCAACATTTGGAACAGGAAAAAGATGTATTTTTGAAAGAGAACTGAACCTTATGCATGTGATAAATACTATCAAGTAGGAGACGAAAAGTCTGCCACTACATACATGAAGTACATGGAATCATTAACTGAACAATTCCAAGCCCTAGGAGATCCAATTAAGGTGGCAAAAGTTGCATCAAAGCAATTCAAGGACTCCCAAAGGCATACTATGAAGTGGACAAAAGTTTTGATGTGTGTAATACGACTGAGCTGATTTCAGAAACAGTTAGTCATGTATATCTACAAGAAGAACAATGCTAAAAAAGGATTCTCCAGATACTGAATCAGCATATATAGTGCTTGCAGAGACTTCAGAAAAATGACAGAAAATAAAATGCTATTGCAACAAGAAATTTGGACATTTTGCAAGGGATTGCATTTTGCACCCAAGGGAAATAAAAATCCTCAAAATGCAAACGGATCTAAATATTTTTCAGGCAATGAAAAGGATCAAAGAAAAAATAATCAGAGAACAAAAATAGACAAAGAATCATCTAATAAAGAAAACACTGCTTAATCCACCAAAAAGCAATATGGAGTCTATGCAGGGCCAGCTTTTGGAGTGTGTGCCCTGTGCAGTTGCACAGGGCACCATGTACTGGGGTGGCAGGGAGCACACCGCAATGTGGGCACTCCCTCCCCCATATCCTTCAACACAATATAGCCAGAGGAAAAATGAGGGGGGGGGGGGCAGGGGGACAATGGGGTTGGGTAGAGGGTTGGAGGAGGGAGAAAATGGGATGCTTAGGGGAGAGAGAAAGGGTTATCACTCTGCTGGAGCCACTGCCACTACCAAAGATGGGAACGCTGTGCCGGAGCTGCCATCAAACTAGGTCAAGAGAACTATGTACAAATCTCATCTTTGTGGACCTTTCCTCACTCCAAATCACATCAAATCTTCACTGACGTGTACTGTGCTGTTCGTACCTCTGACTGTGCAGGTAAAACTGCCTCCCAAAAGCTAGACCACCACCAAAACCTCACCTTGAGTTACTAGTTGCCCTTCCAACAGTGGTATAAATAATTAACTAATGTGTGCTTTCCTGGAGTCTCTCTCTCTCTCTCACACACACACACACATACACACCAGGATTTGCAATTTTTGGGCATATTGCACAACATAATGCCAGGAAAAAAGGTGTAGTTATTTCCGGCGTGATAACGTGCATTACACTGTAGCACAAATGTTAAATGTTAAAAACCCCTCATTTTCATAAACTCTGCCCAGACTAAATTTTTTAAATTCTGGCTTTAGGGCCCTAACACCTATGATAAGGCCCTAACGTGATTTGATGAATGACCCTGTTTGTTTGATAGAATGCTAAATAGGCAAGAAGATAAAAAATGAGTCTGTACCAACAATGGAAGTGGGGTTATCACAGATAAGACAGAGAATTGCTTGAAGGAGTATGGAATTCATCGTGAGAGAGACAGTTCTATATTCATCATCCTAAAATGGAATTGCAGAACATGCTAATTAAATGCTCTTGGAAGTAGCAACAACAATGCTAATAAGATCTGCACTACCAGTCAAGTTTTGGGCTGGAGAAGTAAGTATTGCTGCATATGTAAGAAACCATTGTAACAATAAGTTACTGAAAGAAAAATCAACACAAGCATGGACAGACAAGAGGCGATCCATAGACTACTGCAAAGTGGTTGGATGCCTTGAATGTGTGTATGGACTCCCAAACAATATTGAAAGAAGTTAGATGCTAAGAGCAAACCTAAAATCGTCATTGGCTATTATGAAAACAAGAAAAGATATCACTCGTATAATTCCAAAATGAAGAAGATTCTGACAAGCAGAGATCCAAAGTTTCGTGAGTGAAAAAAATGGAGCTGAAATCCTAGAAAATGGGAAGTGACACCTCAGATGCTGTCATTGATCAAAAGTGCTTCTGAGATAAAATCAGAAACTTTAATGGTGATTTTTCTTAAAAGGTGAGTGGTTTTGGTTGTAGTAGAAGCAAAAAAAAACCCAATGAAGGATAATGGCAAATTATACTGCACAACAATTCATATTTGGTCAATCTTTCCTACCCATCTATATTTTATAATTTTATACATATTTATTAATTGATACAGTTGGCTAAAATGTTAATATTCTTTCTTTAATTTCCTCCCCTTTCAGTTCCTAGTTATTTTTCCTTGTTTTTTGTAACTTACTCACATCCTAAATATTGTTATAATGTTTTTATTTGTTAAGTTTCTTACTATATTTGATGTCGAATTGGGAAATGTTTTCTACTATGTTACTCTCTGCAGTTATTCACATTGTTAATTGTAAACCGGGTTGATGTGATTCATATCATGAAACTCGGTATAATAAAAATAATAAATAAAATAAATAAATATGACTGCAAACAATTAGTCACCCCTTCTTTCTGCAGGTCAGCGGTTTTTCTTTTCTCCTTGTCCTTCAAGGTGATATTCAGTTACTGAAATTTCCTTCGGGGTGTCTTTGGGGTGAAGAGCTGCTGATACCATCCATTAAGACTGACTCTCACGGTCAATTTCTTAACAACCCCTCAACAAGATACATGGAACAGACATTCTGATCAGATTAAAAGTCCTGTATTAAAAACCCATATCCATTAATGGCACAGGAGTTTAAGCCTTTCCACTTGCAGAGCTGTGGAGATGCTGGGGAGCAGCGGCTTTTCCTGTGTCTTTAATAGATATGGATATTTAATAAAGGATTTTTAATCAGATCAGAGGGCAAAGGCTGTCAAGTTGATATGGTTTGGGAAAGTACATTCAGAGCTAGTGGAAATTACTAATAAATGTGGGTCTGAGATGGCTAAATACAATTCCAGGTCTTAAAAATAGTTTTCAATCAGCAGTTAAAGAAGATGACTTTCTTCCTAACCTTTACTTTGAATGGTATTTACATTTTCCAGGAGGCTCTCATTTATTCTAAGATTTGCTTCAGATACCAACATTTTATGCTATTTGGAGTGCACAGATGCAGATGGTGTATAACAAACTTGAACCCTATAGTAGAAAGAATCCTGAATTACTGAAAAAAATGTTCATTAACCATTCTTTTGTTATGACTATGTATTTCATTACTTGTACGAGCAATCATAGTAATTGATGACTTTCATACCTTAGGAGCCCTTTAGTATCTGAGGGATAAATGGCAGCACTAAGAAACAGGGATGTACAAACTTAACCGAGTCAAACATGAACCAGAGGAATGTCAGCCTGGGGCAAGTGAAGTCCTATGTGAACTGTGATTATACAGTAACTTAAGCTAAGCGCCATATTGAAGATCAAGATGGGATTTTATTTATTTATTTTTTTTACTGTGCTGCATGATTGGCTACAGATTATAACCCTCGCCCGCTTGCACGAGCTGTCTAGATAAGGGAGCACTGGATGTGGTTTGTTTCTGAGGAGGGAGTATCTTCACTTCAAGGCTCTGAGTGTATATTCTGGGACCCACAAAACATTTTTTGCACAGGAAGATTAGTAGCATAGTAAATTATGGCAGATAACGATCAAAATAGCCCATTCTGTTTTGGTAGACTTGTATATAAAATTCTCAAGTGCAACCCATCAACTACCCCCTTACGTTTTCTACCCGACCTCTCAACCCTCCTCTCATATCTGTCCCAAGCATGGCCATTGCACTGTTAGCCTCCCCATGATTTCTTTGAGCCTTGATGAAGTCATACCATTGCTGCTTTTTGAGTTGTAACTGCTGCTGTTTGCAGGTTATCCCAATTTACTTCATTTCCATCCTCTTTTTACTATGGATCCTCTGTGCTTATCCCACTCATTTTTTAAATTCTGCTACTGTGGTTGTCTCCACCACCTCCTTTGGAAGGGTATTCTAGGCATCCACCATCCTTTCTGTGATAAAAATAATTATGAACATCACTCCTGAGTCTTCCTTTACATCATGACCCCTAATTCTACAACTTCACTTCCGCCCCTTGTGTATCATTAGGCAAACCTAAGTAAAGTCTTAAGCAGAAAAAAAACCATCTTCAATGCTAACAATTTGGCAATAAAGTGCATTTATGAGATGAGGAATCTGTACACTCTATTTACGCATCTACAGCTCTCAATCAGCAAGGATTTCTTAAAGCTCTCTATGGCAATGAATCCCATTGGTTCTGGATGAGAGAATTCCTTTGACCCTCTTCAGGTACCCTTGTACCTGGAAATTCTGTTTCCTCACTGTTCCCATGCTGCACATTTACAGGCAAGTCTCCTCTATTTCTGGTTAGTATCTTCCTAAGACACAACAAGGGAGAGCAGAAAATTGAAATCAGTCCCATACTTTCAAATTTCATAAGAGCAAATCTTTAAAGTATTAATCACGGCATACTCCATTGCTTATAGGTGCACAATTCCTCAAACACAAGGGGTCCCTCGACACGGACCCGTGTTTCGCCAAACATGGCTGCATCGGGAGGGTCAGAAATTTTCAGCAGTATTCAAAGCTTTAAACCTTGGCGTCTTAGTATACTTTTGTGCAAGGAGAGCCAAGGTTTAAAGCTTTGAATACCGCTGAAAATTTCTGTCCCTCCCGACGCAGCCCTTGTGTTTGAGGAATTGTGCATCTATAAGCAATGGAGTATGCCGTGATTAATACATTAAAGATTTGCTCTTATGAAATTTGAAAGTATGGGACTGATTTCAATTTTCTGCTCTCCCTCATTGTGTCCTTAATATAATTGGAGTGCAGTGCTTGCTCCTTTACTGTGCTTAGTATCTTCCTAGCACATCTTCTCTTACAGTGTAGCAACATGCCAGCTCCCGGATACACTACCTGGATAAGGCACTTTACTTCTCCTCACTTTCAGTCACAGCAGGACTGCTGTGTGACCACCAGATCCCTTCTGGACAGTCTAACTGGAACTCTTACTCCTTCTAAGGACAGGACCCTCTCTTCTCCTTGGGTACTTCTTAGGCAAGGGCTTTTCTCCACCCTTCGGGCACCTACTCTTACTCCAAAATATTTTTAGAAGGAGAACTTCTCATCTCCTCAATGTGGGAGAGAGCCAGCTCCTTCCTCTGTCCCAAAGGAAACTGCTAAAAGCTTCCAGTTCCCTCACTGAACTCCTTTACATTCACTAGGAGTCTTTCTGTTTTATTACAAGACCACTCCACTGTGGCACAATCATAAAAGGGTATTCTTAAAAATGGAATATACCCAGTCACTCCTTACTCCAAATCAGGCCTTAGTATAAGGACACCTATAAAGAAAACTACGCCGGTGAGTCGTCAACTTCCCTTTTGCACTGGAGATCGCGCCTGGAGCTACTACAGAGTGGCCTTTGCTCCCCCACACACCCACGAGGTCGCTACCAATGAGCCCCCCCCAGGTCCGTGAACAGACCCTTTGTGTCGACCTTTTATCTACACCAACCTCACCTATCTTGTCAACCGTATCAACCTACAGTCCTCAGCCCACTACTATCTGTAAGATTATAAGATACCCCCCTTATTTTCTCTTCCACCCCCCCCCATTACTGCCCAACTACCCTAAGCTTCCTCCCTACTCCCGCTCCACTCCAGTCCCCCTTATTCCTCCTCTCTTTCCTCTTCAAACACCTCTAACACCTCCTCCACACATTCCCTACTCCAGTCAACTTCTCTCCCCTGCTCTCTTAACTTTCTTCCTATTCCCCCCCCCCCCCAGCTAGCATGGAAGCACACTCCATACCTAAGACATTAAACTAAACTCACAAACACAAAAAACCCCTCATAATGCATTTTACTATTCACCCAAGATCCCTTATACCCATCATGATATCTCCCCTGACACAATTACTCGGCCTCACAGCCTTCTCACTCATACTATTTAACTCCCAATCCCTCGTTAAAAAGACCCCCATCTTGAACGACATCCTGCTTGACTACAAACCAGACATTTGTGCTAGATCAGATGATTCAAGCCATCCGATCTAGTCCTCATACCCACATACCTCTATGACATCTTCTCCATACCAAGGCACAAAAAAAAGAGAGGGAGGACTCCTATTAGCAGCTAAGAAAAATCTCAGACTCTTATCTCAACCCATTAAAACTGAACCCAGATTTGAAATTGGCTTTTCAAATCTTCCCTCCTCCAAATATGTCTTGTCTACACCCCCCCAGGTCTTCTCGAAAACAATGCCTCCTCACTCATCGAATTTATTGCAGATAACATTGATATTGGCACCCCCACCATTATCCTCGGTGACTTTAACCTACACGCTGACTCTGTTCCACTATCCCCCAATTGCGAAGCCTTCCTATCTTCCCTGAATGCCATGGGCTATAAACAAATTATTAATGGCCCTACACACAAAGCTGGTCACTCCCTAGACTTAATCTTTATTAATGCCCTCATCCTCCTATCTGAACCCTCCACTTGCACCATTGTCCAGTGGTCCGACCACTCACTAATAAAAACAAGTCTCTCCATAAATAAAAACTCCCAATCTCCCCCTAACCAGAACTCCATCATACAATTCAGAAAACCCTGCAATAAAGACATCCTAAATGAATCCTTCACAAATGCCCTAAACGAACTAGACAGTTCAAACCCTGATCTTGCCCTCTCCACATGGACTAACATCACCACTAACATAGCCAACAAAATCTGCCCCCTTATAACCAAAGAAATAAACCCTTCCCCCAATAACAAAAAAGCCTGGTACTTCCCAGAACTCAAAAAACTGTAAAAATAAACAACCCCTGTCTTATTTACTGTTCAGTTCTTATGTGAACCGATGTGATATCTCGATCGAATGTCGGTATACAAAAACAAACAAACAAACAAATAAATAACTTAAACGCTACCTAAGAAATGTCGAAAAGAAATGGCAAAAAGATCCCACACCCACCTTATTGGCCACCTACAAAACTACCCTTCATAACTACAGAACTACCATCCGAAAAATCAAACGTGACTTCTATGCCCTGAAAATTCACAACTTCCAATACAACGCCAAAGCACTCTTCTCTTATGTCTCCGATCTAACTAAAACTTTTCCCCCCTATATCCGACACAGACTCCAAAACCAAATGCAATGACCTTGCCCACTACTTCAATGACAAAATCACAAATCTAATGATGAAGCTTCCCCCTCCCAACGCCAATACTAGCAGCATCCCAAAAAACCATAATACAATCATAGACTCCTTTGATACCATCTCCACCTCAGAAACTGAATCCCTCATAAACAAAATAAAACCATCACAACCAGCCAATCCCATCCCACCTAATTCCCTTAAATCAATCTCTAACATTCTAGCCAAACCCTTAGCTGAAATCATCAACTCATCCCTCCACACGGTAATGGCCCTGCCACTCTGAAACAAGCTATAGTCAAATCCTTCTTAAAGAAACCCAACCTGAATCCCTTTGAACCTGCCAATTTCAGACCTATTTCCAATCTCCCCTTCTTAGCAAAACTCCTAGAGAAAGTGATCAACACCCAACTCGCTGAACATCTTGAGAAACACAACATTCTATTCCCATCACAATTTGGATTCCGCAAATTCTTTAGCACCGAAACCTTGCTTATCTCCCTCACTGACACTCTCCTCAAAGGTCTGGACAATGGTCACTCGTACATCCTAGCTATGCTCGATATCTTCTCTGCTTTTGACACCATCAGCCACAAAATTCTTTTAAACAGACTCAAAGAAATTGGCATAACTGGCACTGCCCTGCTTTGGTTTAAATCCTACCTAGATAAGACACTTCAAAGACAAAATAAGAAACAGCGAATCCGTTCCCATCAAAGTAACCCATGGCGTACCCCAAGGCTCCTCCCTATCTTCCACTCTCTTCAACATCTACATGTTGCCCCTCTGCCAATTCCTATCTGACCTAGGTCTCATCATTTCATCTAAGCGAACGACGTCCAAATTCTAATCCCCATCACTGAATCTATCCCCAAATCCCTCCAAATTTGGGAAAATTGTCTATCTTCAATTAATCACCTCCTAACAAATCTTAACCTCATCCTGAATACCTCCAAAACAGAACTCCTTCTCATATCTCATAACCACACCACTAAACCTCCCACTGACACCAACTCCAATCACCCTACACCCCATATTTTACACCAGGTAAGAGAGACCTTGGCATCATACTAGACAGCCAACTTAACTTTAAAAAATTCATTAACTCTACTATGAAAGATTGCCACTACAAACTGCATGTTCTCAAAAAACTCAGACCCCTCCTCCATTTTAATGACTTCCGAACTGCCCTCCAAGCAATAATCTTTTCCAAAACTGATTACTGAAACTACCTTCTCCTAGGCCTCCCTGCTACCACGCTCAAACCCCTCCAAATGCTACAAAATGCCACTGGCAGAGTCCTCACTAACACTCACAAAAACAATCATATCACTCCTATCCTAAAAGACCTCCACTGGCTCCCAATCTCTTTCAGAATTCTACACAAGACTCTTCACAATCAAAATGTACACTGGCTGAACAACACTCTACACTTCCAAACCCCTATTAGACCCACCAGATCTGCTTACACAGGCACCTTATATATCCCCGCACCTAAACTCACTCATCTTATCTCCACTAGAGAGAGAACACTTTCTTTTGCTGGCCCCTCTCACTGGAACTCAATTCCCCCTGACCTACGACTGGAGCCCTGCACTCAGAAATTTAAAAAGAAATTAAATACATGACTCTTCAAGCAGGCCTTTAGCTAATTCCCCTCCATCACCCATACGCTAATATACAACCACAATTCTCTTGTACATGGTTCCTTTTATTGTTTCATGTTCCTTGCTTTTTCATTGCTCCCCTTTCTAAACTCTTATTTAAGACTCTAAATTTGTAACCATTTTCCTTATTTTGTTTTATGCAACTATTTATATTGTTTGATGTAACTCCTACTCCTTCCATTCTCCTTTCATTTTTACTATCTGTTAATTGTAAACTGATGTGATGTAAATTATTTTAGTTGATTATAAACTTCTAAAGTTGTCCCCTTATTAATCTGCTATTTGATTTCTGGAGCCAAACTTACAGTATAATTGTTAGAGAACAGATTGATAAACTTGGAGATTCCAGTCCAATTTCCCTATTCACCATTTGCCATGTAACTTTCAAATGACTTATGTTCTTGGGTAGTTTTGAAGTTCCTTCTTAGTATTCACATTGTAAAGTCACTACTACTACTACTACTAGTAGTAGTAGTAGTAGTAACAAGCTCAGTGTTGGTGGACCCTTAGTGCAACTTGGTACAACCTAGTGGGCGGGTCTGCTAGGTCTACACCGAAAGCTGGTGGATGCACCCTGCAGTGGGACAGATTGGAGTTTCACCTATACCGGGTGCATCTCCTGCTGGTTGAGCCCTTGGGTTCAGGTGACCAGCAAGACTTAAATGGGTCCCTGGGATTATTAAGCAGGCGAGAATCCAATGATTCAGGGCTGGTGGCAGACGCGATATTTAGTACATGCCAGAAGTCAGAGCAGGCAGCAGACAGGTGATACCAGAGACAGGACAGAGGTTGGGGCAGGCAGCAGACAAGGAGTGATTAAATCCAAGACAAAACATCAGGTCCAGGTGGCAATCCAGGGATGGTCAAGGTCTCAGTAAGGGTCATAATGCAGGAAGTCGAGACAAGGAGAGACAAGATGAAGACATGGTCAAGTCATGGGCAAAACCACAGCAAGAGCACAGCAGGACAAGGCAAGGTAAGAATACAGGAGCAGGAACATTGGAATGAAGGTAACATGCACTGAGGCCCAAGACACATCCAGAGACAGATTGCTGAGGCAAGGAGTCAGGGCTGGACTGTCCCTTAAATACCCTGGTGCTATTGATGTCATTAAGGGGCGCCATTCTTAGCTTACCACCGCAGGCCTTTTAAGAAGGGAGATGGGTGCACATGTGCTTAGAGGGAAACCTGGGGGCAGTGCCAAGATGGTGCTATGGATGACAGCTGGCGGTGTCGTACCTCAGCAAGGTGGCTCACAGGGCTATCCCACAAGCCGTCAAACCTAACACTACTACTATTTATTCTAGTAGGCAAATGTAGCACTGTACAAAACATATAAGAGACAATTCCTGCTCCATGGAGATTACAATCTAGTCAAACCAAACTGTTTTTCATTCTATGATATTGTGTATGTTTATCTTGTAAGCCATTAAGAGCTTGGAGTTGCAGGATATAAATATCTAAGTAAATAAATAAATGACAAACCAGAGTCTATAGGAAGTACATTTATTGTAGAGAAGTGTTTAGGATTAAAAGCAGCCACAAAAAGGTGAGTTAGTAGACTGGATTTGATTATGGCTAGAGTGGAAGCATGACGCACGACTCAGGAAGGAAAGCGTGGAGTTGAAAGCTGGCAATGGAGAAGGGCACTGATAAAAGTGACTTGCTTGATGAACAGAGTTCACGAGGAAAGGTGTAGGATGAGAGAAGAAAATATAGGTAATAGTCACTGATAGAGCAGTTGATCTGGAAACATTTCTTCAACACTGTTCACACCAATATATAATAAGGCTCCAAGAATTTACTGCTCTTTATAAAAATCTATCATTCCAATGAAAACATCCTCAGGCAAGCATCATGGGCTCCCTCTCATTGTGTCCTTGTCACAAGTCAGTGATGTGGTGTGCAGCACAATTCATAGAAATCTGACAGAAGCTGTCACATAAATACTTCTGCTATAGCCTCTAAAACTGGACTGAAGCCACCATCTCATTTCATATAAGCTATCTTAGCTGGATTTGAACTGATGGCCTACAGGTTAAAGGCTTTGTAATACTGTCACATCTCCTGAGCTAGCTAGTCCCTGTGTTGTAGCACAATCAGAGACTTCATAAGAACAGAAGAAATTACTTTTTTTATTCTGCTTTTCACACTTTTTTTTTTCATCATTTCAAAGTGGATTACATTCAGGTACTGTAGGTATTTCCCTATCCCCAGAGGGTTTAAAATCTAAGTTTGTACCTGAGGCAATGGAGGGTAAAATCACTTGCCCAAGGCCACAAGGAGTGACAGCAGGACTTGAACCCAGGTCTCGTGGTTCATAGCCCACTGCTTTAACCACTAGGCTACTCCTCCACTCTGTGACCATGCTGCGTCAGATCAAAGGTCCATCAAGCACAGCATCCTGTTTCCAACAGTGGCCAAATACAATCCAGCTGAAAGACAAAATGTCTGCAATATGTCCAGAGCAGACACTGAATCCCCCACCCCTACAGAGCATATCCAGTTGAAGAGAAATAAGAAATTACTACTTACCTGATAATTTCCTTTTCTCTAGTGAAGACAGGTTAATCTATGACCAGTGGGTAAATCACCTCTCCAGCAGATGGAGACGGAGGAAAGCTGACATCACAGTATATATACCCTTTCCTTGACATCAGACTGCCAGTATTCTCTGCAAAAGCCAACTGTGGACAAACTAACAATACTTGATTATAACTTTTAATAGACAACTAGTCAAGTAGTCAGTCAACAGGAAACACTAAACTCAGACAAAGGGGGTAAAATCACTAATCTAGGGACTATAACTGACACATACCAGTTATCCCCAGACACGCAGCCACTCAAGAGGACCGTAGAACCACAAACTAGCAGCTGAGGGCGGGAAGGTGGATTAACCTGTCTTCACTAGAGAAAAGGAAATTATCAGGAAAGTGGTAATGTCTCATTTTTCAGCATTCAGACAGTTTAATCCACAATCAATGGGATGTACCAAAGCTACTCCCGAAAAGGGCAGAAGGCTGCCAGCAGTCCAACTAACACTGCACACACAGAGCCTGTGTCGTCCCGGGCCTGTACATCCAGGTAGTAATATCTGGAAAAAGTAGCAAGTTACCCTCATGTTTATTTGTTCCCCAAAGTCAGGCCCTTGTTGGTTACTGTCTGAATCCAATTCCCTTTTTATTAATTAATTAATGTATTTACCATGTTTTCTAGATCATCATTTAGTAAAAACTTTCACAACAGTTTACATAATTAAGAAAATAAATACATCTTTGAGTATATAAATTTTTTTAAAAAATACACAGAAATGAAATAAAAACAAATTTTATAATAGAACAAATAATTAAAATCAAAATAAAATAGATAAGAAAAGCATAAGAAAATCAGATTAATAAAAGTCATCAATCAGCCGTGCTATAAGCTCTCTTAAATAACCAGGTTTTCAAATCTCTTTTAAAAACTTTAAAATCCGATTGCATTCTTAGTTCAAGTGGCATTTCATTCCAATGTTTTGGGCCTGCTAGTGAGATTGCTCTGTCTCGCACTAATGTTAGTCAAGCCGTGTTAACATAAAGTACCATCAGAAGACCTTTATTTGCTGATCTAAGGTTTCTTTGTGGAGTGTGTAATCTTATCATAGCTTTCATCCAGTTATTTTGATCGCCAAAAATTACTTTATGTAGGGTATATAATGTTTTAAAAAGAATGCGTGAATCAATTGGTAGCCAGTGTAGAGCCATTAGGGTTGGTGTTATATGCTCATTTTTCTTTTTTTCTCACTGCCGTTGAAGCAGAGAGCAATGATGGAGTTGCATTAACAGTATCAAGGCTTAATTGTTAATGGTAGTAACTGCCACACCAGCAAGTTACCCCCAGTTACCCCCATGCACCCTTTTCTTTATTTCCAACCTCAAGCCTTTAGGGATTCATTGTGTTTATCCCATGGCCCTTTGAATTCCTTGACTGTTTTTGTCTTCACCACCTCTTCTGGAAGGGCATTTCAGGCATTCACCATCCTCTCTGGGAAGAAATGTTTCCTGACATTGGTTCTGAGTTGTCTTCCCTGGAGTTTCATTTCATGACTCCCTTTCCAATGGAACAGGTTTGATGATTGTGCATCATTAACACCTTTCAGATATCTGAAGGTCTGTATCATATCTCCCCTGCACCTCCTCTCTTCCAGGGTGTACATATTCAGATCATTTAGCCTCTCCTCTTAAGTCTTCCAATGCTGACTCCTCACCATTTTGGTCACTCTTCTTTGGACTGCCTCTATCCTGACTTGAGATATGGGCACCAGTATTGAACACAGTACTCCAGGTGAGGGCTCACCAAAGACCTGTACAAGGGCATTATCACCTCTTTTTTTTCTTACTGGTTATTTCTCTCTATGTAGCTCAGCATTCTTCTGGCTTTAGCTATTGCCTTGTCTCATTGCTTCGCCATCTTCAGATCATCAGACACTATCACACCAAGGTCCCTCTCCCAGTCCATCACATTAGTCTTTCATCACCCATCACATAAAGCTCTTTTGGATTGCTGCACCACAGATGTATGACCACACTTCTTAGCATTGAATCCCAGCTACCAAATCTTTGACCAAGGTTTTTAAAATCACTTTTCATTCTCTCCCCATATCTTCCCCATCTCTCCCCTCCTCATCCCCTACATCTCCCCATCTCTCACCCCTGCCCCCTCACCAACATCTCTCCCAAACAACTCTCCCCCTTCCCCAACATCTCACCAACATCTTCCCATCTCCCCAACATTCCCCATTCCCCATTCCCTCCCCCTCCCCATCTACCCAATATATCTGCATTTATCTCCTCCCCCATCTCTCCCTAGTATCATCTGCACATAGACAAACATAAATGTATGTGTGGAGGGGAGATGTTGGGAGGAGAGATGGGAGAGCTGTGGGGGAGATATGGGGGAGGGGATAGATGCAGATATATTGGGTAGATGGTGAGGGGGAAATGGGGAATGTTGGGGAGATGTTAAGATGTCAATGAGGGGGAGAGATGTTGGAGGGTGAGATGTTAGAGCAAAGATGAAAGATGTTGGGAAAGGGGAAGAGTTGTTTGTGAGAGATGGGAGAGATATTGGTGAGGGGGCAGGGGTGAGAGAAGGGGAAATATAGGGGAGGGGGAAAAGTGAGGGAGATGTTGAGGGTGAGAGATGGGAGAGATGTTGGTGAGGGGGCAGGGATGATGGTGAGGGGGCAGGGGTGAGAGAAGGGGAAATGTAGGGGAGGGGGAAAAGTGAGGGAGATGTTGAGTGAGAGATGGGAGAGATGTTGTGAGGGGGAAGATATGTAGAGGAGAGATGGGGAGATGTTGGGGATGGAGAAATGGGGAAGATGAGGAAGAGGATCAGTTAGGGGAGATGAGACACGAGGGAGGGCAGAGGTGATACGGAGCTATGGGGAGAGGTGGAGGAGGGAGGACATTTGGGCGATATGGGGAGAGGGGGTGACGGGGAGATATGGGGACATGAGGAGGGAAGAGTGGAAATGGGGAGTGGAGGAGGGAGAACATTGGGAGAGTGAGAGGATAGATGGGAAAGGGTGATGTGGAGAGGAAAGATGGGGAGAGAGGGGGATATAGAGTGGAGAAAATGTTTAGCGAGGGGAGGGGAAGAGGGGGAGGAAAGAAGGGGAGGGAGGGAGATGTGCAGGAGGTGGGGGAGAGGAAGGGGAAAGGGGATGGTGGAAGAGGGGAGGAGTAATGGGGAGAGGATGTGGGAAAGAGGGGGAGGGGAAAGGAGAGGGAGATGAGAGTGAGAATATGAGGGGGAGATGGGGAGGAGGGAGGAGAGGGAGATGAGGGTGAGGATATGAGGAGACGGGAGAAGGGTCATGAGAGGAGGGGAGAGAGGAGAGGGGGAGAGAGTGATGAGGGTAAGAGCAGAGAGGTTGAAAGGAGGGAGGAGAGGAGGGAATAGGTAGGGATGGGTAGAGGAGGAGAGGAGGAAGAGGGGAGAGAAGGTTAGGGGGATGAGGCTGAGAGGGATGAGGAGAAATGGGGAGATAGGGAAGAGGGAAGGTGGAGAGGAGTAGGGGAAGATGAGTCAGTAGGGTCGGGGAGGGGTTAAGGGGGAGAGGGGAGATTGCTGGTGGTCTGGGGAAGAGAGGAGAAGGAAGAAGGAAAGAGTGGGAGGGGGGAGGGCAAGAGTGAGGAGAGAAGGGGAGAGTGGTGAAGAAGGGAGATTGGAGTGAGGGGGAAGGAAAGGAGGGCAGAGGAAAAAAGGGGGAGAGCAGAAAATAGAAGAGGAGTGGGAGAGAGGGGAGACAGGTGGATAGGAGAGGGGCGGGGTGAGAGATGGATAGGGAATAGGGAGAGGGGAGACAGGGCAAGGGAGAGAGGTGGATGGGGAGGCAAAAGAGGGGGATGGGAAGGGAGAGGACTGAGGAACAAGACTGTAGCAGAGACAAGGAGCAGAGAGAGGTAAGATGGGAGAGTGTAGCAGAGAGGGGAGGGGAAGAGAGGGGGAAAAGGGTAGGAGAGGGGGTGGGAGCAAGCAGTAGAGGAGTGGGAGAGGGACAGGGGTGAAGGGAGAGGGAGGGGATATGGAGGAGAGGGAGGGGATGGGGAAGGGAGGGGGAAAGAGATGAAGAGGGGGAGGGGGATAGGTGTAGGTGTGAGGAGAGAAGGGAGGGGAGAATGGGGGCAAAGTTGGAAAGAGAAGAGGGGAAGAAAGGGGAGTGAGGGGACATTGGATAGGAGAGAAGGGGAGGGAGGGGAAATGGAGTTCAGAGAGGAGGGGGAGGAGTGGAGAGGGAGTTAGGGGAGACAGGGTAGAGGGGAAAAAGGGCAAGATGGAGGAAGTGAAGAGGGAGATGGAGGGGAGGGAATAAAAGGAGGAGTAGAAAGGAAGAGGGTAGGGGAGGAGGATGAGGGGATAGGGGGAGGAGTGAAGGAAAGCTGTAGGAGAGGGAGGGGGAGTGGTGAATAAGGTGTGAGGGAGAAGGAAGCAGAAGGGGAGGGGGAGAAGGAAGGGTGAGAGTGTAAAAGGACAGGGAAGAAGGAAGGTAGGAGGGTAGAAGGAAGATGTGAGGAGAAAAGGTGGGGGAGGAGGGTTGAAGAAGGGGAGAAGGAAAGGCTGGGGGGAGGGGGGATTGGGGAGGATAGTATGGTGGAAGATAAATGGGAGATAGCAGAAAAGGCAGGTGAGGCATGCAGGTAGGAGTTCTATGTTGCAATAATCTCACCTTGGTTCTGTTGCTTGAGTTCCATTCCCGAATCTTCAGGTCCTTCAGTCTCCTGAAGGACCTGGGGAAGGGGGCAGGGGGGCCGAAGGCCGCCTCACCCCCTTAACTAAAAAGGAAAAGGGGAACTTCTCTTCTCCGGCACCCTCTAGTGAGGGCACCGGAGACAAACAGTAAATAAAAGCAAGGGGAGGGGGGCCTCAAAGCAAAAACCACAGATCATTTTGTGGCCTAATACCCACTCACCTGAGGCCAACTTACCTGTGGAGGCACGGGTGTGAACTACTGCACCCGGTGCCCCCTAATCTTGGTCTCTGTCTCTTCCACATGCCAGGGAAGGGGATGTGCATTCCTGCCAAACCTGATGCCGCTCTCCAGTCTGGAACCTCTGTCGTTCCCCTCGATGGTGAGGGTGGGGGGAAGAAAAAGGGGGAGGGGGGCTGACAACCTCAAGGTAGGGGGCCCCTAATCCACCTTCTGAGCAGGGAAGGGGCTGGGGGATTGGGGAGGATAGTATGGTGGAAGATAAATGGAAGATAGAAGAAAAGGTAAGGTGAGGCATGCAGGTAGGAGTTCTATGTTGCAATAATCTCACCTTGGTTCTGTTGCTTGAGTTCAGTTCCAGAATCTTCAGGTCCTTCAGTCTCCTGAGAGCCAACGCCAGGAGAGATGCTCACTACTTGCTGCCTTCCTGTGAAATGCCACTGAGCCCAGGCAGCTCGGCCTTTTATAAGCCTCCTGCTGTCATTATGACCTCATTAGCAGGTGGGAGAGACCATTTGAGACTGATGGAGGGAGGAGGGGGAGGAGAGTTGGCAGAGGAGGAAGAACTGAGTTCATTTCAGTAGCAATTACTTAAAATAATGAAATAAATAATACATGAAATATCCCATCTTTGGTTCCCTGATCCTCTCAGTACAGGGTTTTCTCTTTCTTTCTCTCTCTGACCTCAGCTTCTCCCTGACTTGTAACTCCAGGTCTGCACAGCCCAGGCTCACAGCTCCCATTCCAATGCAGTGATGGTGTTACTGATGACAAACCAGAAATCTGATCTTGTTAGCAGGACCTGAACTTTTTGATTAACATTGGAACAGTAAGACATGAATCTGAGGGAAGCCGCTAGCCATACCACTGATGCTGCTACTACTAACCATGTCTATAGTACTGCTTGATAGATGTAGCCTTCCATCTGAGCCCCTGTAATTTGCTCTTAAAGAAAAAAAAAACAAAACACCATCACTCCTGACCCCTCACTACAGACTTTGGTTTCAGCAGCGATCCTCACAACACAGTAGGCATGTGGACCAAGTCTGCACTCACAGGCCCCATCCCCTCTGGACTTTTGTGTGGGAAGCGGGGCCTGTGAATAAAGCCTTAGAGGTCCATATTCAAAGCCTAGCTGGTTAGGTAAGTTAGCTGTTTAAACTTATCTTGGATATTCATCGGCACAACCACGCTGTTGAATATACCCAGATAACGTTTGAGTTATCCAGATAAGTTTATTCAGATAACTTTAGACCTGCTTAACATTAGCTCTAACTTATCCAGAGTAACTTAGCCAGATAAGTCTTAAAACTACTACTTCTCTAACTAAGTTAGACAGATACGTAGCTCCTCCTAGTTAGGGCACTGTCCCACCTACCATTTTAGCCAGATAAATAGTTATTTGGCTAGCTGGCAGCTACTGAATGTAGCTGGATATTCAAATGCTGCCACTTAGCTGGATAACTTGGAATTTAACTGGCTAAGTGGTGATGAATATTGGGCTCTTAGTCCCTGCCCTCACTGCACTGTGAGAATGGCTGCTGGAGCCATAGATTTACCAGGGTGGAGGATTGGAAGGGCCTGGCACTGAATCAGTGCCTTGGGGTGGTGGTGGTGGACAAAATCCATCCTTGATTCTCTCTGACAGGAGCAAGGAGCAGGTGCCTTTACAGTAGGATTATCCAACATGTGGTCTACTAGCAGTTTCCATCTTGTGCCGATACTGCAAACATTTAAAAAATTCACAGGACCACGCTTCCTGGCTGCTGCTCTCGTGTGTGAGATCAGCAGGAAGAGGCCCACAAGTTTTTTTTAAACTGCTGGTGCTGCCTCCCCCTCCCTTAAAAATGAGAGGATGTCTGGTGCAGGCTCAACAGCAGCTGAGCCAGAGCCAGAAATGAAGAAGGTGGCAGATGCGTGCCAGAGCGTCACTGCCAGAAATGGAGCCCAGAGAGCTATCACCATTGCTAGAAGAGGGAAGCCCAGCCTGCTGCTGTTAGCAGAAGAGGGAAGCCCAGCCTGCTGCTGTTGGCAGAAGAGGGAGGCCCAGCCTGCTGCTGTTTGCTGTTGGCAGAAGAGGGAAGCCCAGCCTGCTGCTATTAGCAGAAGAGGGAAGCCCAGCCTGCTGCTGTTGGCAGAAGAGGGAGGCCCAGAACATCTGGGTGAAGGGACAGCAGGGAGTTGCTGGAGGTGAGAGAAAGTGAGGGGAGATCCTGCTGTTGGCAGGGGAGAATGGCGATACTGGGAGTGGGGTGGATGAGGCAGAAGGTTTTCTATTTTGTTTGTAAATCTTTTCATAATTTCCAGGTATTCACCTTTGTGACCAGCACTGCACATTGGGCTATTTTTAGAGAGCTCCCTGCAATGACTCCCAGGTCTCTTTCCTGAGTGGTAATGGCCAGACCTGATTGTGTATGAAAATCTGGCATTGTGTATTACTTTGCACAGATCTCTACAATGAAAATGTTGCATTCGGCACTTACCTCCAGCTCCCAAGCCCAGTGCAAATGGTGTTGACAGCAGAGAAGGCCTTGAAAAGCTTGCCAGGCAGGCCGCTGGGTCCAACATCCCCTCCGTCGCAGTCCCTCGCAGGCATTGCTGGCCCTCAGCATGTACGTGCATCACTTTGGGGGATTTAAAGGGGCCGTGGAGGGAAAGTCTCTGTAGCCCCATCAAGGCTGCCATATTTAAGGAAATGTCATCAAGGCTGCCATATTTAAGGAAAGCTCCCCTGCAGCAGGATGCCTCGGCATTCGGCAATGGGTCGACTACCTTCAGTAGAGCAAGTTGCCTTAGCGTGTTCCTGGTCTTCATTCCTGTGTTCCTGGCCATTGTCTAGGCAACCCATGTCTTCTTCATTCCTGAGTTCTTTGTCTTCATGCTGTGGTCAGTCTTCAGTTTTTCAATGTCTCTTCCTGCCTGTTTGTGCTGTTCCTTGCCTACCTGCCTGCCTTTCCGTCCCATATTCCCTCAGGGGATCTCTGGTTCTGACATTGGCTTGCTTGACTCTTTGACTATGACTGAACTCCGCCTGCCACTGACCACTGACTGATTCTCGAGTACGATTGAACTCCGCCTGCCACTGGCAAGGGAAGAGCTCAGGAACCCACAATCCTATGGAAGCACTGAGAGGAGAGGATCACCTTGCTGGTGGCTGAAAATAATTGGTAAGTACTGCTTGTTAAAAGTATTGGGGAGAAGTAAATTATTGGGATATATTATTTAGTGTGCTTGTGTGCCTGTACTGAACAGCTAGTCAGAAAGGCAGACAAAAAGCAAAAGGTTTGTGTGTTTTGTATTTCCCACCCCTCTCCCACCCTCCCATAGCTCATCCTTTAATTTATAGGCAGCTGACACTTTCACACTAAAAAAAATAAATCTAAAAAATAAATAAACAAATTAATTAATCTGCCTTTTAATTTAGAAATTCCCCACACCTTATCAAGAGTTTAATCATTCCCTTGTAGACCACTACCAGATATATAGTGAATACACTGATACATTTTAAGGATCCTAATTGTACACAGTCCTACTCTCATAGGAACCTAAAACCTAACTAAGAACTGAACAAATTTAAGATGAAGGCTGCAATCCAGCAACAAAAGGGGGGCCTCCCAGTCTTTTGCATTGAGTGTCAGATGTACAATTTTTTAACCACTTGTGAGAAATTGTACGTGTGCATGTGATGCAAAGAGCTCCTGTCTCTCAGAGAACGAGTCCGATCTCTGGAGGCTAGAGTGGCAGACCTGGAGGAGCTGAGGCAGACAGAGAGGTATATAGATGAGACTTTCAGTGTCATAGTAGCCAAGTCGCAACTCCAGACTGGCAGCCCTGGTACTACCTTGGTGGAGGAAGGTCTCATTATCGGAGAGCATAAACCTGGTGCAGCAGGAAAGGATCCTGAAGCAAGGACCTGCTCTCCAGGTGGTACATTATCCTCTCGCACCAAGGATGTGTCTTCCAGGGCTACTGCCCAGGAGGGAAGGGTTAGGTTGGTAATCATAGTTGGTGATTTGATTCTTAGGAATGTAGATAGCTGGGTGGCAGGTGGGCATGAGGATCACCTGGTAACATGCCTACCCGAAGCAAAGATGCATCACCTAGATAGGATTTTAGACAGCGCTGGGGAGGAACTGGATATCATGGTACTTGTGGGCTCCAACAACATAGGAGAATGTGGGAGGGTGGTTCAGCCAAATTTAGGCTCTTAGGTAGAAAACTGAAATCCAAAACCTCCAGGGTAGCATTCTCTGAAATGCTCCCTGTTCCACGCGCAGGTCCCCAGAGGCAGGCAGAGCTCCGGAGTCTCAATGCATGGATGAGACGATGGTGCAAGGAAGAGACATTCAGTTTTGTAAGGAACTGGAGAATCGTTTGGGGAAGGGGGAAGTTTTTCTGAAGGGATGGACTCCACCTTAACGAAGGTGGAACCAGGTTGCTGGCACTAACTTTTAAAAAGGAGATATGGCAGCTTTTAAACTAAATCAAAAGTGAAAGCTGACAGTCGTTCTGAGGCGCATGGTTCAGAGGGAGGTATCTTCGAAGGATACTAAGAAGCATTAGAGTTAGGACATCCCAACCGAGAGGGTCCAATAATAAGAAATGTAGTCCAAGTGCCTATAATTAAAAACTCACCCGAGCTAAAAGATTCCAATTTATCCCTGTCAACTGAAAAGCAGAATGTTAATACAAACAAAAAACACACTTTGAAATGTTTGTATGCAAATGCCAGAAGTCTACCGTAAGAAGAGAGATGGGAGAATTAGAGTGAATAGCAGTGAATAGTGATATAGATTTAATTGGCATCTCAGAGATATGGTGGAAAGGGGTTAAGCAATGAGATAGTGCTATACCAGGGTACAAATTATATTGCAATGACAGAGATGAGCATCTTGGTGGCAGGGTGGTGCTTTATGTCTGGGATGGCATAGAGTCCAACAAAATAAAGATACTGCAAGAGACTAAATGCACAATTGAATTTTTATGGGTAGAAATCCCATGTGTGTTGGGTAAGAGTATAGTGATAGGAGTACACTACCATCCACCTGGCCAAGATGGTGAGACAGACAGTAAAATACTAAAAGAAATTAGGGAAGCTAACCAAATTGGTAGTGCAGTAATAATGGGAGATTTCAATTACCCCAATCAGACATGTTAGAGAAATAAAGTTCCTGGTTGGAATAAATGATAGTTTTATGGAGCAATTGGTTCAGGAACTGATGAGAGAGGGAGCAGTTTTAGATCTAATTCTCAGTGGAGTGCATGATTTGGTAAAAGAGGTAACGGTGGTGGGGCCGCTTAGCAATAGTGATCATAATATGATCAAATTTGAATTTATAACTGGAAGGGGTATAGTAAGTAAATCCATGGCTCTAGCACTAAACTTTCAAAAGGAAAACTTTGATAAAATGAGGAAAATAGTTAAAAAAAATTGAAAGGTGCAGCTACAAAGGTAAAAAGTGTACAACAGGCATAGACATTGTTAAAAAAAAAACAAAACATCCTAGAAGTACAGTCCATATGTATTCCGTGCATTAAGAAGGGTGGAAGGAAGGTCAAACGCTTGCCAGCATGACTAAAAAGCGAGGTAAAAGAGGCTATTTTAGTAAAAAGTTCTTCATTCAAAAATTCAAAGAAATATCCATGAGAAGAAAATAGGATTATGCATAAGCACTAGAAAGTTAAATGTAAGACATTGATAAGACAGGCTAAGAGAGAATTTGGAAAGAAGTTGGCCATAGAGGCAAAAATTCACAATAAAAACTTTACAAAATATATCCAAAGCAGAAAGCCTGCGAGAGAGTCAGTTGGACCATTAGATGATTGAGGGGTTTAAGGGGCACTTAGGGAGGATAAAGAAATTGCGGAAAGATTAAACGATTTCTTTGCTTCGGTGTTTACTGAAGAGGATGTTGGGAAGATACCTGTTCTGGAGACAGTTTTCAAGGGTGATGATTCAGATGAACTGAACCAAATCATGGTAAACCTGGAAGATGTGGTAACCAGATTGACAATCTGAAGAGTAGTAAATCACCTGAACTGGATGGTATACACCCCAGGGTTCTGAAAGAACTAAGAAATAACATTTCAAACCTATTTCAATTAATTTGTAACCTATCATTAAAATCATCCATTGTACCTGAAGATTGGAAGATGGCCAATATAATCCCGATATTTAAAAAGGGCTCCAGGGGTGGTTTGGGAAACTATAGACCGGTGAGCCTGAATTTAGTGCCGAGAAAAATCGGAGAAACTGTTATAAAGAATAAAATCACAAACCATTTTGATATGTTAACACCCTCTTGACCAACCTGGTGGGAGCCCCCCCAGGGCAGACACTGTCAGTCCTTACGTTCTTGTTTCCTGGTTACTCCACCTGGGAAAGAAGGTGTTAGTGGGTGGGATTTCCCTCCCTTCACCCCAGGAAACAAATGGGACTGTGAACAAGACTGGTAGTATGTACAAATATATACAGGTTTATTAGACTATACAAGTATATACATTTCTACATGACTATGTACATGACTAATAGGATGTCAAACAGCACACTTAACTACTCGTGGTTAATAGTCTCAGTTTCACAACTATATACATTTCTACAAGGTAGAAAGGACTTAGTATTTGGAACATTGGGGTTGTTGGCCCCCACAGTATGCCACCAAATAGAAGGGAAGGGACCTCTTGCATTCCCGCTTACTCAAGTATTGTTATTATCCTCCCCACTTTATCCCAAGTCTTACCCATGTGAGAAGATGCAATTGGGCTAGTGGACAGTGCTGGCCTGAGGGTGGGGTCCGTTGTATCTAAACCATCTCCTTCTGCTTTGCTGAAAGGTCTGTGCTAATGCTGGGGTCCATGCCCTCCTTGGGGACCTGACTTTACCTCCTGTACTGCTGCTGGTATCCCTTCACTCAATGGGGGAGGGGGGGAACCACTCCACCTTCCAGCATGCTGCTATCCTTCAGTTCTCCTCCCTCTGCAGGAAGGTTTTCCCTGGCTTGCATTTACAGCTTCACTAGGCTCATGGTTGTTTCAGAGTTCAGTGGCTCTGGCCCTCCACAGTCTCAGCTTTCAGTGATTTAACTCTGCTAAGCTCTTGGTCAGTCATGTGCTGTTACCCAGTCTGGCTTTTGCTTTATCTGTTGTCCAATCCTGTATGGGTTACCTCTCAGCCAAAAGGCCAAGACCCAGGCAGCACCATAGAGAGAGACCATGTGAATACTCCTCTATCCTGCCTGGCCCATCCCCCTGTTGTCTGAGATCTCGGTACCCATGTGTCTGAATACTCTTGTTAGTCAGGGTAAAAATGTGTTTGCTTCCTAGGACTGTTTTCCCATATATTTCTCTCATAAATCCCCTTCCCAGTCATAGTTCTGTAATTTAGGAGTGTGAATCCTCAGATTTTTTAGTGATATTTCCTACAAAATTACCAGCAGAAGACCAGGGGGCTGTGATTGCAAATCCCCTACCTGAATATCTGACTAATCTATTCAATGGTCAGTTAAGTATTCGCACACTAAGTGGTCTGACAACATTTTCAGTTTCATTCTGTGGTTCCTAGGCTGGTGGCTCATGTTACACAGCTACATTGTCCTCCCCTTTTCTTTTCTGCTACCTTTCACTACCTACCCAAGGGAAGTCTTGCCTCACAAATATCCTATATTTTTTTGAAGGGGTGAATACACATGTGGACAAACGTGAAGCGGTAGATGTGGTGTATTTGGATTTTGAGAAGGCATTCGACAAAGTCCCTCATTAGAGGCTTCTAAGAAAATTAAAAAGTCATGGGATAAGAAGCGATGTCCTTTTGTGGATTGCAAGCTAGTTAAAAGACAGAAAACAGAGAGTAGGATTAAATGGTCTATTTTCATAGTGGAAAAAGGTAAACAGTGGAGTGCCTCAGGGATCTGTACTTGGACCGGTGCTTTTTAATATATTTATAAATGATCTGGAAAGGGGTATGATTAGTGAGGTGATCAAATTTGCGGATGACACAAAACTATGCAGAGAAGTTAAATCTTAAACGGATTGTGATAAATTGTAGGAGGACCTTGCGAGACTGGAAGATTGGTCTTCCAAATGGCAGATGAAATTTAACGTGGACAAGTGCAAAATGATTTATATAGGGAAAAATAACCCTTGCTGTAGTTTCACAATGTAAGGTTCTATCTTAGGAGTTACCACCCAGAAAAGAGATCTAGGCATCATAGTGGATAATACATTGAATTCATTGGCTCAGTGTGCTGTGGCAATCCTAAAAGCAAACAGAATGTTAGGAATTATTAAAAAGGGAATGGCAAATAAAATGATGGATGTCATAATGCCTCTGTATCACTCCATGGCCAGACAGCATCTTGAATACTTGTGTAATTCTGGTCACTGCATCTCAAAAAAGATATAGCTGCACTGGAGAAAGTGCAGAGAAGGGTGATCAAAATAAAGGGCATGGAATGGCTCCCTTATGTGGAAAGGCTAAAGATGTTAGGGTTGTTCAGTTTGGAGAAGAGACGATGGAGGGGGGATATGATAGAGGTTTGCAAAATCATGAAAGGACTTGAACAAGCTTAAATCTAGGTGGCTAAAATATGACTATCTAGAAGTTAGCAAGTATCTCATTTAAAATAAATCAAAGAATATTCTTTTTCACTCAGCTTATAGTTAAGTTCTGGAATTCATTGCCAGAGGATGTGGTTACAGGAGTTAGTGTAACTGGATTTAAAAAAGGTTTGGATAAGTTCCTAGAGGAAAAATCCATAAACTCTTATTAATTAAAAAGCAATAGTAGGTTTGGGTACTTGCTAGGTACTTGTGACTTGGATTAGCCATTGTTGGAAACAGGATACTGAGGTTGATGCACCCTTGGTATAACCCAGTATGGCATATCTTATGTTCTTACGGCCACTGCCTGATTCTCATCTATGACTGAACTCCGTCTGGCACTGACCACCGCCTGACCTTAGATCAAGCTTGAATGCTGCCTGCCCTGACCGCTGTCTATCTTTGACTATGCTGCTGCTCCACCTGTCCCAGAATATGGCCTGTGACTCGACCATCTGAATGGATCTCCACCTCGTCAACAGAGGCCCGTGCCTAAGTCCTGCCGGCCCTGTCACTTGAGGGATCAACCTAAAGGTGTTACAACTGTCGCTGCCCGACGTCTCCACTCTGCCCTCCTTACCTCTCTGGCGACTCCTCCTGTGGTTGATGGACGTTTGGCTGCCACGGCGTCTGCCTGCCATCCTCTCCGGCGTCCCCGGTCTGGCTTGGGCGCTGCCTCCTGCCATGCTGTTCAGCTGCCTTAGGGTGCACACGCCGTGCGGCCCTGCTTCAAATACTTTCTTTGGTGCGAACCTCAGGGGCGGCCCCCTGTGATGACGTCACGCATCCCGGATACAAATAGCCTACGCTACTGCTAGCTAATCGAGTTAGCAAGGGTAAAAGTAAAGGGATTCTTTACGGATGGGATTCGTTCTCCGTACCTAGCTACTCTGCCTCTCCATTATTGGACTTATTCTATTTGGGGTACCCGGTCCTCAGGGGCCTCTCTCTTCTCTTTCAGGTCGCTGTCTGGAACCGGTACTCACTCCTCGAGGGCCCATGTTCCCGGACTCGCTGCCTGAACACTACTTCTGCCTGGAAGATACCGCTGCCTACACCATCAGTGAGTTACCATCTACTTCTCTCAGAGCTGTTCCCTGGAACCAGGTACTCGCTCCTGGAGGGCCTGCCTCTTCTCCAGCTCCTGTGTTTCCTACCGAGAGAAACCGCTGTGTGAGTACTCAACCAACGAGGCTCTATTCCAGAACCCTGCATCTACTTCATTGTACTCACTATCTCAGTTTCTCTTCACTACAGCACAGCCATTTAGGGATCGCTGTTCCAGAGCACTGAGGGACTACAAGCCCAGCTGGGCTCCATCTCTGCTCACTACTGCCACCTCTGCTGGCTCCTCAATACTGTTAATAAAAGATCTATCTGTGTTGTGTGTCCTAAAGCTGAGCCTGACCTGTGGCCCCTCACGGGACTTACCCCCGTGGGCGTGGTCAGCAGCCACAGTGTCCAAGGGTCCACCCAAAACCGTACAAACAATAACAAAAGGGAACAAGGGCTGGTATAGGTGAAGTTCCAGTTGGGTTTCTGCCACAGCCAGCTCCACCAGCTGATAATAGAGACCTGCAGGGATCCTTCCTGCAGGTTGTGCCAACTCCAGCTCGGTCCATGGGTCCATGCCCACAACAAAAAATAAATTGTAATTTAGTCTCAGTATGGGTTAGGCCAATCTGCAGGGGAACTCTACACTCAGTGCTGTTACAAGAGACAACAAAAGCCTAAACATTTCCAGGACAAGGGGTTATGATATGAAGCTGAAGTGGGGGAAGGTTCAGAGGAAGGCAGGGCTTTATTTCAGGGGGTGCGTGCTGGTATCCAGTACCAGCAACATTTCTTTCACATGCTTGAATCGCCCTATGGTCCCCCCAGAAAAATGTGCATCCAGTGTTTTATTTTATAAATTTTCTGAGTATTATATTTTGTAGCCTTCCCAGAATGGTTGACAGTCAGGAAAGAAATATTTTAAATAAATAAAAATCGATCTATCCCTGTGCCTAAGTTTGGGATCCTAAGTTAGCCACCGAGCACTAAAAATCAGTGTTTGTTGGCAAACTTGTCTCTCACAAGCTAAATGTACCCATCTGTTGAAATGCTGGTTGCTGGCCCAGTAGGAGGTAAGTTTCCGTCCTTCTGCTGGTTTGGCATTGGGAGCTTTTGGGAGGCATTCTGAAGGATGGAGGGGGAGGATCAGGGCAATATCTAGGGGTGGTGCGGATGGTTCTGTTTTAATAATACCAGGTTGCTGGGAAGGGGATCACTGGCTTGGCTTGGGGAGGGGGTCTTTAAAGGAGAGCTAGCACTGATTTTCAGCCCTAGCTGGCTAAGTTTGGATGCTCACATCTGATTGCCCGAAATCTAGACACTCATAGTTTAGCCACCTAAATTTAAGCTATTCTCAAGCGCCTATATCCAGCTGAAAATGAGCTTAATTTGCCAGGTTATCATTGGCCTTTTAAAAACTGACCCTTATGTTTTGAGTTTTCAAATCTTGGAGCATGAAACAAATTTTGGATAATCACAGTCTTTGACTGATAAAGAGAGTGAAAATAGTGCTTAGTGATGCACACGGCAGAACTAAAGCAGAATGCTCTATTGCTACAAAGGAAAGGTGGTGCAGGCTTGTCCTGCGCTGCCGAGCATAACACAGGGAAAGTGCGTAAAAGTGATAAGTTGGAGGGAGGCAGGGGTGGGGTCGGGGCGTTGAGGGTGTATTAGTGTAGGGAGGGGGTGTTAGGAAGGTTGGAGTAGGAATTCAAATTGCGGGCTCAGGATTGGTTGGGAGGAGCAGGCGCTGACGCGATGGTCTGCGTTAGCCAGCATTGATCGGGTCAGCGTTAGGAGAGGGGTGCTCGGCTCGACCTCCCTCCCTCCCGCCCTCCCTGTTTTTTAGGCGGGAGTGTTGTTGGTGTTGATGTGTTTGTCGCAGTTGGAGGCGGAAACCCGAGCCCAAGGGGTTATTGGAAGAATGTGGGGTTAAAAGGGGAAAAGGGGGGCAGCTCGTGTAGCGGGGGGGGGGGGGGCTGCTATACGAGATGGCCAGCGAGCTGAGGGGCTAAGGCTCGAGGCCAAAGTTGCCCTCGCTGGTAACAAGGCGGGGCAAGCAGATGGGGGGTGCGGGGGGATTGGCTTTACCACTGGGGTGAGGTGGTAAAGGATCCGGAAGGAGGTGGGGGAAGCAAGGGGGGCGGAGGGGGTTGTTGTTATTGTTTACGTTTTGATGTTAGTTGATTGTTCGGGCTCGGGTTAGGTTAATAAACTGTGGCCTGTTATAATGCCAAAAGGAATCGTGTCATGTTTCATTTGGAGGAAAAGGGGGTTTGAACTGAGCGCATGTCTTGACTCCTTGTGTTACTACTTCTTATCATTTCTAGAGTTTCACAAAATGTTTACAGCACTGTACAGATAGTGGCAAAAAAAAAAAAATCAGTTTGGGGTGAGGGTTGGAGCATCCCCTCCCTTCCACTGGTGTCCCAGTCTCCCTGCCTGCTCCCCCTTGCCTTAGTGCTGGGCCTGTGGCTCCTGGTTAGCCATAGCCCCATACGCAACAGGCTCCTCCTCTCCCCACACGCCTGGCTGATCCACTCGCCCACTTTCTAAACACTTTTTTTCTTTGCTTAGTCTCTCACTAGATTTCTCCATTTGCTACAAGTTCAACATGTCTTGTCACTCATACACTTCTTTGCAGCTGGTCACTTTTCTAACCCAATCTCTCTTATTTATTTAACAGTTTGTAAATAGCCGCTACTTCCAGCTCATGTCCAGCGCGGGATACAATACAACATTCATAAAAGCTGGAAAAATTCATACTATAATTGAAACTCAGAATTAAATAATGTTTTAGCAGTTTTCTATTTTATGAACAGGATTATCACTTATCTCACCTTTGATGAAATTGCCAGGCCTGCTTACACTTTCAGTGCATGAAACAGCAAACCCTCCCTTTAGCCCCTCTCCCCACCCAGTCGCCTCTCCACAAAAAGCCATACCTGGGCACTTCTGGGTTGTGGTCACCTTGAGATTCTCACGTCTCCGTTTCCACTCCTCTCCAGGACTGATTCCAACGCTGTCCCTTCTATCCCAAGTCGTACCCCAGGACCATTCCTGGCAACATTTGTGTTCTGTGTTATGTATGTGGACCCTTGAGCCGGTTGAAGGTGGATGGAATTACTAAAGGAAAATCCCTTAGTATCACCTCCAGCCGGAATGCGGACAATACTAACAGCTTAGACAGGAACTTCACCTTCCTAGCTCACGCTCCCCGCAGGTTGTACCTTTGGGTACCAGAGCCAGTAGGACTTACCAGAAAGTCTTTTAGCAGAAAAAGGGTCCAGGAAAGATCTAAGTCAGATTGATGATATTAGGGATAATAATAGTCTGATGATCCAGGCAAACGGTTAAGCATAAATCACTGAGGTACTAGCTATGACTCAAGATGTAACCATAGAAAGTTGAACTTTATTCAGCCAAATTTGTCAGCCAAATATTCAGTCCAGAGAAATATAGGCTTTCTGAGACCACAGGCAATAAGACTGAAGGGAAAAAAACAAACCCATATCTGAACAAAATAATAAAAACAAGAATCCACCGGAGAAAACCCTGACCGTTGCTTACTCTAAGCAGACTCCTTGCCAAAGCAACCAGAGACGCTGACAACCGCCTTACCCAGCCCCCATGTGATGATGTCCTCCTGAACGTGACGGCGTCATCAGCTGCTGCTCGCGCATGCGTCCAATAAAGAAAGTCCACGGGCCGCCACTAACACCCGCCGGCGCCCCCCCTTCCCGGAGCGAGCGTCGCGAGGGCTCGAGCCACGCCCATCCACCTTGAAGGAGCAACAATCCGCCGCGACTAGGCCCGCGGCCAGCATTAACATTCTGGTCACCCTGAGAGTACTGTCAATTAGCTGGACGTGAATGCATATCAACTTTCTCTCTCCCCTCCCTCACTAATTCACGTTCTCTCTCCCAGCCTTCCTCCCTCCTATAAATCACAGCTCCCCCAATCTACCTCAGCTGAATCCCATGCTCATGAATGTCTGTTCCAGCTCCTGTCCTCCCAGCTTCTCCCCACATGCTGCCTCAGGCTTACTGAGGAAGGGGAAGAAAGTGATATTAAAGCAGACACTACAAAGCAAAAAACAATTGCTCTGCGCACTTCTCCAGCCCTTCACCTTCTGTTCCCTGCAGACTTTGTGAGGAAGGGGAGGGGAGTGAAGACTGCAAAGCAGAAAACAATTGCTCTTCTCCCGTCTCCACCCCCTTCCCTCCTGTTGCCTGCATTCTTCCTGAAGGGGAGGGGCTGGTACAGTAAAAAGAGAACCAGGAGCTTTTCTAGAGTTTCCATGGGTCACCGCAAATCAATATTTCTAAGCGGTTCCCAGGATCATTTATTTATTTAAAATTGCTTATTTTCTGCGCCCTCCAAAGTTCGGGGCGGGTTACAAGTAAAACATACATAATAACATAAAATAAGGATGATATGTAGGCAACATAAATATTAAATAATAAAAATAACCTTATGAAGATAAGGATCAAATAAAGGTAAAATCCCATTCATGGAGGATCAGAGATGGGAGAGAATAAATGAAATGGTCAGGACATGCATAGATCTGGGAAGGCCTGTAAAAAGAGGTGATGCTTGAGAGCTTTTTTAAAGTCTTTCTTATTGGAAATTAATCTTATGTCAGGAGGTAACGTATTCCAGAGGATGGGGCATGCGATAGAAAATACCCATTCCCTTATTATTATTCCCTTATTATTATTATTGCTTACCTGCACATTCTGCCATTATGCAATTTAAGCTATATCAGTGCTACCAACATTTTTTTTCTTAGATGACCAATAAAAACTATTTTAAATCAGCTTCAATCCAATAGACACCATTGCCCATAAAAGAAAAATGAAACCATCTTAAAACAGGATCTATATAAACTAATTCTCAACTTGCCAGTTTAACAGCCAATGGCCCCTGTTCAAGTGGTTTTTTTTTTTTAATTAAAAGCCTGTTGAAAAAGAAAGCCCTTGACTAATTTCCTAAATTTTAATGAGGACGATTCTTCTGTTATAGGTCTTGGCAAAAGGTTCCAAAGTTCAGGACCTTGTATATAAAAAAGTCATTCTCTTGATTCGTCCAATTTAATGCCTCTAAAAGATGGGATGTCTGATAAAATCTGTGATTCTGATATCAAGGACCTAGAAGGACTGTGAAACTTCAAACAGGCATTAAAACTGGCAGGCACAAGGCTGCAAAGGCCTTTAAAAACCAGCATCAACAATGTAAATTTGACCCGCCAACTGACTGGTAATTATACTAATTAATGATATTTTTGTTGGCGGATTGGAGTCCCAGAAACTATCCTAGCGGCTGAGTTCTGGACACATTGTAATGCTCTGAGAATGGTTCCTATGTGCACCCAGGACTCTTCCCCCTTCCTAGGCATAGGTACATAGGGCTTGTGCAAGGAATCTCTCAGCAGAGAACAGCTCTCTGCTTCCTACTGCAGCCTCTGCTGCCAGCCCAGGAAGACTGCAGGGAATATGGGGTGGGTGTTAGGAATGGAGGCAGAGGCTGGATCGGACTGTGTGGAGAAAAATAAAAAGAACTACCGCTGCCTAATCCAGCCCCTCCCGTCCTGTTTCTCCTCCTCCTAGGCAGCCTGCAGATGGACAGGCCAGTATCGAGGGTCCAGGCAGACTAGCCCACCGGGGTATGCCTGAGTGCCCGATAGGTCAATCCACCCCTATGCATAAAAGAGAGAGTCCCTTCTCCATGAGCCTTACGGTCTAATCAAGACAGAAAGACAAGAGAAATAAGCGACTGCAGAAACTTTGTGTATAGAAAGAATAGTTAACATCAATAATGTGGTTTAAGATTTCAAAGCAGTCTCAGAAAGGTGGGTTTTTAGGTGGAACTTGACTATGGTTAGTGAGGGGGATATGATGCACCAGTTCAGAAGGGCTATTCCAGGCATTTGGTGGAACTGTGGAGTTGAATACTGGCGATGGAGGAGAAGGCCACCGATAAGAGCAGCTTGCCCAATGAACGGCCCTCAGGAGGAAGGATGCACAGGAGATAAGAGAAGAGAAATAATGAGGAGCTGCAGAGTGAATGCACTTGTACATGAGTAATAGCAAAAGTGGATGGAGTTATATGGGTATAGCGACTTTGATGAAAGATCAGTTTCATAGCAGAATTTTGGATAGATTACAGTGGAGAGAGATGGTTCTCTGGGAGACCTGTGAGGAGCAGCTTGCAGTAGCCTAAGCATGAGGTGATGCGAGAGTAGGTAAGGGTTCTCGTAGAAAGGGAAGGATTTTGGTGATGTTAAAGAGATAGAAGCAACATATTTTAGCAGTGTTTTAAGGGACAAAATTTCAAAATTAGATGACTGTTACACAGGTAAAAAACGAATTATGCTATGTAAGTCAGCCTTCTGCAGGTAAGTGGATTTTCAGCTTCCTAAAACTATGCACATCAATTACAGATAAATGAGGCTTGACCGACGTGCCGCAAATGCGCAGTAGAGAGCAGCTGTGACCGACGTGCCGCGTATGCATGAGGGAGTGAGCGCCGACCGACATGCCGCGTGCCGCACATGCGTGGGGGAGAGAGTGCTGACTGACGTGCCGCGAAAAAACTCATCTACCTTGAGGGGTGACAACGTGGAGGAGGAGTAGGGGGGTGGGGTTTGCGCGGGACAGAACACAGATGGGGGCAGTGCTTTACAGTGCTCAGAGAGCTGCGGCGGTTACAGGTGCTGCAGGCCGGGAGTGCAAGCCGGAAGGGAAGGAGCAGGACGTGAGGCGACGGAAGCACCAGCTGTCTGATTGTAAGAGGAAAGGGGAGGGCCAGAGTAGGTAGAGGAGGAGGAGTGGGAGAATAAGGAAGTGTTTGGTGCTGGGCAGGTGAGGAGCAGAGAGAGAAAGGGGAGTGTAATGGAAGAATGAGTGGAGAGGGGGGCTGCAGGGGCAGACCAGCGGATAATTAGAATGGGAAGGGGCTGCAGGAGAGGACCTGTGGAAGAAAGGAGGAACATTGGGAGAATGAGAGATGAGGAGCAGTGGGAAAGTGAGAGGGGGAGGGGGTTGGGGAGATGGGGCAGCAGGGACAGTAAGAGGGGAGGGGAGCTGGAGGAGGGAGCACTGGGTGCAAGGGGATTGCAAAGGGAGAGAGGGTGGAGGGGGAAGAGGATAGCAAGAGGAAAGGGGAGGGCCAGAGTAGGTGGAGGAGGAGGAGTGGGAGAATAAGGAAGAGAAGGGTGCTGGGCAGGTGAGGAGCAGTGAGTGAAAGGGGAGTGTACTGGAAGAATGAGGGGAGAGGGGGGCTGCAGGGGCAGACCAGCGGGTAATAGAATGGGAAGGGGCTGCAGGAGAGGACCCGTGGAAAAAGGAGGAACGTTAAATCTTGCCCGTTGTAACGGGCTTAAAGGCTTGTACTTGCATAACACGCACAGGCGTGTTCACATTTAAAAAGATATATTCCAGTGGGCATCTGAGCAGGGGAGGGGGCATGTAATAGATCATGGGCTCTCAACTCAGTCCTCAAGATACGCACAGCCAGTCGGGGTTTTCGGGATATCCACAATAAATAAATGAGGAGATAGATGTATGCGCTGCTTCCAATGTATGAAAAACTGTTTCCTGCATACTTATCATGGGTATCCTCAAACCTGACAGACTGGATGTGTCCCTAGGACTGGGCTGAGAAGCCCTGTATTAGATATGCACGTGTAAATTACATTTTCAAATGTTTTGCACTTAGATGGCTTGTTGCTACCATGTCTAACTTTACACCCTCCTCCCATTTAATTTCACCTAAAAGTACATTCATACATTCACCCACAGAAAAATGTTGAGGTCAGTTTCCAAAGAGGTCTATATTCAGACACAGTCCGGATAGTGAAGTTAGCTGGATAAACGTTTCAGGCTAACTTTGGAGTTATATTCAATTGTGCAGCCGCACAATATTGGACTTAGCTGGTTAACTTAGCTGGCTAAATTCTACCTGGGTAACTAGCACTAAATATTCTCAGATAAACCATTTAGATGGCTAACTTTTCAGTTATCCATCTAAATGGCTTCTGAATATCGACCTCAATTAGTTTAGGCTCCTAACGTTTGTAATTTGGCTCCTAAATTGGATCTTTTGAAAATTTACTAAGGTTGAGTGCCTAAATTTAGGATTTCTAGTTTCACCAAGCTCCAAAATTTAGGAGCTAAATGCTCACTGAGCACGAGGTGGAGTAGATATTGATGGAGAGGAGCAAGGAAGTTGTTTTTTCTCTCCATTGGGAGAAATGGAGTTAGTTCTCTTGATGCAGAAAACAAAGTTTGGATTGAATTCCAAGAGGGGCTCTGTAAGCAATGCTCCAGAAGAAGGTTAGTTTCCCATATCCAAGGATAAGAAGACTTGTCTGGGAGGCTGGGTGCACCAACTAGGTGGTGTGATACCAGTTAAAAGTGAGAGAAAAGTATTTCTGTGTTCCTACAGGGCTCTTGGAGGAATGTAGAGGTCCCAATTTTCCTGCAGTTTTACTCAAGGAATATGAAGATCTGGGTTTTGTGACTTCTACCTGTAAAAACTGAAGAATTCTGTTTTTCTCATTTTTTCGTATCCTTTTACAAATTCATTTTTTTTTTTTTGCGACAGTGAATTGATTTATTTTAATTTGGAACAACAACTCATTTTGTAAGAATTTTCTTTGAGTAATTGTGCTTGATCCCCTTGGGCCTAGGAGCAAGTGTTCCCTGTCCCCACAACTGGAGAACCTTGTCCCAGGGCTGCCAGAGTCGGAAGCACCTGATGTCACCCCTTTCCTTCTACAGAGTGCTCTGTGAAAGCCTGCACAGAACCAGGTGTTTTTCAAATAGCGGTTACCTGCATAACTGGTAAACATTTTCATCTTTTATATGATGAAATAAAGTCGTTTTCCAACCTTGCTCAGGGATGGGGAGAAAGAGGTGAGAGTACCAAGGAGAGGCAAAGGTGAGGAAGGAGGACCAGGAATGGGTGAGGAGATAGGGAGAGGAGAGTGAGAAGAAAGGGGGAGGAGAGGGAGAGCATTGAACTAGGAAGGCTGGAAAATGGGGAAGATTGAAATAGAGAGAGGAGGATCAGAAATCTGGTATAGGAAAGAGAAGAGTGAGGGAGGGAGGTTCTGGTATTGAGGAAGGGGTGGAGAGAGTAGGAGGGGAATCAGGGAAGGGTTGATCAGGGGTTGGTGGTGGTGGCAGTGGTGGGATATAGTTGTGGTTCCAGGATCTGGGGAGAAGAAAGAGGTGGGAAAGAAGGAAGGTTCCAGGATCTGGTTGATAGATTATGAAATCAAGGGAGAGAGAATTTGAATTGCAGTGTGGGTATTAGTGGTCAGGTGTTATCCTTTCTGCTAGAAAGTCCTCCCTTTCCTTCCCCTTTCTGGGAGTCCGCCCTTCTGTGCAGGGGGATGGGTGGAGTAGGGAGGTGTCCCTACTGTGCTCCAGTCCTGCTTCCCCTTGCATGCCATCCCCTCTTTACCCTCCCACTCAATCTGGCACACACATGTACACCCCAAGCTGCAATCCCTTCTCTCTTACACATGCAACACGAACATCCCCATTCCCTTCTCTCTCTCACACAGATACATGCTTGCCATCTGATCCCCTCTCATTCCCCAGCCCCTCTCCTCATACTTCAATGATCCTTCTTTCAGCCCCTACTAGCCTTTCCTGTCCCCTCCTAGCTCTGCCAGCTCCAGGCTCACCTCTGTTCATATATGGAAATCAAGATTACAAAAATCTATCAGTGAACAAGAGCCATGTTATATTATCCAGGTAGGAAGACAAGGTAAAAGTAACAAAGGTTGCAAGGAGTAGAAAACCAATGAAATATAACAATCAACCACAAGATGGCATCAATTTATAAGTTAACATCTGTAACATCTTCCTTTTCTTTGTCCAGTAAATGCATCATTTTCTCATAAAATGTCCTGTAGATTAAGGATCATAGGAGGCTTTGAGAGTTAACCACTGTGAGTGTAGATGCTAATCTTTGTCTGGTGTTAGTGGGCTGTTACCTCTCTTGGCCATCACGCTTGGCTTCAAATGTCTGAGTATGCCTGTTTGCTATCAGTACTGTTTCCCACAGATCCTCTATGCTCCATGCTTGGTTATATACTTGCATAGGAGGGATTGCATGGCCCTTCAGTTGAGCCGAGTTTATGTTGTCCACAGCAGTTTAAGGGAGCAATTTCGTGGGGTTTTCCTATCGGTTTCGGAGAGCCCCCGATTTCTGACGACTTTGAAAATATCATACGATATTTTCAATCGTCAGAAAAACGATTCACATCCCTAGAAAGCAGTGACTTGAGCATGGCCCACTGAATGATGAACTGAAGCTAGTCCTTCACATAGCCAATGAGTGTACATGTCACCATCTTCTGAGAGAATGAGACTTAAATTTGAATACAGCTATAGAAATATATCACATTGCAGAGCTTACTGATTTGCAAATGAAAATTATAGAGCAGACCAGCAGACTGACAGTGTTAATGCAATTGATAAGCATCAGAGAAGCATAGATGGCTACCACAATAATCAACAATAGGATAACCTGCCTGCAATCAAAGCATATAGGTACTGTGACAATGTACTTAAGCAAGAGAGAGAACAATGTCCAGCATATGGAAAACATGTAAGTCATCCAGTATCCCGAATCATTTTGTGAGAGTGTATCTATAGAGTGAAAGGCAAAACACAGAGAATAAGTTGTGTATAAGTTGAAGGTGATATCAGAGTCAGATGATGCAGACTTGCTCAGAACTGATGTAATCTTCTTAAAGGAATGCTCAGGCATCATGTGAGCAACAGGATACAAATGGCTTGTGAATCTCAGATTGAATAATATATTACAATCCTATCTGCTGGACTCTGGGGCGACATGTAATGTCATGTTTCAGACAAGATAGAACTGAGGGCACAATTACAACCACGTAGGTGTGAACATTCGAACGCATACCGGGCCACCAGTAATAGTGTAACAGACGTGCCAGTGTTCTCACCCATCTGGGGAGTCCAGCAGAAGGAGAATCGTGACCCCAAGCCAAGACTCAGTTCCGAAGTCTGCGTAGCACCACTATCTTCCCTATGAAAACTGTCTGGGTGGCTGCAAGGATAACACGTGCAGGGTCAATGATGTGGCTCACATTATCGGGTGCCTCTTCCGGGGAGAAGGACCGTGAAAGGGCATCTGCACGAAGGCCATTTTGACTGCCAAGAGCTCTTGATCACTTATCGAATAATTCCGTTGAGCTGGAGTGAACTTCTTGGAAAAGAAAGCATTGGGACGTACCATCCCAGCTGAATCGAGTTGACTTAAAAACGGCTCCGACTCCTTCAGAAGAGGCATCTACTTCCAGAATGAAGGGCAGACGGGGATCTGGATGGTGGAGACAGGAGTGATGCAAAAAGGGCCTGTTTTAAGGCCTGAAAGGCTTCCTCAGCCTCGGCAGGCCAGTCTTTTTCCGGAGCTCCTTTACAGGTTAAAGTGGTCAGAGGTGCCACCAGGTGGGAGTAATTCTTGATGAAGCTGCGGTAGTAGTTGACGAAGCCTAAGAAGTGTTGAAGACTGCATAGGCTTGTCGGCCGGGGCCAATTCAGAATACTTTTCCTCTTGGCTGGGTCCATTTTGAACCCCTGGTTGGATACTATATAGCCCAGGAAGGGCAGCGAAGTCTTTTCAAAGTCGCATTTCTCTAATTTTGCATAGAGACAGTTCTCTCTCAAGAGCTTCAGGACTTCACATACATGCTGTCGATGAGTTTGCAGGTTCTTGGAATATATCAAAATGTCTTCCAGATAAACGATTGCGCAGACGTATAGGAGGTCACGGAGGATCTCATTCATCAAGTTCTGGAAGATGGCGGGCGCATTAGAGTCCGAACGGCATGACTTGACGGCTTTGAGTCACTGGTTGGCAGTGTGTGGTTGCCTGGTGAATACCCTTCACATGTGTTGTGTGAATATATATATAAACTCATCTTGGGAGGCCCCAACCAATTGTATGAATGGAGGGGGGTGGGCAGGCAGGAGGTCGTAGATCAAAATGTTTGCTCACTCCTGGTTTAATTTATTCATTAATGATCTGGAAAAAGGCGCAATGAGTGCGATGATCAAATCTGAAGATGACACAAAAATATTCAAAGCAATAAAAACATAAACAGACTGTAAAGAACAGAAAAACTGGCATCTAAATGACAGGTGAAATGTAATGTGGACAAGTGCAAAGCAGTGCATGCAGGCAAAAATAATCCCAACCACAAGTGTACAATGCTGAGTGCCATAATAGGAGTCACCAACCAGGAAAAAAATCATGGTATCACTTTGGACAATGCATTGAAATCCTCAGCTCAGTGTGAGGCAGTGGTTACAAAGGAAATGGAATGAAAAGGATTATTCGGAAAGGAATGGAGAACAAAACTGAAAATATCATAATGCTTCTGTATAGATCAATGGTGCAATCGCACCTTGGGTTCAGTTCTGGTCACCGCATATCAAAAAAGGTATAGCAGAACTGGAAAAAGTACAGAGAAGGGCAACAAAAATGATAAAGGAAAAGGACCTGCTCACTTATGAAGAAATGCTAAACAGGTTAGAGCTGTTCAGTTAGAAGGAGAAACAACTGAGAAGGGATAGGAAGAGGTTTTTAAAATCATGAGTGGGGTTGAATAGATAAATAGGGAATGGTTACTTATACTTTCAGATACTATAAGGATTAGAGGACACCTCATGAAACTAATTGGTAACCTCTTTTATATCCAACTGATTTTAGAATGGTTTTACAGGCCCTTATTTTTACCAAACTGGAATGTTGTAATTCACTTATCTTGGGCCTCTCTGCTACTACGATAAGACTGCTACAACTTCTTCAGAATTTGGCAGCTAGACTACTAACTATTAACTAACTCTAAAAGATCTGAACATATCACGCCCATATTGAAAGACCTTCATTGGCTACCTATTAGTTATAGACTTCAGCACAAAGCATTTTCTTTAATGCATAAATCACTCTACAATGATAAGGTCAAGTGGCTCAGCGCAGTCTTACATTTTTATACTCCATCTCGAACTACAAGATCAGCTAACACTGGACTCCTCCCAGTACCTTCATTGAAATCCACTCACTTGAACACCGTGCGCAAAAGAGCACTGTCAATTGCCAGGCCGAACATATGGAACACCTTACCTTCACAGCTAAGGATGGAATCCGACATTAAAGCCTTTAAAAAAGGAATTAAAACATGGCTGTTTAACCAAGCCTCTTTCACATTTACTTTAATTTTAGATTTTTATGTTTATGATTATTTTAACTATTGTTTTTAGTTGCATTTTAAGGTATTTTATAATGATTTGAAACTATGTATTTATATTTTAGATTATTTTAGATTTGCAAATATTTTAACTGATATTTGCATAACCATGTAAACCGACGTGATATGTACCCATGAATGCCAGTATACAAAAAATAAATAAATAAAATATAAGACAAATGCTGTTCAGTCATGAAAGACGGAATATAAATAAAATAAAATAAATAAATAAATGGCCTGGAGAAAGTATTTTTTTCACCCCATGCAGAACTGAGCTGTAGAATTTGTTACCCAAAGTTATGGTCAAGGCATCTAGCATAGCTGTGAGAAAGCAACAAGAAATGTATCTACTCTTTGGGATCTGCTGGGCAGTTTCTAAAGATCTGGATTGGACACTGTCCGAGACAGGATGCTGGACTCGATGAACCTTTGATCTGATCTAGCATGGTACTTCTTATGTTCTTATGTAATGTGTTTCTTAGCAAATCTAGGACTGTTTATATCCTCTGTCACTAGGGATGCTCTGTCCCTTTCCCATGCCTTTTTTGAATTCTGTCACCTTTTCTGTCTTCACCACCTCCTCTGGGAGAGCATTCCAGGCATACACCACCCTTTCCAAGAAAAAATATTTGCTGACACTACCAGAATCATAGCTAGCCTATGACCAATATGGCCACGGTCATAGGTGCCATGCCTCAAGGGCGCCACTGGCCCACCATGGGGGCTGGTGGTGCAAGAGGAGCACGTGCATACTATCCCTTTCCCACCTGTCCTTGGCTGCAGGCTGGTGTCTCTTCCAAGCTCATAGTTGAAAATTCAGCCCTGCAATTTGAACTGTGGGACCCTGTCTCTATGGATCACTGCAGGGTTCAGACTTCAACAGCTTGACCATGAGGTTCAACAGCTGTGGTTTGAGCTAGATGGGGGTCCCTAGGGCAGAGCCCCGTGGTTCAAATAGAAGCATGGACTGGAAGAAGAAAGAAGTTCCGTGCCTGTAGCAGGAGGAACACACAAGACAATAAGGACTTGGGGATTTCTGGGGGAGATATCAGATAAAAAAGGGAGACAGGACTGCGGGGGAAGAACAGGGGAAGAATGGAGACTGTTACTGGGGGACTAGGGGGAGAGCAGGTGAAGACGAGAGAGCAAGGAAAGAATGGGGACTAGGGGATAGAGCAGGGTGAAAATGTGGGCTGGGGTGGGAGAAAAGGGAAATGGGGACTAGGACATGACAGTAGGGGAAGCACATGGACTTTGACACTGGGAGAGAAAGCAGAGAAGAATAAGGACTGGGAGAGTGATCAGGTGAAGAATGGGGACCGAGGGCAATGGCAGGGGAAGAATAGAGATGGGGAGGTCGAAAGACAAGGGAAGCATGGGGGTGGGGGGTGGGAAAGCAGGGGAAGAGTGTAGACTTGCAGAGGAAATACAAGGCTGTAACTGGGGGACTTAGGAAGGAAAGAAGGTGATGAATAGGAACTGGGGTTGAAAGCAGGTGAAGAATGAGAAGTGAATGGGAGAGCAGGGAAAGAGCGGGGGCTATGGAGAGGTGGGAGAGCAGGAGAACAGGGTCATAGTGATTAAGGAGAATTAAAGGGACTTGTGGATTGGGGATGTTGGATTCAGAAGGGCAGGGAAACTGAGATAGAGTGGGGAAGCAGAGCAGGGACTTGTAGATGCAGAAAGCAGGAACTTAAGAGATCGAGGAGGGATTTGGGGCAGACAAGAAGAATTCATGCCCACCCAATTGAGTAGGTATGAATGGGGTGCATTAGATGGGCTGGGGAAGGTGTTACGGACATGGACCCATAGACCGAGGTGGAGTTAGCTAAACCTGCAGGGGGGATCCCTGGCTGGCAAAGTTAGATGAGGTAGAGGCACAACTGGAGCTTCACCTATACCAGTCCACATTACCCTTCGGTTGAGCCCTTAGGTGCTGGGGCTGGCAGGTCTTAGACGGGGACCTCTGCTGACAAGCTGAAGATCCATGGAGATGGTTGGGTTGCAGGCCAGGGTCTGAGGCAGGCAGAATACAAGTGTGGTCAGAGGGCAGGCCGAGGTCAGTGGCAGGCAGAATTCAGGTGTAGTCAAGTATCAGGCAGTGGTCAGTAGTGGGTGGAGTTCAGGCAGTGTTCAAGAAGCAGGCCGAAGACAGAACTAGAGATCCATCCAAGGGAAGGGGGGACAGACAGGCAGGCAGGGAGGCAAGGAACAGCACAGGACTGCAGGCAGGAAGACAGGACACAGAGGAACAGAAGACTTACCACACAACAGAAGACACAACCACTGGAACACAAGACTTGAGGACTAGGAACTGATGATGCGGAGATCAGTAACACAGGCAGGAATGCTGAGGCAACTCTCTCTAAAAACTGTAGTGGAGCTATTACCAAAGTGAGGACTGCAGGGTGGATGGGCCTTTTATAGGCCGAGGCTCTCGAAGTCAACCAGGAGTGCTACAGGGTATTTCTGCTGCGGTCTTTTAAATTGCGGATGGTCGGGCACATGCGTGTCAAGGGATGGCCATCTTGGAGAATAGTGGCGTCTCATTCGATGTTGTGCCAGAGCTTGGTTGAGCGTGGAAGCTCACTGTGCGTCTACATGGTTTCCTCCAGCGTCGGGAGTTGCTAGTCATGGCTCAGGTCTGGAGGTAAGCGCGGCGGTTCGTGGGGTAGATCCGCAGACTTCCGAACGCAACAATGGAAAGATGGTCCTGGAAAAGAATGTAATAGAAGATCTAAAGAGAGATCAGTTTTCAAATAAACTGACCACAAACAAAGGTAGAAAAAAACCATTTTATTTTCAGTTTTTATAGAAAGGAATATGTCAGCTTTGGGAGTGTGCACTTCTTGTATCTTTGTATATTGTTTAGAATAGGTGGAAATTCATTTCTATTTCTAAGAACAAGCCATACTGGGTCAGACCAAGAATCCATCAAGCCCAGCATCCTGTTTCCAATCAAGGATACAAGTTCCTGCAAGTACTTAAACATTAAATAGATGATCTGTTTCTTTTTCTCCCTTGTTGCACTGCTCATGGAATCTGACTTCTTGGGGTTTCCATTTTTGTTTTTGTCTGCATGTTTCTGCTTCTAATTTATGATCCCTTATTCTGTATTGGGTAAGGGTCAGCCTGTGCTCTGCTTGTGTGACTGCGGCAAGGGATTCTGCTGGCAAGTAGTGTCTGCCTCAGGATCTATAGCTTGTTCTGTTTTCCAGTAGGAGGTGTATTGGTGTTCTAGGGTCTGAGGTAATATTTGTAGTGCTGCCTTTTCCATAGGTAAGGTTGTTGTATGCGAGTCTTGAGTATTAGTGCTGTTATAGTATGACAGTTTGCTAAAAAGATTCAGAATGTATTTTTGGCAGGGCTTTGTGGTGCATCACAATATGCCTGGTAGTGGAGAGAGTTTGTTTACTTGTTAATGAAATCTATAACCTAATCAGAAAAAAGGTTGAGAACCACTGAGCATCTATGTGCTGTGGCTGGGAGACTGTGTCTGGATTGTACAGTGGCTGCAGCCATCTCCTGCCAGAACTCTTCCTTACTTCAAGCTGCCCCCATGCTGCACTTAATTGCAAAACTATACTAATACATGTTTCAAAACAGCTGATGAACAGAGTAACATCCAGCAATTAAAATCTCACAAAACTTATTAAAAATTGTCAAAACAGCAGACACATCACATAATACCCAATAATTAAAAAGACAGTCAATCAAGAAAAATAAACTTAAAAAGCCACCTTTACTTACCCTCTCCAGCAACTCTCCTACTCTTTTCCCTTGCAGGCCAAAAATACACACCAGAAGCAGCAGTGGCTGCTGAAGCTCTGTCCTCATGGTCCTCTTCCTTAGGGTGTATAACCAGTCACACACACACTCACACACCAATTAGACCCCATGACTAGACTCTGTCTCTTATACATCAGTCACCTCCCTGACCAATGGCCAGTCTGTTTCTTTCTCACACACACCAGTCGCCTTCTTGATCAATCTTTCTCTCTCTCTCCCTCCCTCCCATCATCAGTCACCTCCCTGACCAGTCTCTATCCTTTACACACACCTGTCACCTCCCCGACCAGTATGTCTCCCATACACACATACTAGTCACTTCCCTGACCAGTCTTTGTCTCAATCACACACATGCTCTCTCTTACTTACACACATGCTCTCAATCACACACATGCTGTCTTGCTTAGACACATACTGTCAATCACTCTTGCACAAACATGGGGGTGGATTTATCAAAATGCGGTAAGTACCGCATGCGATAGCAAAAGGGGTGTGTTTTATGCTAATATAGCATTTATCACTAATTACCTGTGTGAAGAGCTAAGTTAGTGCAAATTGCAATACCATTTTCAGATTCTGCCAGACCTGTTGTATTTCCTTCATTCAACCACCAGGGGACCATTGTTAATGGTCCTAGGAGAGAGAGAGCTTGGCCATAATGACATGGCCCATAGGTAGGTATTTGTATCCCTATGGTAGGCCCACCTAGTAACTCAAGGTGGGGTTTAGGTAAGAGTGTAGGGGGTTAGGGGCCACTTTGACATTCTACGTGACACCTACGAACAGAACAGTGGTCTCTTGTGAAGCTTTGCTGGCCTTCGATTTTCAGGGTTTCTGAGATCCAGAAGGAAGAGTTTTAGCTGCCCCTTCCTTCCTGCATTGGAGCAGTGGGAGCTGCTCTTCACAAGTGGATCCCTCCCATCTGGGAGAGAGAGAGAAAGAGAGTGAAAGAGAAAGAAGTAGCTGCTAGCCATGAGTAAAAAACTAACTGAGGGGCCGATGCAATACAGTGCGCTCAGCCGAGTGCACTGTTTAACACGCTGTCGGACGCGGGTTAAATCAGCGCTAATCCACCCCCTAATGCAATAGGGGGATTAGCGCCTATTTAACGCACGTCCGACGCGGAGTGAATGGGATAGCACTCATCACATGCAAATGCATGTGAATGAGGCTACCAATCATTCACTCAGAATGCAAGAAAAGTTCCTACTGCCTTCTAACTCACAGCAAACCTAAAGGGACTGTCCCTAGTCTTTCTGTAGAGAGCTGCTTTTATTACTTTCCTTGAGGGTTCGCCATTCCAGCACACTCAAAGGGGCTGTACAGAATGGTAACCTCCCCTCTTTCTCCACCCTACACTGCTATAGCTAAACAGAGGAGAGGCCATTACCTATCCTTGCATTGACTTAACCGTGTTTATTTCTACATTCTGAATACATTCTGTAATACAGTATCAATAATACAGAAATGTGTATACAAGCTAGTATTTACAATAGAGGTCATCTCAAGTCTTGTACAAGGGCAGCAAGCTATTTATTTCTGGATTAGCATGGAAGCACAGACTAAGGGCCTTGTTTACTAAGGATTGTTTTCCAATTCAGAGTCCATAGGGAAAAAGCATAGTAAATCAGACCTCAAATGAACAAAGGATTAAAGGATGTCTTATATCCCTACTAAAAGCACAGGCAGCTATTACGGTTCCCTCATGAATCTGAAATGCATTCTTTTATAGTTTAACTCACATTTGGGTAATGGAATTCACTTTAAACTCAATTGAAAGAAAATGAAGTGAGGCTAGGATTGTACTCTTATTGTTAGTTCTGTTATTTAAACTAATTTAGTCATGTTAATCTTTTATTTATCCCACAGTCCAGAAGTCAGTCACGCATTGGCTCAAAGCAAAGCAGCAAATAGAAGGTATGTTCATCTGTCTGATCTGTTTAAACTATTTTGCTATGTTTAGGATTTACGTTATTAAATTTTTTTTGCATTGGGTATTCTATTGTTTTTCTGCCAGCACAGACAAATTTGATAGAATTTATGCATTTTGACCTGGCTTATCCCCCTACACCTCTTGAGCTTTTAGCGCAGACAAAGCCTGCCTCCACCTATAAGGGAGTGGGAGGTTAAGACGCTGTGGATGAGCTTGGTGGCTCATTTGATAAGTGTTGTGCACTGCCATGTGGAATGAAACCCTGGGGTTGGGAACAGCATTCACAGCCCTAGGAGGAGGGGAGAAGTCATCATGGCCATTGCTGAAGAGTGACACCTAGTGGTCAGATTTAGGGCCCATGATTGCAGGATTATGGAAGGAGCCCTGGTGCATGGCCTCTGGCCCAGCTCTGTTACTGTAATGAATGGACTAAACCAGTGGCTCCCAAACCTCTCCTGGAGGACCCCCAGCTAGTCAGGTTTTCAGAATATTCACAATGAATATGCATGAGATAAATTTGCATGCACTGCCTCCATAGCATGCAGATTTCTTTCTCATGCATATTCATTGTGGATATCCTGATAACCTGACTGGCTGGGGGTCCTCCAGGACAGGTTTGGGAACCTCTGGACCAAACATTCAGTTGGAAGGGGAAATAAAATAGGAGACAAGTCCAGGATAGTTGCAAATGATGGCTTATTGGCATCATCAGATCCCAGTCCTAGTTCTAAGTTTGAAGTACAAAGGAGCAGTAGGAAACTGCTGGTCAAAAAAAGAAGCTACTGTGCCATGTCCATTATTCATGCTTGTTAGGTATTTTCGAACCCAGTATGTGCATATTTGAATCATACCTGTAGGTGTCACTGTTGCATGTTTACTGTTGTAATCCAGAAAAATCATACCCAAAAGAGTAAATTAATAATGCTATCATCTGTTTGTTATATCTTGTTGCACTGAACATCTATTTTAAATTGGGTTTCATCCAAAGTGTCAAAGGTTAGGCCAGATGCAAATATTAAGTTTTACTTTATTTTTTATTACAATCCAAGGCATATTCAATTTAAAGCAAACAGGTTAGGGTCAGGGTGAAGCCCAGGCAAAATGATTTTTGGAAAGCAAGTTAAAGTATAAATCTAATTGAATTGTTTGGGTTTAAAACCAGTCTGTTGTTTTCCCATATGTAAACTGTGCAGTGAGAAAAAAGGAAACATAGAGAATATTGCTTCATGCTACCCAGGTCTCCATCATGTTTTCTGCTTGTTATATGTATTGTCTGAAAGTCTGTTTAATGTAGCTGAATCTCCAATAACAGTTTTGAAAATACCCTTACTGGAAGGAGGAGTCTTGGTACATGCCATTATAATCTTTTGTGGGTTTTGATATTACAAGAGGTCAACCAATTGCCCTCCTATCTAATAGCTTCCCTATTGGATGACATGATTATTTATATAATAAAATGTTAATAAACCACTCTATCCCTTGACTAAAGAGCTTACAACATGATATTCATAAAAACAAAGAACAATTTACAGACAATGATAAGCCTAGTAGAGATGATAAAAATGCCGAGCATCAACATTTGCAATGCTGAACTGCAATGCAGGATACTCCACAGATTCTCTGGTTAATTATTGATGTAATAGTGAAAAACCCAAAGAGGGTAAACTATTCTGCTGAATGATGGTATAAAATCGGAGAGGATCAGTTTGTTATAAAATACAAATAACCATGATCCTCCAGATCATGTAGGGAAATACCTACAGTACATGAATGTAATCCACTTTGAATTGGCTGAAAGGTGAAATATAAATAAATAAGCAAGCAGAAGTGGTAGAAGAGAGGTTTGGCTTGAAAGCCCTGGAGGTCACACTCCTGGGGCTCAGCTAAAAGAGGTTGCTAGGAAGCAGGAAGTTGTTTTCTGAGGGTGCAAATTACACTTTATTCTAGTTCCTGGCCTGTAAGTAGGGTGTAATATCACACCATAAGGACACTAATTAGCAAAATTTGGAATGTAACAATTTTAACATACATGTATTCAAATATCTTCATTTTTTAATATTGAAATTTTATTACAAATATAATCTTTATACAGAAATGTATTATCACCAATTTAAATTGTTATATTATTTTTAAACAACTTTTTTTAAAAAGGAGCATATGGACACCTATATCACACGCCAATATCCCTAATAAATAACAATAAATACCCCCATGCCCTAAAATTAAATTACATACATTCATCCATCCACATTCATCCTATTATTATAACACATCAATTAAAACCCCATCCCAACATATCTTATTGCACCATATCCCAATATTGTCAATATATATTGTTCCTTGATTCAGAACACGGGTATTTTAGAGGCTCTCAACTCGAATCCACGATCTTCACATACTCGATATTTTCATAGTTCATCTTTCACTTCTTAATAATTTATGATTCCACCTCCCCAACAAGGAACCTCGTTTTGCCAATCAGGCTTCTTCAGGGGTTGTCTTTTGTAATACCCTCTGATATGCACTTGCATTCTCAATGGGAATAATCCCCCGTTGTCCCGAACCTCCAAACTTTTTTTTACATTGGTGTCCAACACTTCCTATAATATATACAATGATTAATTACAACAAATCTCTTCACCCAATATGTATATTAACTACACATCCAAACTATTCACTCTCTGCAGGATCTTACATCACCAAATTGTCTCATATATTCGCTGAATATCTTCCGATAATCTCACGGATCAACTATAACAAAATAATTATTTAGTCATATATCCCAGCTATTTGTATCTAATATATTCTCTTAAATATCAAGGTCATATAATAAACTTACATTTGTAAAATCCAATTCACATTATTCTGTTATCCCTCGCTGTTCTAAATTCTGCACCGGGAGCGTATCATCCTCCTAAAACTAACAAATAACACACCTCTACTATCATATTATATCAACAGTTCCAACAGCCCACACAAAACCTACTATTAGCGAGCCTTACCTTCATCATATGAGTAGCAACTCTCAAAACACCGGTGCTCAACATATTGCCATACCGGAAGACTCACTTTTCATTTCCGCCTTTTAAATCTCCTATACTCCGTAGAGGACACACCCCTCCATCTGTCATTCAATCTAGTTTCCTAAGTCACACCCACAATTATACAACCAATCCACTCCTATCTCTGCCACACACACCCTTAATTTTCTCACACACGCTTCATACTACATTGGATGAGGCGTGACAATCACCAAATGTTTTAAACATAATATGTCACCCATTCAATTTCAGAATTAAGCCCCCACGGATATACAGTCGACCACTGAAAAATACATTTCTGCTCGGTTCGCCACAACCATTTCATCACCTCTCCTCGATATCCATCTACACATTGTGTTAACACACAAAACTTTAAATCTGCAATCTCATGATGGGCATTATCCCAATGCGTTACTAGGGGAGCACCTTCTTTGTGGATCCGGATGTTACTTTTGTGTTCTATGATCCGTTGTCGGATCGTGCGTGTAGTATAACCTATATATATTAATTGGCAGGGACATATAATGGCATATACAACTTGCTTAGAAGAACAAGTAAAATTACCCTTAATAAAATATGTAATTTTCTTATCAGGGTGCCAGAATTTATGACCAACCAATACATTTTCACATACTGAACATCCATGACATGTAATTTGTCCCACAACACTAACATTCTGATCACTACATTTTTTACTTTTATTTGAAGCTACTAAAGATCTCTTCCCTTTAGTAAATGCAAAAACAGGGGGTTCCCTACATCCCGAGATCGACTTGAGTAAGCCCCAATGCTTTAATATTGTTTTTTTAATCAAAAATCCCTTAGAGGAATATGGTATACTGCACACCAATCTCTCCAACTGAGTTTTATCACTTTTTATTAAAAGGTTCTCCCTATTGGCATATAACCCCCTCTTAAATGCCCGTTTTACAATCTTTTTGGGGTAGCCCCTAGCAATAAATTTCTTACTCAGAAATTGTGCTTTCCCCTTATATTCCTCTACTGAATAACAAAGACTTCTATATCTAAGGAATTGGCTGATGGGGATGGATTCCCTTAGTCTCCTGGGGTGGAAACTGTTAAAATGGAGGATTGAATTCCTATCAGTGGATTTTACATGTACTGTGGATGATAATCTTCCATTATTCCAAAATATTTTCATGTCCAAAAACGATATAGCACACTTCTCAATTTGTAACGTAAACGTCAAATTATCATCCACCCTATTCAGCCAACCTTTGAAAATCTCTAATGACTCCTTATCCCCAAGCCAAATCCAGAATAAGTCATCAATGTATCATTTCCAAAATTTTACATATTGGAATGAGGGGGACAAATAAATATACCTTTCTTCTATTTTAGCCATATATAAGCACACCACGGATGGAGCTACTGGGGATCCCATAGGGATCCCCTTGATCTGCTTATAATAGGTTCCATGGAACTCAAAATAATATTCAAATAATACAATTTTGTCATCTCCATAATAACTGATCTTCGCATATCTGACATCTCCTCCTGTTCCATCATTTCTTCAATTATTTCTACCGCTTTTCCTTGAGGTATATTTGGATATAAGGTGGTAATATCTGCTGTAACTAACATCCCTTCACATGGATCTTGTGCCTCCCGTGTCAATTCTGTAATGTAATCTGTAGAATCCTGTACAAATGACTTAATTTGTCTAACTTTTGGTTGTAGGAAATTATCTATAAACTTGGCTAAGGATTCGAAAATTGATCCAATGCCCGATACTATGGGTCTCCCGGGGTTTTTTTTTTAAGATTTATGTATCTTCGGGACAAAGTAAATGTAGGGACTCACGGACACCTCGTATGTAGGTATCTATATTCCCTTTTGGTTATAGCTTTAATGCGCAACACATCTTCAAGAATTTTATTCACTTTATTTTGTAAACACCTCACTGGGTCCATCTCTAATACCTGATAATATCTCTCATCATTCAATTGCAGCATAGCTTCATTGTGGTATTGTTGCTGGTTTAATACCACCACTGCACCACCCTTATCTGCCGGCTGTACAACAATTGAATCATCACTTTGTAATGACTTGATAGCCATCCATTCTTCCTTAGTACAATTGTGCTGATATATATCCTTTCTACTATCAATCTTTCTTAACTCATCAATGACCAAGGTCTCAAACGCCACTACCAAAGGGCTCGGAGGTACCGTGGGCATCCATCCAGATGTTTTATGTAATCTATCCCTATTTATGACTGTCTGATCACCAAAAAATTCCCGCAACCTAATTCTTCGAAAAAACCTCTGGATTTCAACCCCTGTTAAGAAAGAATAATATCATTGAGTAGGGATAAATGACAATTCTTTATTTAAAGCGGATAATGCCGCAGAGGATAACAATTTACCAGACAAATTCACCACTATGTTATTATCACTATTGTGCTTTACCATCTGAAATTGTACGGTTCTCGAATCGATGTGTTGCGTTTTATTCGATAATTGTTCCCCCCCTCACACCACGTCCTCGATTGAATAAAAAAGATGATCCATTCCTTTCCTGCTCAGTCCCTCCCTCAGTATAACTTTCTTGTCTATTGTCACCCAAATTAAATCCCGCTTTCCTTGTAGAATCATTTCTACCAGATGTATATTTATCATCATCCGATGACTCATCCGATGATGATGATGAAAAATCACCTTTCGCCTTGTATCTACCCTTCCGATACTTGGACATCCAAACATATACATACCCATTCGTATAATCTCTTTCATCCCTCTGCAATTTTGATATTTTAGTTTTCTTATTATCTGCTCTAAGAGTATCGAGTTGCTTCTGATTCTCCATTAATTGAGCATCTAATACCTCCTTGGGTATTAGATGCTCATTCTGTTGTTGTATCTGTTGTAGTCCCTCCATATCTTTATCAATCTTCTCAAGCTGTAAGTCAAACTTTTTTTCCAAGCCTGCTTCATTGTGAACTTACTGTAAGCCCAGCTTTTTGTTTAAGTCTGTTTCATTGTGAATCTGTTCCCGATTCCAGTTTCTGGATTGCAAAACCAGCTTCTGAATTAAGCCTGCTTCTGTGTGAACTATTCCTGATTCCATTTCTTTCCCAGCACCACAGCTTGTTACTGTTTCTGTGTGTAACCTGCCGGACTCCTGACTGCCTCCAGCTTGTCTTAGGGCCCAGTCTAAGCACCCCTCAGCCCTGCTCTGATCTGTGAGTATCTGGAGGGCAGGAACCTGATATTAACATGTTAGTAAATTCCCTGTGAACTGTACTGTTTTGTTTTCAGACAGTGACTTTGGCTCCAGGTGAGGAGCTGGCTAGTTTTAGAAAGTACATATTTGACTTTCTGAGAAAATAATTTTGTAGTTTGTTGTTTGCTGAAAACAAGCAAATCACTTAAATAGCCATCAGAATTGGGAGAGGGAGCACAATGTCAATACACTGCTGCTGCAGCAGAGAAAAATTCTTATATAGCACATCTGTCATGATAACTTTTCATAATTATAAAAAGCAACAAATAGCTTTTTCTATCCGTAGCTCTATGCATGGAATATCTATGAACTTATATATAAATAATCAAATTAAGTCTGAATACTTTAAGATTTGGATGCTTTGACATCTTAAATCATTTTTAGAACCCAATGATTTTCAATTGGTACTTCAGACTTTGATATTTTCAGGGATTGATTATTGTAATTCCCTGTTGCTGGGGTTACTGGATAACACTGAGAGCTTGTCAATTATTTCAACATTCCACTGCTAGGGTATTGACGGTCCATAGGGCATTTGATCAGATTACACCAGTCCTATAATCACCTCATTGGCTAACAGTGCAAGCAAGAATTAAATATAAAGTTTTAATGTTGCTCCAGAAGCTGATTAATAACACATATGTGCCATGGATGGGCTCCGCTCTATGAATTTATATTCCATCGCAACAACTATGTTCTGCAAACAGAGGTCTTCTAGAAATTCCCACAGTTCAACAAACCCATTTGGGCAAAACTAGAGACTGTGCATTTTCTGTGGCAGGCCCTATAATGTGGAACACAATACCAAAGTATCTAAGAATGATGACATAGTCTAAAATATTTTAAAAAGCCCAAAAAATGTCTGTTTCAGCAGATGTATCACATTGCTAGTCAGTGGATTTGACAAAGACATTCATTGCAGCCAATATCTATGGCTTGCAGATGTCTGATACCACGTTTGGTTATATAGATTCCATCTGATAGCTCAAACATTGACAACTCGCTCCCAGCAGAATAGTTGTTACAGCAGCAAGACAGATGTGATTTTTTTATGTTTGTTTGTGTTTTTTTTATGTTTTACTATAAATCACCACAATCTTTGGAGCGTGTGGTTGAGAAAAGATGTTAAATAAATAAAAAATGATGCAAATGTGGCAGACCTTCCCAGTCTGGCCATTAGATGCCACTATCCCTGTCTTTAATACTTTTTCATAGGAGACATCCATATCCTTCAGTCCCTCCCTCCTGGCGGCTCTGGATTGGATGTCTCAGTGCAGTCAAAGAGTAAAGATGTACTTTTTCCATATTCTGGTAGGGCCTTAGGATCCCTCCCCAGGGACTTAGAATCAGAGTGGGATGGCACATGCTAGCTGGACATGTCCTAAAGAAATAAATTGTATGGGCGGTGAGGTGGCAAAATATCCGCTCCTTCCTTGGAGAAGACATCCATGTGAGACGTGTATTGAGGTGGAAGACCTGGAGGAAGAAGCATGGTGGCTAGGCAGGCTCGCTGGAACATGGTCTTCAGACAAGAATCACAGCAAGAGGGCCGCCAGTGGGAGAGTTGCAGAGACGACCAGTCAAATTGGGGAGAGTGCCGTTGGAGCCAAGGAAGGCCCAGGATTATAGGATGGATGGCTTTCTCTATAATGTGGAAGGTCAGGATTTCTTTATGAAGAATGCTCGTACGAAGTCTGATGGGCCCAGTGGTATGGGTGATTCGGCCCGGAAGGGGCTCCCCTCGGATGGAGGATATTATCAGGGGAACTGTAGAAGTACAGATAGGTATCCAGAGATGCTCCACCAAGGGTTTCATGATGAAGTTGCCCCCGGCGCCGGAGTCTACCAGGGCCAAAGTGGGAAGTCCTGGTCTGGCATCTGAATCACCACAGGTAGAATAAGTGGGGGAGTTGGAAGCGTCAGGCCTAGGGGCAATTCCCCGGTGCACCTAGGCCCGAGAGTTTATTGGACAAACAGGGCATTGAGCCAGAACATGTCCGGCCTCTCCACAATAGAGGCAGAGGCCTGAACGGCGGCGCCAAAGGCGCTCCTCAGGGAACAATCTGCCTCGCCCCAGCTGCATAGTTCCTCCGGAGGTGGCTTGGATGATGGCGGACTCGACCTGGGAGAGGGTGAGCACAAGGAGTGCTGGGAAGTGGAAGGAGGCCTCTTCGCGAGGTGTAGCTCTCGGGAGTATTTCTGGAGTCGGCAGTCGATGTGTCCGTTGAAGCCAATGAGAACCTCGAGGGTGGAGGGTAGCTCTCTGGCCGCCAACTCATCCTTCAGGCGGGGTGCTAGTCCGTCGAGAAATATGGAGCATAGACAATCCTCAGCCCATTGGAGCTCCATGGCCAGCATCCGAAATTCGATGACATAGTTAGCCAACGGGCGGGAGCCCTGACGAAATTGCAGAAGAGAGGAACCGGAGGCAGCCTGTCATCCTGGGTCATCAAAGACAGTGCGAAAAAGGTCCTGAAACCCAGACAAATCACTTAAAATCGTATCCATACGTTCCCACATAGGAGAGGCCCAGGCGAGAGCCTTACTGAACAAGGGGGAAAGGATGTAGGTGGTCTTGGTGAGGTCATCTGGGAAAAGTGCAGACTGCAAGCAAAAGTGCATATTGCACTAGTTAAAAAGCTGCGACAAAGAGTGGGATCCCCAGAGAAGCGTGGCGGGGCCAGAAGTGGAAGGACCGGACAGGAATGTGGTAATGGAGCAGAGGGCCCGGAAGCCAAAGAAGGTGTTGAGAGCGTGGAAACCGATGAGTCCAGGTGTGCGCTGAGCAGTTCTACTGCTGAGGCCAGCGTCTCCAACACCTTCTGCTGCTTAAGTATTTTTTGAGCCAGGCTCGGAATAGCCTGTAAAGTGGAGACCCCTGCCAGGTCCATGGACTTGGCTATTTGTTATGACCTTGATGGAAATGTGGACCCTTGGCCTATGTTGAGATTGGCACTACCTGGGAGGAAGACCTGCCACAGGTTCCCAACGACTGGAGGTGAGGCAGGCGGAAGACAGGGGCTGGCTGGAGCTTCACCAATACCAATCCCGTTCCCCGCAGGTTGAGCCTTTGGGTGCCGGGACTGGCTGGACTTTGGTGGGCCCCTGGGATGATGGAAGGCACGAAGATGATGATAGCTGCTCCGAGGTCTGGAAGCCAGAAGAGACAATGATATCTGGTCCGAGGTCCAAGGTCATGAAGCCAGAAGAGACAACGATAGCCGGTCTGAAGTCAGGAAGCCAGAAGATCCGTCCGAAGGAAGAAGACCGGGAGGAGGAACAGGTAAGGAGGGTCCGGAGCAGGAAGGCAGGAGCAGGAACGAAGAACAGAAGACAGGAACAAGGCACGCTGGAACAAAGACCAAAGCAGGAACTCTGCAAGAGGAAGACCTGTAGCCAGGTTAAGGGCTGGTTTAAATGCCAGCAGACTCTGACGTCACAGGGAGGAGCTGCTAAAGATTTCCCGCCGCGGGCACTTTAAGGCCCCCTAGGTGGTACACATGCATGCTAAGAGGAAGCCAGGGAGGAGCGGAGTCGACGGCGTGCCACGGCAGGGAGGCCCGGGTCGAAGGAGCGCAGGAGAGAGTCGGCACATCGGAGGGTTGGCCGGGACAGGCCGCGGCTGTGAGCGGTAAGCGCAACAGTTGAACTTCTAAGACAGAAATAATTTCAAACTCATTCCAGGCAGAAATGGTCAGAAGAGAAAGATCTTTCAAACTGCTTTCAGTAATAGGCAAGGAATTAAATAGTTTGGTTATTTTATCATTAAAACAATTGGCAAAAACCTTGCATGATGGTAAGTCCTCAAGGATCATGTGATTATCAGAAGGTTTTATTAACTTATTTATTAATTTTATTTTATTTATTTAAAAACTCTTCTATACCGTCGTTAAGTTAGATAACCATCACAACGGTTTACAGCAAGGCATAGTGTTGAAAAGAAGGTGACTATCGAAACATGTGGCATGGATTTTCTTCGCATAAAATTCCTTTTTCCTATCATTGACTGCTAACATGTATTTATGGAGAAAAATCCTATAGTTCTCTAAGTTCACAATAGATTTCTTTCTATACCATGCTCGATCTTTTCTCCTCAATGAGCACTTAAGATTTTTAAGATCATGATTATACCATGGCGCTGAATTGCTGCAATTTTTAGTTAAGAGAACAGTCAGTATTGATATCATTCCACATACCAATAGCATCATCACAATGCGTCACATCTATATTTTGTAATTTATCTATAAATTCATTTTTTATCCATCACCAGCATATACCATGACACCTATACACAACTACTTATGCCTCCCCCCACATATTCATATATACTCATATCCCCAGACCCCCATGCATACAATCACCCCCAAACATCCAATTTACACACAACATCCACACACACTTAAACACATACAATTCCCACCCAAACCCCCTACATTCACTGCCTCAGAACCACACCCACTACCTATAAACACACAGCCATATACCCCAAAAAATACATTCAGCCAATCCCCATACACATGACTCCTCCACAAACTCCTCCCAACCACACAACCTATCCATCCAAAAATAACCCCTCAAATATCCATTACCACATATACATCCACACTAAACATAGCCTATACTTACCACATGGACACCTATATATCTCCAAATATACACCTCCACCACCCACACTCACCATCCATGCACATACAATCCTACCCAACTCCACCCCCCCCCCACCTGTAACCTCACATATATCCACATCAACCATTGCCCCCAAAAACACAGTCCCTCCATAATCACCCCCATGCCCACACACACAAATCTATTATAGTAAGCCTTTCCAAAGCCCTGCCTGCTTTCCCATTTTTTTTTGTTTTGTTTTTTTTTACCGACAGTGATTTTCTACAGTACTTTGGAAAGGAAACACCCCTGTATGTAGACATAATGGATGCCTTTGACTTGAAGTCAGGTGATCTTTTTCCACTTTTTTAGAATTTGATTTTATATGAAAGTAGTACTGGGTGATCTTTTTTCACATATTTAAAAAATTTCAGAATTTTTGAATAAAATAGTTATATGATTATCATGAATTGTTATCATTTCTATAAATGTTCTGCTGGCATATATATGTACCTAAGTATACTTCCAACATTGATAAATTACAAATTATATTTCAGTATATTTTATTGTTTAATTTTTAAGGTGGGTGATTTTGAAAAAAAAATCTTGAAATTGACAGTCTCTGTGTTTTTGACATTGCTCAATAGATTTTTATTTTCTTCTCTTTCCTTTGGATCTGTTTGTTGTTGTTTTTTATTTTTTACTGCCCCATGTTAGTATGACTAGTGATATGTTTTTGGAAGGTCAGCTGGGCCCCGTGCACAGCTGGCCAGGATAATGTAGGCTCAGGCGCGCGTCGGGAGCAGGGTAAAGCGGGGGGGGGGGGGGAGCACATAAGGGAGGCAGTTAGGTCAGGCAGGGGTCAGGGGAAGTAGCAGAGGGCGTGGAGTAAGGAGGAGGGGTAGGCAAGGCACGGCTGCGATGTTGGCAGGCCGTAATTGGTGGGAAGCCCAGAGGGGGATCTTGAGGGGGCGGAGTCTCGGGGCAGGGCGGCGTTGGTTTCACTTCGCCGCGACTGCCCTGAGAGCCGGTCGACTGTTTTCCCTCCCACCCACCCCTTTTCTAATTTGTTTGGTTTGTACTTGTTGTTTCCTTGTTTGTCGCAGTTGGCGGATGGCCCGAGCCGGTACAGCTTGTATAGCATAATGAGTAAGATGTAATTATGTGGTAATTAATGAACGGTGGACAACTGGGATAGTTGTCGGATGTGGATTCCTTGCTCGTCAGTGGCGGGAGTCCCCTGGTCTGGCTCCTTGCTCGTCAGTGGCGGGAGTCCCCTGGCCTGGCCCCTTGCTCGCCAGCGGCGGGGGCCGCCGGGTTGGCTCCTTGCTGGCAGATGGCGGGGGCCGGAACCCGGGAAGGGTCGAGGAACGAGCCGTATGGCTGGCGGGGGATCGTCCTGCTAGAGGAGTGGCGGACGATGGTCGGAGATGTTGTTAAAATGTTATGTTAATTCAATGGCTCGGACCTCCAAGTTATTAAAGCTGCGGCCCAGTTAACCCAAAGTTTGTTGTCAGTTGCATTTATTCAAGGTGTGAACGGGGGTGGATGCGAACGAGCGATGTCCTGGATGCCTGCATTATATATATTTTGGAGAGTTATGTTCTATTTTACTAAGATACTTGCTCAGTTTATTGATTCATGGTAATGTAGTGATTTCTCTTTTAAGGTATTGATATGTTAATTTGCTTGTATTGTTTGATGTTTATCTTATGCTGCTTAATTTTATTAAGCTATTTTATGTTTAACAAGGTTTCCTGCTTGGGCAGTGTTGTCTGAGATAAGCAGGAAATAAAGTCAATAAATAAATACACAACTATAGTTGCATGAGTATTTCCAGGGTAATTCTAGATACTGCCCAATTTAGCACAAAGAGTTCCATGGATTTATTTTTTAATCTTGTTGTTGCATTTCATAAGGGTATTACAGGAGCAATTAAAGGCTCATCACCCTACCAGGATATAAGGTTGAGGACATGCCTGCATTGAGCTGACCCTGCGTTTCTGTGGGGAAATAAATTATGCTGGACACCACCACTTTCTGTTACATATTTCATGCAGTCACAGAAGAAAGCTGATGACTTTTCACAGAGGACTTCCAAAGCCCTTATAATGTTGTACTACAGTCTGCTGTGCTGCCAACCTTCAAGGAAAACAAGTGATTTAAGACCAGTGTCCCAGAATGACAGGCGTACTTTTTCAGAGGTGTCTTTGAGTTTTGTTTTGACATGGCACAACTTGCTAATGTATTATTAATTTATCAAAAGAATGGTCTTCTGAAGCTCTGTGTAGCCCACTCAGGGCAGACTTCCCCTTGAAGCAGATGGATGCACTAAGTAGAGATTCAGCACTTTTGAAACCATACCCAGAAAATGGTGGGGTTTGAGTTGAGTGAAAAACAGGAGATAATCAGCAAATCTAGAATGTTACTTTTGGACTGTGCTATATCATTATTTCAAAGAAACAAAGTAGATGCATTTTACATTTCAGGCCTTTTATGGTTTGTTTTCTTCCTTACAAAATGTTATCTTTCTATTGGCCAGTGTGGATGAGTACACTCCAGCAGCATTATTATCTATTCCTTGAATTTTAAAAATCTAATGTTAGTCCTAAAGCAAAAGCAAACAAACTAAATGCACTTTAATATTTTCTGACATAATGTCTGCTCATTATGCTCAAAGTTTCTTCTCACATCAGGTAACAAATTACCTAATGAGCTTTTTGCAAAATTGCAAGCTGGACATGAAATGCTACTCAAAACTCAACGAGATCAATTTCTGCTTTCCCCCATAGAGGGAATGACTGGTAGGAACAAGACTCATAATTACATCAGAACTTTCGAAATACTTCACCCATTGTTTGAAAAATGTCAGATTTGCATGAAAACAGGATTAGCAGTAATTTGTATTCATTCAAAAGGTTATGCTTGATTACCCTCCCCCTTCCCCCACCGTTTCTTCAATTAGGGTTCTCACAGTCTTACATTCATTAAGAGCATGATTCAAATCTTCCATGTTGCCCTCTACTGGGACTTTATTTACTATAAAAATAGAAATCAGTCAATTAGAGTGGCAGATTTTGGTTATTCTGTTGAATAATGTTCTAACCTGCCCTGACTCATAGAGCTAAAAACTGTGAAGTTTTAAGGAATATGGAAAGGCGCTGTAGCACAGTTTTCCCTCTAAGTTTTTGCTTTTGCAATTTGTTCATGTTTAGTGCATGAAGGACATTTAGAGTTGGGCTAAACAAGTGCAATTGGAAAATTGTGCAAGCACTGAAAAGTTGAGGATTTTTGGTGTGGTTTTGTTGCTCATGCGTAGAGTGATTAACAGCTCCATTTCTAGAGGCACAAGCAAAGCAGATCCTGGTTTTACCCCACTGCATGTAGAGAGATTTGCTTTTTCAAATTGCTGTCCCTTAGAAACGCAGGACTACACATCCCTGCAAGCAGTGAGGTAAAAACTGGAACTGAATTGGCTTGTCCGATTATTGAACTGAGATCATCATCCTACTCATGCATGATTATTTTAAGAAGGATCTACAAGTAAATTAAAAAAGGAGCGAGGAATTTTTTTCCCCCCTACAATTTTTTGGTGTAAATTCCTCAATAAAATTTAACCCCATTATAAGCACCTAAGTGAACTTTTTGCATTACTGTTTTGCACTTTTCAAAAGAGATGCAATTTTGCCAGCTCGATAAGCAAAAGAAGGGATTGTTCATTTCTCACGATTTTATATTGTTACTATGACACTACCTCAGTAGATTGACAGGCATGTTAATTATCTTTTTTTAAAAGTTATATTTTTAAATGATTATTTAAATAGAATAAAATTTAATAATTACCTGCCCAGTGGGCATGAGGAGGGTCGAGGGTCCTTTGGAAAGGCTGGTGTGAGGCCAGTGAGGCCTGCTGATGGAGGTGGTTGGCAATCGCGGGGAGCATGTGAGAAGCCCTGCGGGTTGCGGAAGCAGGTGGAGAGCATGTCACAGGCACCAAGAGTGGGAGCGAACAGCTGATTTGGCTGTTGCTGCCGCTCAGGTTGCCCATATGATTCGGGGCTGTGGTGGAAAAGAGATGGAAGGTGTGCGCCATTGCGGGAATGGCCAAAAGGGGCAGCAGCAGCCTTGGGGAAGCTGCTACTGAGGGGATTGAAGGATGTTTGGAGCGTAGGGGGGTTTAAGCAAAACCCTGGCAGTGAAGGCCAAGACCCGCTGATATCATCAGTGATTTCAGCAGGTGCCTGAGGAGCTGCCTGAAGCAAATATTAAAAATTAAATAAAAGCAAAATTAGTAAATATAAAATTTCAAAAGTGGTGCGATCCAGTTAGGGAGCCCTAGGGAAGGCTCTCTGCTGAATTTCAAATACCAGAGTGGAGAGTACCTTGGTGATCCCGGCATCATGGGGGAAAAAAGCACGTAAAAACACTTTTAAAAAGTCAAATTTGGGTAATTTGCTGGTTGTGGTCAGGTTAGAGGGGGCTAAGAACCTCAATCAAACAAGAGTTTGGGGCAAAAAGTGAGTTTTTAGGGCAAATTCAATTAATAGTTGTGGACATCTGAGGAGGTTGTGGTGATACCTGTTTGACTATTTTTTAAAAAAGTTAAAACACTACAATTTTTAAATTTTGAGTATAAATGGTTTTGGGATGTCTGTGACTGGTTTCATAAGTGTTTGTGGATATGGGACACCTGGTGGTGATGACATATGGGGAATGGAATGGATTTGGACTAATTTTGGGTATTGATTTGAGATTTTGGATGATTTTTTGGTAATTATTTGAATAGATTTTTCATTTTTATTTTGAATTGCTGGTGCTAGGTTAGGTAAAAAAAAGAGTCTGACAGCACAGAAAATTGAAAAAGCAGAATTGCTTACCCGTAGCAGGTGATCTCCGAGGAAAGCAGAATGCCAGTCCCTATACATGGGGGACATCAGACAGAGCCCTAGGCAAAGTCCCTCAGTCCATGATATAGCAAATACATGGAGAAACCAATTCTCAGGGGAGCAGGTGGGTTTGGTGAGAACTGGTATCCTGCTATCCTTGGAGATCACCAGTTACAGGTAAGCAACTTTGCTTTCTCAGAGAACAAGCAGGATGGCAGTCCTCACACATGGGTGAATCCCTAACTGGAGGCTGCTGAAAAGAGGACAAAGCGGGAAACCCCACAGTGCTGAAAGCACCACCTTTCTTCCATTTGCCTATGAAGTAGCCAACCCAAAAATGGGTCTAGGCAGGAAAAGAGTTGAGTTCTACAAAAGAAAACTAAAGAACAGACTGAGACATAAACCTCTGATGCACAGTAGAAGTACCTAAAGACATAAACTTCTGATGCACAGTAGAAGTGAAGTCCAACGAGAAAGTATACTTTGCCTCAAGGAAATATTACAGTTGGGTTTCAGATCAGTGAACCCTGACAAGCAAAGTAGGTCTAAATCCTCCTGTACACAGGAAAAGGCCTAGAAAATCAACCAAGAGAAGAACTCTTGGATGAAGTCTGCAGTTTCCTTTGGTGTCACAAGACCACTGAAAAATCTAACTGGGGCACAAGACCACTGAAAAATCTAACTGGGGGCAGAGAGCCCTCCAGAAAGAAACTGTGGCCACTAGCATGTGAAGGACATTATGCATTTGCCAAAGTGTGCCCAATGATAGACACAATGGGCAAAAAACTCCAAGCAACACTTGAAAGAAGAAGCGGCAACAGCAGCCAGGTCTGTGGCAGATCTTTCAAGTAGTTTCAAAATAATAGAATATTACTTTGTCCAATTTAGTTCCTGTGGCTACTATCAGCTCTATAATTGAATTTTAAGCTCTAAGGTTGTTGTGTTGGTTCGTAAATGATTTTTAGTTTCTTCCGAAATCATTTTTTGTATGTAAAACATTATATTAATTTATGGTTTACTAACTGTTCTACCTGTAATCGTTTATACCTGTTATTTGTAAAGCCTGTTGCTAATTATTGTTAATTGTAAACCGCGGTGATGTATCATTTTACGTACTGCGGTATATAAAAACCCTTAAATAAATAAATAAATAAATAAATCTTACCTGCCAAAGTACTAGACAGATCTGACCACCCAGGACAGATGTCAAGAGTGTCAGGGGATGAAAGGCAATCCCTGAATGGAATTGCTAGGCCAAAAACCCCTGAGAAGGAAATTAAGCTAGGCCTGAAGCTCACCATGATCCACTCTGTCAAGGGTAGGTCTATCCATCCTGTCCACAGGATAGCTCAAGTGATCAGGGAGGCACTTTGGTCAACCCAGTGAAAAGTTAAAGGCAGTACTGGCCAGAACTTGGTGAAAAACAGGGAAAAGGTGGTGTACTAATCCCTGCAGATATACACTAATTTATTTCAAAGAGCTAGGAACACAAAGAGGCAGTAACTGGGGCTGCAGGGATAAGAAAAATCTGCTGGACTGTATTTATCAACCCCAATCAAACAAACTGCTGATTCCAGTAGGAAGTTACCCCTGAGATAAATCTCTCTGCATGATAGGAACAGACAAAACTGAGAGCAGACCTCCCAGGGAAGAAATCCAGAACTTTCTACCAAAAGACAGAAATCGGGATTTCTTTACTGACCTGGCAACCAGAAGGGTACCAGGGCAGGGTCAGTCTTATCTCAGAGACTGCCCAACAACTTGGCCTAGGTATCAATACCCACGGCCATGATTACATATACTTTCCTCAAGGAATCATGCGGTACAGTAAGTGGAACAAGGGTTGCATGAACCTGGACCTCTCTGCCTGCAGACAGGATTATCCCTAAAAGGTGGAAGTACTGCTCACAAACTGTCACAACAAAAGTGTAGCATTTCTGTGTGGGGTCCATCATCCCCTAATTCATGCAACCATGGATATGGCGAGAGGTTGAAAGGCAACCTGCCAACTGGGGTACAAATGGACCAGAATCCTATTCCCTGAGGTAGGGTCCTGCATGCGAGTGACTGGCAAGAGTGGTCATTTATGAGAACCACACATTGTGCTCAGCAATTATCAAAAAGGTGACTCCTGCACAGGAGAAACTCCTAATCTTCACCTGGGAGCTGCCCAGAAGGGAAGAACCCAGGTATAACAGGGGAGACCAAATCCAGGATAATCCCTCATGAAATAGACGTGCAGTGCTTTAGGATGACCTAGGAAAGAGCGCTTACGGGACTTGCTCTCGGATCCAGTGAGGAACAGAGAGCGACCGCTAGTCAGAGATAATGAAATCCCCTTTTCAGGAAACGGAGAATGAGGGCCACCTCTTTTAGGGATGGACAACTTGGTGTCCAAGGGAGAACCCATAAGAGTTGCCTCTGGAAAACCTAGTCGTATCTCCCTTTTCTGAAGGGACATGAAAGCAATGGGAATATGGGCCTCCCAATCCCTAAAAGCTTCCTACTCTCCAAGAAACATTGGGTTACTGTTGCTGATCACTGAGGCTCATAAGCGATCAAATCGGATGTAGGTATCCATCCAGTCAAATTGGTTAGGCCACCACAGTAATTCATGGACCAGCAAGAACAGTCCAGTAACCACCACTGCTATCCCTCCAACACCTGCAGTTCCTGGCCTGAAGAAGATGCACTGATTCAAAGGAATTGAGGCTCCAGTTTGGCAACAGACTTGCAAGGGATGGAGCACCCAAGGATTTCCCCCTAAAGGGATTCAATGTAAACTAACATGGGAGAGGTTGAAAGGCATACCCCTCTTCTGTGAAAGGGGAAGACTCCTGACATTACCCTCCTGGTATCCACGCCCCTACAATTCGATAAGGAATACAGTCTTAGGTCAATCTTGTGGCAGCAGCACACAACCTGTTGTGCTCACCATGTGGAAAACAAACACACTTTTACACTAGAGTGCAACTGGAGGAATAGTGTTTCCACTTTTAAAAGGATAATGACCAGTACTCATGCAGAGGTACACTGTCTTGAGAATGGCTGTGCACATATGCACCCCATCACTGTGCTTGTGGGTAGAATCCCATGGCACAGCAAGGTCAGAGCACCATTTGTTAGAGCTGGTGACTGGGTATTGCCAAAAAGAAATCCAAGAGTGTGTGATGTGCTCTCCTCCCTAATGTCCCATCGCACCCTAAAGTGTGAAACAATTGAGGAAGCTGATACCTTGATGTGATGGTGGCAGTCCCACTATCTCTGGCATGGCTGTACACGGCACCAACAGCGAAAATGCTGCCCATCAGTGCCTGAGGCGCTTGGAGGAGTAGATGACATCCGCTATACCTGACCACATATGATGCACTCCACTGTTGCACTAACTCCTAATGGAGTTAGCATGTACAGTATTACGACGGCGTCCCCAGTGCCACTGGGGTTCTGACTATGGGCCATCCCTGGTGGTACTTGACAATGCTCCAAGAGGCTGATCACAGCCCTTGAATTGGGGTCATGACCTTTCTGTTGCATAATGGCGGAAGGGAAACCCATGGTAACTGACAATGCCCATGATGCTCTGTGGTGGTGTCCTGCAGCATCCGAATGTGTCCATCAGTGCCCACAGTAGCAATGGATCACATCTATGGCACCAACGACACCGCACCAAGGGTTCCGATGTACTTAATTGTGCCACAGTCAAGCTTGATGGCATGCATCACCATTGATTGCACCCCATGTGCCTGCAGACATCAACAGCCAAGTGACACCCATGGTATACATGGCATCCAAAGGCTCCAATGACTTGCAGCACTGCAGGCCAAAAATGTCCGAGGGTCAGTGGCACCGAAGGAGATTGAAGGCATTGATGGTCTGATGGTACGAATGTCACCTGTGGTGCCTGAAAGCAAAGGCTCTGCAACACCGACACACCACTGGAGGCCCTGCAGCACTGACACACCGCATCAGTGCCTAAAGGAACCCATGACGGCCGACAACCTCAACAGTAAACCTTGGTTCACTTGAGGGTGTTGACACTGCAGATTTGATGATGTCCATGCCAGGGCCTATGGCTGATGCTAGCTTTGACAGCAACTCTGGCGCTCAGTAGCACTGATGATGCTCGAAGGCCAGTGGGGGCTTCGATGCCCCATGATCCCAGTGCATTTGGCCCTGTATGGTGGCTTCAGGACCTGAGACCATCAGCGCTCATGGCACCTGATGGCCTTTTCTTTCAATGGCACACCTCAATGCCCCTTAGTGTCCAGGGGCTCTAGGGTGCTTCAGGTCGAGGGTGACCCTAGTGCTCTATAAGGCCCTGGCTGCCCCAGGGCCAAAACACTTGTCTGAGGGCTTCCATAGTGCTTGAGGGATTTCCAGACTCCCATGCCCCAGCGTTCAACAGCTTCAAGTGTGACTAGGCACTCGATGGCTATCCCAGTGCCCCTTGACAACAATGGTGCTTGACATCGTCGAGAGCAGCCATGAATTCCATCACTGGCAAACACAGCTGATAGCTTTTATGGCACTCGATATCCTTTAGGGCAGCTTCGAATCTCGATGGCCTCAAGGGTGGCCCCACACCTTGAATGTATCAACGGCGGCCATGCACCTCTGATGGTGTTGAGGGCAGCCGTGGTGCTCGATGGCAGTCCTGGTCCCTGACACAGTCTGGACCGTGAAGCTCGAGGTCTGTGCCACTACTCCACCGCATCAAGGCCCATGGCACTTTATGATGCTTGGGTTGGTGCTGTTCCTCTAGCATGATGCATGGTGCACGATGGTGCTCACTGATGCTTATTGCACAGAAGGGCTCCTGTTCCCCAGCCAGGGTAATTGACAGTGTGCACAGTGTATGATGGCCCTTATGACTTTGAGGGCGGTCTTGCACATAGATGGCATCAAGGGCACCTCGGCACCTCAATGGAGGCAAGGGTGACCATGGAGCTTGATGGAAGTCCTGGTCCCCGATGCTGTCCTGACATCAACACATCAGACCATTGGTGCACTGGCATGGATGTGCATAGGCAACCATTATTGGGCATGGTACTGAAGGTGCAGCAAAAATGCTGTTTGCCCAGGCTCCTGCTCACACAAGTAGACTGCACTGCCAGCAATGGCAAGCAGGAGGGAAGGCTAGGAGGGAAGGCTACTAATTACCTAGAATGTGGGGAGGATGAGCTATCCCAACCCCCAGGCAGGTGGGATCTTTGATCCCTTCACTGCCATGCCTCCATCAATGCTGATCAATCCGTGAAACAACATGGAACTCCTGCCCGGTTAGAACTCGGGCGAGTCTCCAGCCTCAGTGGACTACATAGATCACTCATGGACCAGAAGGGAGGACAGGGTCTTGTACCTGGCCGCCCAGGATAATATGGGTGCTGGGCTCACCTCAGATGGCTGGAGTGGAGGAGGGTGGAGGTTGAGTAATGACTAGCAGTTCCAGTTGGTTAGGACAAGGGGTCACTGGTTAGTTTAAAAGTAAACTTTGGTTGGACGTAATTGGTCGCTGGGCTCTAGGGTCATAGGGTATCTGGGTGGAGCTAATGGGGAAAGGTTGTACATCAGCAGGTCGTGGTCACTTGCCTGCTGTCATCTCCAGAGCATATCGTTGTCTTGCGGGGAGTAGTTTCTCCAAGGTCGGGTCATGCATTGTCAGTTGGTTAGCAGTAACTCCTGTTGCCATGGACTCTGAAGAGGTGGCGATGGTAGGTGAGGATGTCTCAATCGAGGGGTGTGGGTTGGATCGGCTTGTAGCTGGGGTGAAGCATGGTAACAAATCGAGCAGCCTGTCAGGGCCTGTGGTTAGGTCGGGAGCCACTCCGGTGAGTGGTGCCAGTGGTGGTGCGTCTGTGGCTGTTGCCGGCAGTGAGGGGGAGGCAGTCCTGCCCACAATGTTGGGAGTGGAGCGTGCATGCTTCAGAGGCATTCCCAGGGGCCAGGGCATGCATCCATGGGCTCAAGGACACAGTGTTCCTGCTTTCTCATGGAGGGAGAGGGCAATCACGGTCAGGATTGGGCAGGCTGAGTTTGAGCCCATCATGCATTTTGGCGGGGTTCCAGTGCCATCAGAAGAGGGTGGATTGATGTTGTATCTGCTGTCCATCGATCTGCTGTTTCCAGTGATGCTGCTTGTAGGGATGGGCAGGCCATTTCTGAAGGCGGGGGAAGGATGCTGGGTTCTGGTGCTTTGGAGGGGCGGGCTTTCGGGTACTTGTCCAGGTGGGCTTCTGATTTTGGTACTGCAGGGCCTAGAAACTTGTGTCCTGAGACCGGGGTCCCTAGTTTTGCTGGGGTTGCACGCATGTGCCCTGAAGGGGTGGTTGGCAACAGCAGAGAGACCCCTTTTTTCCTTTTGCAGGGTACTCCTCTGATTGGGGGATGGGGATGGGGGTTGGGGTCAGGAGGCTAATCTTCATGGGTTTTGGGAAAGCTTTGGCCAGCATTTCCCTGAAGGGGGCAAGGGTCTTGTGGCCCCTTGTTTGGGGACAGGTTTTCAGGGTACATTCCTTTCTTCAAGTGGGGGTAACTGGGGCAGTGTTCCTTTTTACTGGCCAGCCGGTTGGGTTAGGGGGGACATGGATTTTGCTGGAGTTCTCTCTAGTAGCATGGGTCAGAGGGTTTGGCGTGGTGGGTGGTGGTTCTGGATGGTGGTTCTGGGATGGATGGGTCTGCCAGTTCTGCCGCTTCAGCTATTCTTGTTCTCTCACAGGAACCTGCCTTGTGGGAGTTGGTGGATGTTCCTGGTACTTCACATCAGGAAGGATGGTGAAGTGACCCGGTGTCAGCTGCAGTGAACTCCTCACGTCCTCGAACCCAAACTTCTGGAGGTTCTGACCCTTCTGCAGTGCTGTATGGCGAGTTGGCGGCTAGTAGTTCTTCTGAGGCGGGGGAGGTGGTTGCATATCCTGTCATTGTTCCTGCTGCAGCGAGTTCATTGGTGGGGGCATCAGGCATGGGGGAGCTACTTGTTGCTGCTGATAAGTCAGATGATTCTCTTAGAGCCAGGGAGCGGGACAAGTCTAAGCATAGGAAGAAGTGGGATAGATCCAGTTCTTCTGATTCGTCATCTTCTACCTCATTTTCTTCCTTGTCTGATTCAGCTTTGCGAGCTAAGTCTCCGGGTGTTTAGGGTCAGTGGATAAGGGGAGGATAGGGAGGCCACAGCGATGGTGGCTTTCTCTGAATTGTGGGAGGATGTCCCTAGATCCCTTAGGAAGAAGGTTCGGTGTCGCAAATATATTAATATATTTCAATTGTTGGAGGGTCTTAGAGGGCAGAGGAAGGAGAAAAATAAGAAAGGGGATGAAGAGCGTTTCCCAGGGACTCAGAAGAAGGTTCCACGTGTTGTTCGTCATCATGATGCATCACAATATGGGCATTTATTGGCCTATGCAGATGTGATCTTAGCAGCCAGCAGGAAATGAGAAAGTTGGTTTTGGCTCAGTTATGATGAGCAATTTCGTGATCAAATGGAGGAGAATAAGTTTATGTCCTGGGGTTCTCAGGATGTTGTTTTTGGTTAACTCAGATGAATAGTAAGGTCACTGCTTCATTTGCGGTTAATACTGGTGGGGGTCACTGGTGGGTTGAGTGGATAGTCCTTTCATGCAGGACCTGTGCTGACGGGTGCGGGTAGATCTGGGGCAGGCCTGCTCGACATTTGTTGGTGCTACAACAGATCAGTATGCAACTTCCCAGACTGCATGTTCCTTCATTTGTGCTCCAGCTGTGGGGACGGTCATCTGGTCACTAAATGTCTCAAGTGGGTGAGCAGTGGAGCCACTGGGGCATCTGTGGCTAGGGGAGCTTCAGAATGAGTCCCTCAAGCAGGCTCCTACACCCATCAGGATGTCTGCTTTGCTCCCCTAGCTTCAAGTTTATCTGAAGATGGATTTTGTGATTCTTTTATTTCACGGGTTTGAGTATGGTTTTCAGATTTCTTTTTCGGGACTGGCGATGGTGGGTGGGGGAGTGAATTGCCTTTCTCTGCGCAAAATGGTGAGTGTGGTAAGGGACAAATTGCAAGGGGAGATTGGGTTGGATAGAGTTGCTGACCCTTTTGTGGAACCTCCATTTCAGCAGACAGTTTTCTTCCCATTAGTGGTGGTCCCTAAGAAGGAGCCCAGTAAATTCCTGTTGATACATAGCTTTGTCCTTCCCTGAAGGATATTCAGTGAACAATTTCATTCCTCAGCATTTCAGCACTCTGCGCTATGCTTCTTTTGAATTGGCAGTTCATTTGGTGCGGAGTTGTGGTCGGGGGGCCTTGATGGCTAAAGTAGATATTAAGTCTGTTTTTTTGGCTTTTGCCTGTTCATCCAGATAATTTCCCGTTGCTGGCATTTTATTTTAATGGCTCTTTTTACTTCGATAAGTGTATGCCGATGGGGTGCTCTGTTGCGTTTGGTACCTTCATTCAATGGGTGGTGGAACAGCGATCATTCCGAACATTATTCATTAGTCGGGCCAACTCAGGTGTGTGTGTGCCAAATTCTTACATTGTTTCTGGGAGGACTCTTCAATTTTTGGCATACCCATTGCGGAGGGGAAAACTGAGGGTCCTTGCACTCACTTAGTCTTTTTGGGAATTGAATTGGATTCAGTTGATATAATTTCTCGGCTGCCTTTGGATAAAGTGGCAAATTGGAGGGAGCTGGTGGTCATTTTCTTTGCAGGAAAATGACCTTGCAGCAGATGCAGTCCTTACTGGGAATTTTGAACTTTGCCTGTTGGGCATGGGTAGAGTGTTCCTACATCAGTTTTTGGCAGCAATGTCTAGTGTTAGGAGGAGTAATCAGCATATTCGGGTTACTCATGGAATACGTGAGGATTTGGTCATCTGGGATCAGTTCTTGGTGGAGTTTAATGGTACTTTGCTTTGGTAATCTAGTGCCTTGTCGAGTTGTGATTTGGAGCTGTATACTGATGTGGCAGGTTCCTTAGGTTTTGGGATTTATTGTCAGAGTTGCTGGTGTGCATCGTTGTGGCCTGAAGATTGGAAGCTGGCTGGTACCACGAGAAACATTACCTTTTTGGAGTCGTTTCCAATAGTGGTTGTGCTGTATTTATGGGGCTCTCTTTTGCATGACAAGACAGTGGTTTTCTGGTGTGATAATCTGGGCGTGGTATCAATAAGAGATCTGCAAAATGTTTGATGGTCTCTGATCTGTTGCGTGAGTTTGTTCTACCTTGTATGACGCTGAACGTGACTGCTTTGGTGCGTCATGTACCGGGTGTGACTAACTCAGTGGCTGATTCTCTTTCTCATTGCAAGTGGGTGCAGTTTCGGAAGCTTGCTCCGGAGGTGGATGAGTGCGGAACCTCAGTACCTCTTTTCAATTTGGTTCTGGGAAGCATGGGAGCTGCTGCGACTATCCTTAGCTCCTTCTACATGGGCAGATTACGTGAAGGGAACTGACAAAGTGGTGTCCTTTCTAGCTTCTGTTGGTTGGTGGTGGGGTCCTGTCCCTGTTATTTGCTTGCTGCAATTTATTGAGAAAGCAAAGGCGAAGGGGGTTTTGAAGGGTGCCGTGTCTAAGCAGCTTTTGGGGTTTTCCTTTTTTATGTGAGCACACGGATGGGGCTTCCCTATGGGTTGTTTTGTGGTCTGTCACTTGCTGCTGGGTTGGTCCAGAGGATCTGTACAAGGTTCGGATGGCCGGTTGCCCATCACTCATGATATCCTGCTTATGTTGTGGGACGTGCTGGCTGGAATCTATGTGTCACGATATGAATGCTTTTGTTCCATTTGGCTTTTGTGCTTGCCTTTTTCTGGGCGTTTTGGGTTAGTGAACTTGTGGCTAGAGTGGTCATGGGGACAGATTCCACATGTCTGCATGTCCAGCACTTTAAGTTGTGAAATGATTTGCTTATTCTTTTATGTTGCTAGGTCTAAAACTTATCAGGGCGGTAAGGGTACTTCTGTGGTCCTTCGGGCTATCCCAGGTTTGTATACCTGTCCAGTGGCTAACACTCTAGGTTTTAGTCAGATTCGTCCGTCGGGTGGATTGCAGTTTTTAGTGCATGCTAACCTTCATCCCTTGACTAAGTACCAGTTTGAAATGGTTTTGTGCTTGGGTTTGTCTTCACTTGGTTTGGATGTGGGTTGGTTCAGAACTTATTCATTTAGAATTGGGGTGGCAATATTGGCAGCTCGGTTGGGTTTGTCTGGGGATTCGATCCAGAGGATTGGGCGGAAGAAATCTGATGTTTTTGAGGGGTATGTGTGCCCTGGGCCCTTGTGATATGTTCTTGGTTTACTAATTGTTTTTTTTTCTTTTCAGGTTCTGCATATTGGGGGCAGATTATATGGATTGTTGGACATTCATACATCATGTGGGCCCATAGACATGTATGTGGGCGTCCTTATGGGGGTGTATCTGGGCCTGATTCAGCATGGTGCGACTGTTCACTAGCTGGGGCAAAGAGGGATGCTGTGGGATAAGCTAATTCTTTGTTTATGGTGGGGGTTGGACCAGTTTAGTCAGCCGGGTATGCTGATTATCCATTTGGGGAGAAACGATTGCAGATGATGGTAAGATCTGCAACAGAGTGGACACGCCGGAAGGAGTGGAGAGAATGAGACGTGATTTAAGGAAGCTTGAAGAGTGGTTGAAGATATTGCAGCTGGGATTTAATGCCAAGAAGTGTAGAGTCATGCATCTGGGTTATGGTAAATCGAAAGAATTGTATGCGATGGGGGATGAAGCACTGCTGTGCACAGAACAGGAGAGAGATTTTGGGGTGATAGTGTCTGGTGATCTAAAGATGGTGAAGCAATTTGACAAGGTGATAGATAAAGCTAGAAGAATGCTTGGCTGCATAGAGAGAGGAATATCTAGAAAGAAAAAGGAAGTGTACAGGTCCTTGGTGAGGCCTCACCTGGAGTACTGTGTTCAGTTCTGGAGACCGTATCTCAAAAGGGACAGAGACAGGATGGAGGCGGTTCAGAGAAGGGTGACCAAAATGGTGGGGGGTCTCCAACAAATGACTTATGCGGAGAGGTTGAAGGACCTAAATATGTAGACCCTGGAGGAGAGGAGGAGCAGAGGAGATATGATACAGACCTTCAGATACTTGAAAGGTTTAATGATGCACGATCAACAACAAACCTTTGTCGCTGGAAAGAAACCAATAGAACTAGGAGTCACAAAATTAAACTCCGGGGAGGATGACTTAGAATCAATGTCAGGAAATATTTCTTAATGGAGATGGTGGTGGATACCTGGAATGCCCTTCTGGAGGAGATGGTGAAGACAAAATCAGTGAAAGATTTCAAAGGGCATGGGTTAAACTGTGGATCCCTAAAGGCAAGGGGGAGGGGAATATAGTAAGAGGCATAGGGGAAACTTGCTGATGTGGCGGATACTACCCTTAACAAATAAGCTTGCTGCTTCAAGGAAGGGGGAAAAAAGGAAAAGAGGAATTGGATTCAGACAACAACCAACAAGGATATTGAACTGTACAGTCTGGGAAAACAAATAAGCATGGAGGTAACTTGCTTGATGTGGTGATTTCTACCCTTAACCAAAAAGCCTGATACTACACTTCTGATGCAACTCCAACATTGCTGTCTGCTTCAACGGCAGGGGGTGAAAGGAAATTGGACTCAAACAGTAACCAACAAGAGCCCTGATCTTGGCGGTCTGAATAACTGATAAATATGGGAAACTGATAACTTTGGGAGCTTTCTGGGCAGACTGGATGGGCCATTAGGTCCTTTTCTGCCATCACATCTATGTTTTCTATAATATGTTATATGTAAGATGTCTGGTTGCATATTCATTAGCATGGTAAGGAAGGACTTAATGTCAGTTTCTGTACTTCTGCCTGCTGCTGTGATTTGTTGGTTGGATATTAGTGCAAGACCTTCTGAGATGGATAAGGTAATTTGGCACCATAGCCGAGCAAAGGCTAATCAGCAAATTGGTTCTTGGCTGGATTTATTGTGGGGGTGGGGTGTCATATTAAGTATGACTGGTCCTGGGATTTAGATAGTGGTCTATTTCGAGCGGACGGGGTTCATTTGTCCTTCATCGGGTTGGATTTGTTTCTGAATGCATTTCAGGAGGCCTTGGAGGATTTGCTGAGTTAGGAATCATGGCCACATCTTTGGGGGTCACAGGTTAGTTTCCTACTTGTGCTTGCGGTGGGTTGCTTGAGATGGTTTTGAGTTCAGCAGTATGTTGAATGGTTTGCTGACTTGACCGGTGGTCATGTCTGGAATTCTGGGATGGAACAATTGGGTGCAGTTGTTCCATGCACGGCTCCTTGCTGGGCTGAGACCGGGGTCGTGGGAGCTGAGCTATCGAAATACCGGTATGAACACTGTGGTTAGACATTTTGGTGTACTGCTAGCTCAGGCTCTGGGTTAAGTACTGTAATAAAGCTGCAGCCTGTTTGATTCCATTCAGGTGTCAGTGTGCTTTATTGTGTTTGGACTCTGTTGTAAAAGGGCGGATGCAGGGAGAGGTGTATATCCTGGCTATGCATACTTAAGAAAGGAGGATGGGTCTTGTACCTGGCCGCCTGGGGGAATGTGGGTGCCAGGCTCACCTCGGATGGCTGAAGCGGGGGAGGGGGAGGTTGAGTAATGGCTGGCAGTTCCAGTCGGTTAGGGTAGGGGTACTAGTTAGTTTAAAAGTAAACTTTGGTCGACAAGAATGCAATTGGTTGCTGGGCTCTAGGGTCATAGGGTAACGGGGTGGAGCTCATGGGGAAAGGTTGTACTTCAGCAGGTCGTGGTCACTTGCCTGCTTTTGTTTCCGGAGCCACATCCCACCCACCTGCCCTTATGTTCTTTGCTTGTTATTTAAGAGGGGGGGGGGGGGTGTTGATCGTCGCAACGGGGGACATATGCAGATTCCCAAGCCAGTTTTGTGTTCAGCAGTATGCTGAATGGTTTGCTGATTTGACTGGTGGTCATGTCTGGAATTCTGGGATGGAACAATTGGGTGCGGTTGTTCCATGCACAGCTCCTTGCTGGGCTGAAGCGGGGGTCGTGGGAGCTGAGATATTGAAATACTGGTAACCTGCAGGCCGGGTGGCCTGGGGGTGTTCATTTTGCTGGTTGGTGGTGGATGATCACTGTCATTAGTCATTTTGGTGTACTGCCAGCTTGGGCTCTGGGTTATGTACTGTAATAAAGCTGCGGCCTGTTTGATTCCACGCAGGTGTCAATGTGTTTTATTGTGTTTAGACTTTGTTGTAAAAGGGTGGATGCAGGGAGAGGTGTATGTCCTGGCTACCCATATTATGCATTTCATCAGTCCTGTCAGCACCAGACAATGGCACAAAAACAGACAGACTAGGAAGAGGACACAGAAACTAAACTGCAGATGCAGTATTTATTTATTAAGGAATAAAATTAGACTCTGCCAGGCTGCACAACGACTAAGACTGACAGAAAGTTGAAAAGAAGAAAAAATAAAAGAAAAACTACCGAAAGAAAAAGAAAAATAACTGCAGCACTAGAAAAAATCACAACAAAAACTGTGATGAGAGAGCAAAGCTGAATACCATGACCACACAGCTCCCACGACCACACATCTCTGTGGAAAAAAAAGAGACTGAGGGACTCTGCCTAGGGGGCAAAGTGATAACTAAAGCTGCACATGCTCAGTAGGGCATGTTTGAAAGCTCTAGAAGCTTTGAGATCAAAGTTCCAGGCCAGGCTCCATCTGATTATGTCACCCATGTGTGAGGACTGCCATCCTGCTTGTCCTCACAGAAATTCAGGATTCTGAAGCCATCACCTGGGAGACGCCATGGAAATCTAATGTTTACCTGAAGCTAACATGTTAACAGGTTGGAGTCAAAATATACTAATTATTTGTTAATTAACTCTATTATTTATTTATTTATTTAAATTAATTTATATACCGGAGGTATATAAATTAATTATTAATTAATTAATTAATTAATTAATTATTAGGAGAAAGTTTTGAAATTATTTAAAATTTTTAACATCATATGAACCTGTACCGGACATTTATGAATGGGTATATGGGTATTAAGATAGGAAATCTAGGTAGGTTAAGAACTACTTTCTAATGACATCATCAAAGCGATGATCACACTGACTGAAAAACAGTGGGTGACAGTGTTGCGCTGGAGGTGGACCCTTGGGCTGGGGCAAGATTGGTTTGGCCCTCTGGTCGGACCAAGAGAGCGGCTGCCACCAGGAGGCGGAGCACAAGAGGAGACAGAGGCTAGCTTGAGCTTTGCCAATAACAGTCCGGGGTTTCCGCAGATTGAGCCCTTGGGTACCCGGTCCGCCTGGACTTAGGTGGGCCTCGGATGGTCTCCCGGAGAGATAGCAGAGGGGTGTGCCCACTACGAGCAAGGGTGCGCGGCTGATGCAGAGAGGATGAACCAGACCCGAACTGAAAGCTCCGGAGACCTCAGGGAGGTAACAGTTCAGGAAGGTTCTCCGGGCGAGACAGGCAGTGCCTGCAGATCTAGTCAGGTGGAAGCCACGGGTAGGTTCCAAGCAAGTTGGTCTGGTAGTCACAGTAGGCCAGAAGAGAGTGTCTGAGTGAAGCGCAAGGGTCAGAGCCAGAGTATCAGTTCCGGAGTGGTCAGCCAAAGCAGGGGTCAATACCAAGGTCAGCCCGAGTAAGTCGAGGCAAGCGTGGGCCAGTTCCAGGCGGCAGACGAAGAATGGTCAGGCAGGCAGAGGTCAGTTCCAGGCAGCAGACAAGAGAATGGTCAGGCAGGCAGAGGTGAGTTCCAGGCAGCAGACAAGAGAATGGTCAGGCAGGCAGAGGTCAGTACCAGAAATCAGTCCGAGGAGGTACTACCTTAGAAGGATACAGGAACACATGGAGACTCAGGAAAAAGGAGACGCTGAAACAAGGGAATGCTGAAACACAAGGTTAGGCATACTACTACACCAAAGGTGTTGACCCGATTGCCAAGGCAAGGCCTTGGGGACAGGGCCTCGCTATTTATTAGGGATGTGAATCGTTTTTTGACGATTTAAAATATCGTCCGATATATTTTAAATCATCAAAAATCGTTAGAGCCGCGATACAATAACAATTCCCCTGATTTATCGTTAAAAAATCGTAAATCGGGGGCAGGGGGAGGGGAAGGGGAGGGCGGGAAAACCGGCACACTAAAACAACCCTAAAACCCACCCCGACCCTTTAAAATAAATCCCCCACCCTCCCGAACCCCCCCAAAATGCCTTAAATTACCTGGGGTCCAGAGGAAGGGTCCCAGTGTGATCTTTCACTCTCGGACCTCCGTGCGTTGTAGAAATGGCGCCGGCGCTACCTTTGACCTGTCATATGACAGGGCAGAGGTAGCGCCGGCACCATTTTGTTTTTTTGTCCCCCGACGGCAGGAGCGTAGGAGATCGCTCCCGGACCCCCAGGGACTTTTGGCCAGCTTGGGGGGGCCTCCTGACCCCCACAAGACTTGCCAAAAGTCCAGCGGGGATCCGGAACGATCTCCTACCGCGAATCGTTTTTCCGTAAGGAAAATGGTGCCGGCCATACACCGTATGGCCGGCGCCATTTTCCGTACGGAAAAACAATTCGACTGCAGGAGGTCGTTCCGGACCCCCGCTGGACCCCCAGGGACTTTTGGCCAGCTTGGGGGGGCCTCCTGACCCCCACAAGACTTGCCAAAAGTCCAGCGGGGGTCCGGAACGACCTCCTGCAGTCAAATCGTGTTGCCGTACGGCCGGCGCCATTTTGCGGCGCCATTTTGCGCAAAATGGCGCCGGCTGTAAGGCAACACGATTCGACTGCAGGAGGTCGTTCCGGACCCCCGCTGGACTTTTGGCAAGTCTTGTGGGGGTCAGGAGGCCCCCCCAAGCTGGCCAAAAGTCCCTGGGGGTCTGGGAGTGATCTCCTACCCTCCTGCCATCGGGGGACAAAAAAAACAAAATGGCGCCGGCGCTACCTTTGCCCTGTCATATGACAGGTCAAACGTAGCGCCGGCGCCATTTCTACAACGCACGGAGGTCCGAGAGTGAAAGATCACACCGGGACCCTTCCTCTGGACCCCAGGTAATTTAAGGCATTTTGGGGGGGTTTGGGAGGGTGGGGGATTTATTTTAAAGGGTCGGGGTGAGTTTTAGGGTTGTTTTAGTGTGCCGGTTTTCCCGCCCTCCCCCCCCACTGGACCCCAGGTAATTTAAGGCATTTTGGGGGGGTTCGGGAGGGTGGGGGAGTTATTTTAGGGATGTTTTAGTGTGCCGGTTTTCGATTTACACGATTTACACGATTTACACGATATTTAAAAAACCCAAACTGCGACGATCCGATTCCCTCCCCCTCCCAGCCGAAATCGATCGTTAAGACGATCGATCACACAATTCACATCTCTACTATTTATAGGAACATAAGAACATAAGAAAATGCCATACTGGGTCAGACCAAGGGTCCATCAAGCCCAGCATCCTGTTTCCAACAGTGGCCAATCCAGGCCATAAGAACCTGGCAAGTACCCAAAAACTAAGTCTATTCCATGTTACCATTGCTAATGGCAGTGGCTATTCTCTAAGTGAACTTAATAGCAGGTAATGGATTTCTCCTCCAAGAACTTATCCAATCCTTTTTTAAACACAGCTATACTAACTGCACTAACCACATCCTCTGGCAACAAATTCCAGAGTTTAATTGTGCGTTGAGTAAAAAAGAACTTTCTCCGATTAGTTTTAAATGTGCCCCATGCTAACTTCATGGAGTGCCCCCTAGTCTTTCTACTATCCGAAAGAGTAAATAACCGATTCACATCTACCCGCTCTAGACCTCTCATGATTTTAAACACCTCTATCATATCCCCCCTCAGTCGTCTCTTCTCCAAGCTGAAAAGTCCTAACCTCTTTAGTCTTTCCTCATAGGGGAGTTGTTCCATTCCCCTTATCATTTTGGTAGCCCTTCTCTGTACCTTCTCCATCGCAATTATATCTTTTTTTAGATGCGGCGACCAGAATTGTACACAGTATTCAAGGTGCGGTCTCACCATGGAGCGATACAGAGGCATTATGACATTTTCCGTTTTATTCACCATTCCTTTTCTAATAATTCCCAACATTCTGTTTGCTTTTTTGACTGCCGCAGTACACTGTATCGATGATTTCAATGTGTTATCCACTATGACACCTAGATCTCTTTTTTGGGTTGTAGCACCTAATATGGAACCCAACATTGTGTAATTATAGCATGGGTTATTTTTCCCTATATGCATCACCTTGCACTTATCCACATTAAATTTCATCTGCCATTTGGATGCCCAATTTTCCAGTCTCACAAGAGACTTCCTTCCTGCAATTTATCACAATCTGCTTGTGATTTAACTACTCTGAACAATTTTGTGTCATCTGCAAATTTGATTATCTCACTCGTTGTATTTCTTTCCAGATCATTTATAAATATATTGAAAAGTAAGGGTCCCAATACAGATCCCTGAGGCACTCCACTGTCCACTCCCTTCCACTGAGAAAATAGCCCATTTAATCCTACTCTCTGTTTCCTGTCTTTTAGCCAGTTTGCAATCCACGAGAGGACATCGCCACCTATCCCATGACTTTTTACTTTTCCTAGAAGCCTCTCATGAGGAACTTTGTCAAACGCCTTCTGAAAATCCAAGTATACTATATCTACCGGTTCACCTTTATCCACATGTTTATTAACTCCTTCAAAAAAGTGAAGCAGATTTGTGAGGCAAGACTTGCCTTGGGTAAAGCCATGCTGACTTTGTTCCATTAAACCATGTCTTTCTATATGTTCTGTGATTTTGATGTTTAGAACACTTTCCACTATTTTTCCTGGCACTGAAGTCAGGCTAACCGGTCTGTAGTTTCCCGGATCGCCCCTTGAGCCCTTTTAAACTAAGTGATATCATCAATCAGTGCCTATCTTGGTGTTCCCACGCCTGGCCCTTTAAATTCTGGCTGCGAGGCCTGCAGCATGGAGGAAGCTGGAGAGGGCCATGGTGAGTGATGGGGACGGCGGGAACTGGTGGCAGCGGCGAGATCGGAACTGGTTGAGGGTAGTGCAAGGTGAGGAGGCCCGGTCACGGCACCCACACGGCCGGGACGCGCAACAGACAGTTTAGAATGAGGAGGAGAGCTGCACTGAAAGCTGACAAAGGAGTAGTGTGTCACTGTGCTCCTTCTCCAGAGGCCTAGTTAATGTCTGAAAAGCACAAATTCAATGAGGGAACACAAATATGTGTGTGTACGTAATAGTGTATTGTGATAATAAAAACCTGGCAGGAGTAAAAGAAAATAATTAGCTTAAATTTAAAGTACAGCTGATCCGTGGGAGTTTCAATCAGCTTAATTAGTTAGCTGAGAGAGAGAAAGTGAATTGTACAGATATTGAATGTTTTAATTGGTGTGAACACTGAACAGTAATTTTACAGCACAAGAGTTATAAATGTCATACATTCAGAAAAGCCCTATAATTATATGATAAACATATGATTTTTATGGAACTAACAGTTTCTCTATACACTTCTCCCACACACCACATATGAAAGGGGCTGGTGTTTTTCAGAAACAGAAATTGTATTGAATAGTGGCCCTGGTGAAGGTAATCTGTGAAAGCTAAATTCTGAATTTGTATTTATGACAAGTAATAAAAGAGGTGATAAGTAAATACTGGCACAGTACATGGAACTAGGGAAGCCACAAAGAACTCGTTGTTACTAGGAATATAAACTATTGTAATATCAGAGATAATGTATCTCTGCGAATATAGAAATTGAGGGGAAAGAAAATATTCAGTTTCTTTAAAGAGATAGTAAAACAATAAAGAAACAATAAGGAAATCAAAGAAATAGTTGCAACCGAGGAGTAACAATGTGTGAGATTGTGTTTGATTGCTCAACTTCTTCATTTGCCCACAATTGTTTTGGGCCAGTGGCCCTATATAGCAATGGCGGTCCTGTGAGGTTTATTTTATTTATTTACTAGCCGTTAAGCCCGTAACAACGGGCTACATTAAAAAAAATGTTTTCGGTCCATTTCCTTCCCCCTCATTCTCCTTTCCACCTCATTCTCATTCTCCCTCCCCCTCCTCTCCCTTCCACCTCCACCTCCCCCCTTTCCCCTTCCCCTCATTCTCCCTTCCACTTTCTCCTCCCTCTCATTCTCTCTTCCACCTCCACCTCCCCCTCATTCTCCCTTCCCCTCATGCTCCCTTCCACCTTCCCCTCCCTCTCATTCTCCCTTCCACCTCCTCCCTCCTCCCACCTCATTCTCCCTTCCCCTCATTCTCCCTTCCACCTCCCCCTCCCCCCTCATTCTCCCTCCCACTCCTTCTCACCTCACTCTCTCCTCCCTCCCCCTCCCCTCAGTCACTCCCCTCTTCTCCCAGCTCATTCACAACCCCTTCGGATGGCGTGCGCGTGCCGTCGCCGCTACGGGTCCTGGTCCTTGCCGCTGCTACGGGTCCTCGCCGCCGCCGCCGCTACGGGTCCGGGTCCTCGCCGCCACTACGGGTCCTCCCAGTGCCATTTTTGTAGATAGGCAAACTGGCCGACGTGCTCGCCTGCGCATGCGCGGTAGAGCTGCTCTCTACTGCGCATTTGCGGCACGTCGGTCAGGGCTCCCTTATCTAGTAGATTCCACTTTCTATTCTGCTAGTTGCATACATTTAAGGTGGAATGCCTTCATGTTAAAGGGCCACTCTCCGCATTCTTTTGTCCCGCTGTTTTTGGCCGCAAGACAAAAGAGCGTGTCATACAACCGTGATGCTTTTTCAGGGGAGGGTCGACCCTATCGTGGCAACACTCTTCCCCTGGGATAGTGGGACCACTCCCGAGGCTTAATGCATCCAGGGGTAAGATTGTAAAAGGAACACAGAGGAAGTCTTTCATTACAAACATAAAATAATAGAGAAGAATAGCGAGAGAATATATATACAAAGAAATGGAAAATGCAGACATATTAGTAAGGGTTAGGAACATTAACATACTTACCTGTATGAAATCCTTGAAGCTTCATAGGATTTTTGGAGAAATCTGAAACAATAAAAAAACCCACAAACAATTCTTAGAGTTAAAGTTTGAATATCGTCACAAACTATACTAGGCAAGAACAGAAAGGAGGATAATTTAATTAATACTTGTCTGATAATAATCTGTAAACTGAAATTTCTTCTGGAAACCAGTTTCAGAGTAATATGCCTGTTAATTAAACCATTCAATTAACAAAGTACCTGATTCACTACAGGTTTTTCCTATAGACACAAAATGGTAGAAAATCTGTTGCACTCGGCGGTGGACCCTTGTCCTGGAGCAGAGGAAGACGACCTCCTGGTAGGGACCAGGAAGCACCTGCTCCAAGGGGGCGGAGCACTGGAGGAGACAGAGGCTAGGATGAGCTTCACCACTGAAAGCCCGTGGTCCCCCTGGGTAGAGCCCGTAGGGACCCGTGTCGCTTGGACTTAGGTGGGCCTCGCAGGGTCTCCCAGAGAGGTAGTAGAGAGGCGTGCCCACAGACAGCAAGGGAGCGCGGTCGGACTCAAGGCTGTAGGTCAGATGGAGTGAGGAAGACCAGAACAGCGTAGGCGACAACAAGGCAAGGGACAGAGCTAGAATCAGGAGACGTGGTCAATGGCAGCCGAGGTCAGACTCAGAGGGTCAGTCCGAGGAGTAGTCAAACGAGGCAGGGGTCAGGTTCCGGAGGTCAGACGAGGTCACAAGGCAGGTAGAGGTCAGGATCCAGGCAGCAGCAGAATGGTCAAGGGACAGGCTGAGGTCAGTACCAGAGAGTCAGTCCGAGGGTACTACCTGGGGAGATGAGACAGATGGATGCTGGAATAGAAGGACGCTGGAACAGAAGGATGCTGGAACAAGGCTGGGACAGAAGGACGCTGGAACAAGACTGGAACGAGACTGTGAACGCAGAAGCAAACTAGTACACTTACAGTGTCGACCCGATTGCCAAGGCAAGGAAGTGCAGGCAGGAACTTCCTTATATTGAACATTTAATCAGGGTGCACCGCGGAGCTAGGTCCCGCCCCTGGCCCTACAAGAGACCGGGCGGCACGCATGTGCACGCATAGGGACATGGCCAACGCCACTGGAGATGCTGAACTCCGGCGTGAGGCCTGGTGCGTAGAGGAAGGCCCGGCGACTGCCACCGTGGGATGCTGAGGCCTGGAGGAGCTCGCGGCTGCCGCTGGGGAGGCCAACCTGTGATCTGCAGAGGAGCCAACGAGGTGAGCAGGACTGTGCGTGGGCCAGGTGTGGATGGGGTTCGTAACAAAAGCCTCAATGAATCTGGCCTGAAGTGCTATTAGAAGGTTGGAAACAAGTATTTTGCATTGATAACAAAATAGTATTGCAAAGCATTTTATATGCGTGTTACTAAAAACTGTTTTTAGCAATTAAGAAAAAACTACTCAATTGTTAGTTCAGTTCTTAATAAAACTAGTTTATTATAAAGCTATATCATTCTACTTTTAATTTTTTATACGTATTTATTTTCTTATTTAAAACGATGAATTTACTCTGGGCATATTTGTAAGCTATTGTAGTTTAACAATTTAAACTTGGAAACCCCTAAAGCCTGAAACATTTGGCTACTCATGTGACTGTGCAAGAGAATAGTTTATCCACATGGGTGTTTACAATTATATTGAACTAAAAGAGCAATTATTTTTCCCAGTGACTACACCATTTTCAGTTTTTTTATATAGCCCCTAAGTAAATGAAATTCTGTTTCCTACAGTGTAATCTGACAGCTTTGAAAAACAATCATAACTTTAAAATGCACAAAAGGCACACAAGAGTGGAGGAGTAAGCCATAGTTAGAGCAGCAGGTTGCAAATCAGGGAAGCCAGGCTTCAAACTCTGCTGCTGCTGCTTCTTGTGGCTTTGGACAGGTCACTTTATCCTCCATTACTCAGATACGACGTTAGATTGTGAGGACTGGGGACTGGGAAAATACCTACAATACCTGAAATGTAATTTGCTTTGTTGATCAGTCAGAAAAAAAATGGAAGAATGTAAATTGAAAATCCACAATAAGTAAGGCGATGAAACACTTGTCAGTCACAAATAAAAGGTGAGTGGGTCCCAGAATCAGGCCACTTCCTTTGTTATGTGGTTTTTTTTTTTTTTTCATTTCCACAGTACTTTACTAAGAGGTACCAGTTGTGTGCATCCCAGGTCCGTGATCTGTTGCAAATTTACAGAATTTCCTTTTTCCTATGGAGTCTCAGTAAATTCATCCACCACTGATTTCACCACTACCTGCATTGCTGAGTCTTGCCATGTGCACATCCCCAACACCAGCCCACATGACTCAGGGCAAACAGATGCATGCATGCTAGTGAAACTAGGGGAGAAAATAGGAGAAAAGACTGTCTACTCAGGAGTTGCAACAGAAACGCAGAGGTCTTGTGAATATCATGTAAGTTTGCCAATTTCCAACTGTTGCAGTCTCAGTCCTTTTAGTTTTTAATGTTGGATGAGGGTAAGGACATTAAAGTTGAAATTCTACCGAATCTCCTGCCTTCCAATCTGCACTTTAAGAGGTGCACTTGCAAATTTCAGTCAGTTGGGGCCTCAGTTTAATATGCGAGGTTTGAAAATGGAGTAGCAGTGAGGGAAGAAAGGCTACCAGGTTAGGGTAGATAACAGGATCAGACATAAAAGATTAGCAGAAGCAGTGACAGCTATGTTTCGATAAATTTAGGCTATGTTTTCTTGATCTCTGATTACATCTCTTGGTACTCAAGAATCTTTTCTCTCTCCATATATACTAGAAATAGTTGCTTAATACTGACTTGACCCTAGCTGTTTTCTCGTATTTTATTGGTAGGTCTGGGAATGAATAATTCTAATCTATGATTTATGCAAAGAATTTAAGTAAGAAAGAATGGCTAACTGTACAAGTAAAGTAAGAAATTGTCAGTGGAGTGGAGCTGGGGTTGGACCTGGGGGCAACCAACCAAAAAGGTGTTCTACTGTCCCTGACGCCTCCTGTAGGTTTCAATCCCTTCCACTTCAATCCCATTCTTTTTCTTCCTTTGAAGCCTACTCCATCTGCCTTGTCGCCCCACTACCTCTCCGGGTAGCTGTCATTTATCGACCCTCTGATAAATCCTCCCTCCTGTTTCTCATTGACCGATTCCTGGCTTTCCTTCTTCCTTGACCCATCTTCCCCTTCCCTTGGTGACTTTAACCTCCATGTTGATGACCCCTCTGACTCTTATGTATCAAAACTCCTTCTTAACCTCCTCATTTGATTATGAATTCTGCTCTATGTCCCCTACTCACAAGTATGCTAATGCTTTGACCTTCAACTGCTGTCTCTCAGACTTCTCCATCTCAAACTTCTCCAACTGCTATCCTATCTTAGACCATCATCTAATAACTTCCACACTAAACAATTCACCCCCACAGCCTCGTCCAGTCACCACCAACTCCTTCAGGACTCTCCGAGCTGTTGACCCTTCTACCTTCTCCACTACTGTTTCATCTCTCCTTTCCCTCACTACACTGAGTCAGTTGACAAAGCAGTTTCTTCTAACATTATATTCCCCTCTGCTTTAGACACTCTTGCCCTCATCTGTTCTGTAAGACATATCAATCTTGGCTCACCTCTAGAATTCACTTCCTATATTCCTGTGCCTGCTCTGCAGAATGTCTATGGCTAAAATTCCATGCCCATACAAACTTCATATACTTCAAATTCATGCTGATCTCCTTCCAGTCTGCTATTGCATTTCTCAAGTAGGACTACTACATCCATCGAACAAACTCTATTGCATCCTCCCATCACTGTCTTTTTGCCACACTCAATTCCCTCCTCAAATTCCTTCACTTGTCTCACCCCCTTCACTTTATGACCAGGTTATGGCTAACTACTTCCATGACAAGATCCACAAAATTAGTCTTGTGTTCTCAACCAGGTCACCTCTACCTCCCTCTCCCCCACTTCTTTCTCCTACCTTTCCCCTGGCCTCCAACTTTCTCTCCTCCTTTTCTAAAGTCACAGTGGAGGAAACTGCCCTTTTCAATCCTCCTCCAAACTCACCACTTGTTCTTCTGACCCTATTTCCAATGAGTTTCTTAGTTCGAGTTCTATTGCAGTCACCCCTTCCATCTGTCACATCCTCAGTCTGTCACTTTGCACTGCTACTGTTCCAGCTGCCTTCAAACACCACTCTCCAAAAAACCTTCACTGGACTCTACCTGTTTTGCCAGCTATCGTCCTATCTCACCGTCTCCCTTTTGCTTCCATACTACTTCAACATGCAGTTCACCACTGCTGTCTTGACTTTATTTCATCTCAAGCCATTTTTGAACCACTTCAGTCTGGTTTTCACCATCTATATTCCAAAGAAACAACCCTTATCAAAGTCTTCAATGACCTATTTATGGCTAAAACCAAAGACCTATCTACTGTTTTTGACACTGTTGATCACCACTTATTCCTTGATACTCTGCCCTCACTTGGATTTCGGGACTCTGTCCTGTCTTGGTTACCTTTCCCATCATAATTTTAGTGTTTTCTCTAGTGGTTCCTCCTCTACTGCCATCTCACTGTCAATTGCTGTGCCTCAGGGTTCTGTCCTGGATCCTTTTTTCCTCTTTTTGTATATTAATTCCCTTGGTGCTCTGATTTCCTCTTATGGCTTTCAATATCAAGTTTATGCTGATTACCAGATTTACCTCTGTACCCATAAATTTAATCAGGAATCCAGTTCCAGATTTTAGCCTGCTTGTCTGAGATTGCTGCCTTGATATCCTATCACCATCTTATATTCCCCTAAGCCTACTTCCCCTCTTTCTCCTTTCTCTATTTCTCTGGCTAACATTTTAATTCTCCCAGCCCCCTCACCGTATAACCTTGGAGTCATCTTCAACTTCTTACTCTCCTTCTCTACACATATCCAAAACACTGCTAAAATATGCTGTTTCTTTCTTGATATTATCATCAAAATCTGTCTCTTCCTTTCTGAACGTACTACCATGACCCTTATCCACACTCTCATCACCCCCTGTTTAGACTATTTCAACCTGCTCCTCACAGGTCTCCTGGCAAGCCATTTCTCTTCACTCATATACCTCTCTTCTCAAGTCACTACATTGGCTCCCTATTCATTCCTGCATACAATTCAAGCTCCTTTTACACACCTACTAGAGTCTTCACTCTGCAGCTCCTCACTACCTCCTCTCTTATCTCTCTCTACTCCCCTTGTAGTGCATTGCACTCATCAGGCAAGTCACTCCTATCTATCCTCTACCGCCAATTCCTGACTCTGTGCTTTCCACCTGGTTGCACCATGTGCTTGGAATAGACTTCCTCATCTGGTGCATCATGCTCCTTTTCTTGCTTTAATTAAATCCTGTCTAAAAACCCACCTTTTGGGGGCTGCTTTTAAATCTTAACCCCTGATTGTCCCACATATAGCCTCATTAATTTTTAACCATTGTCTTAATAAATGAAATCTCCCAAGTCTCTTATTCCCTATATGTTTGTCTTGATTAAATTGTAAGCTCTTCTGAGAAGGGCTGTCTTATATGTTTGTGTACAGTGCTGCGTACATCGAATAGCACTATGGAAGTATTAAGTAGTAGTAGTAGTTTATTTTGTTGCTGCTGTTATTTTGCTTCTGCTGTTATTTTGATGTTTATTTTGTTGCTGCTGTGGAATCTTATGACTCATCCTTTTGTGATTTTGATAGTTAATTGACTGTTGGTACCCCAGAAGCAGGGCCGGTGCAACCCACTGTGCATTTGCACAGGGAGGTGGCTCCGAGGGGGAGGCGACTGGGCCACCCACAGCCAAATGGAATGAAGGCTGCAGGGTTGCCTGGTGCACTCCACCCCGCCGGTGACCGAAGTAAAGGAAAGGCCGGTAGATCGCCCGCAGCATAGGAGCCACTAAAGGAGGCTTGGCAGCTCAGATTTAGTTATTGGATTGGGCAGAGGTAACCCAAACCTCTGCCTGATCTGATGTATCAACACCTAGATCTCCCGCACCAGTGGGCAGTGGCAGCAGCATTTGAATGACATCATGTCCTGCTGCTGCAGGGCCAGTCTCGTGAGAAGAACTGCAAGATCATTGCTCCTCTTGTGAGACTGGCCCCGTGGTAGCAGGAGATGATGTCATTCAAATGCTGCTGCTGCTGCTCCTGTTGCCGGCTCGTGCTGGAGATCTCAGAGTTGATGCACTGGATCGGGCAGGGGTTTGAGTTACTTCTGCCCAATCCAATATCTAAATATTAGCTGGCAAGCCTCTTTTAGTGGCTCCTACTGTACTAGGGAGTGGGAGGAGGAAGAGCTTGGGGAGGGCTAAGAAGCTGGAATTGACTGGGTGAGAAGGTGGGGGAAGGCCATAGGGAGCTGGCAGGAAGAAAGTGGGGAAAGCATAGGAAGGAGGGAGGATAGAGCCTATAGAGGAAGGGAGATGAAATGAAGGAGAATGCTTAGATAGTGGGGGGAAAAGAATCTCTAGAGGGACAGGGATGGGGGAAGAACTGAGGTAGTGTGAGAAGGGACTATCTAGAGGGAGGGAGGGAAGGGGATGAAAAGTGGGAGAAAGAGCAAGATAGTGAGCGGAAAGAGGAGGAAGAGCTGAGGCAATGAGGGAAGGGGATGAGAAGTGAAGGAAAAAGCTGAGGTAATGAGGGTGTGGGTTATCCGGTAGACCTCATCCCATCCACTGGTAGCCTAAGCAGAGAAGAGGCTGCGGGCTGCTAGTGGACCCCATCTCACCAGCAGCCAAAGAGGAATGGAGGCCAACTTATCCTGATCCGATGGAGGCCAAAGTGAAGAGGTGAGCCCAAGGCTGCCGGGGGAGCAAATGGAAGAAAAGAAGGTGAAGCCCCTGTGTTTGAGAGAACATGTGCGTGTGTATGTATGAGAGAGCGTGCACGTGTGTGTGTGTGTGTGTGTGTGTGAGATAGAAGGAAAATGTGAGAGAGGTAGTATGAATGTGTGGGAGTGTGAGCGAGAAAGAGCATCTGTCTGTGTGAATGTATGTGTGAGAGGGAGCATGTGTATATGTGTGTGTGTACACATGGGAGAGAAGAACTGTGTGCATCTGAGAGAGGAGGCATGAGTGTGTTAACTTGAGTATGCATGAGAGAAAGAAAGTGTGTGTTCATATATGAGAGAAAGAAAGGAGAAAGTTTGTGTGCCCTCCCTCCCCCAGTAATCCACAACAATCTCAAGGTGACTGGAAACCAAAAGTTCCCGGGTATGAAAAGCGGGATATTTTATTTTTATCCTTATTAGTTTTAATTATTGGGTGTTATTTGATGTCTGCTCTTTTGAAATATTTTCCTGGGGTTTAGGAAATTAAAAAAACCCCAATTTATATGTCTTGAAATATTTATTTTCATTATTAATATGGTTTTACAATTATGATTGATGTTTTATATTTCTTGATTTTATTGTTTTTATGATGAATGGTGATGTTTCTGTTGCACTATATACAGAAAACTGCCTTGTTGCAGTTTTCAGTTCAGTTTTTGCCTGCAAATTTTTATTTCTACTTTCTGGTCTCTTTTTATTCTGTGATGGACTTTTTATTTAGTGATGGACTGTCTGTGTTCTGCATATGTGACCAAGGTGAGGTATTCTGCTAGCATGTAGCATCTGTGTAGGGATCAATAGCTGCCTGGCTTGTTCTGTTTTTCTAATAAGAGGTGTTTTGGTATTTTAGGAGCTAGTTTATATTTGCAGTGTTACTTTTTCATAGGTAAGATTGTTATTGTTTGAGTGCTGGCAGTTAGTGCTGATTTGGTATGGGAGTACTCAAGGCTTTCTGAGAGTGAAGCCCACATCAAAATGCATTACAATAGGCCCAATAACATATGGGTATTTTTGCAGGGTTTTCTGGTTGGCACCATAGCAATGCATATATATATAATATACAGGTTATTTATTTATTTTAAGTTTTTCTATACCGGCATTCACAATAAATATTGCATCATGTCGTGTTGTAAATGATATTTTTACCTCAGAAGTCCATACTCAGAGGGGCGGATTTTAAACCCCCTGCTCGCGTAAATCCGGCCGGATTCACGCGAGCAGGGCCCTCCCGGGCCGGCACGCCTATTTTGCATAGGCCGCCGGTGCGCGCAGAGCCCCGGGACTCGCGTAAGTCCCGGGGTTTTTGAAAAGGGGCATGTCGGGGGCGTGTCGGGGGCGGGGCCAAATGATGTGCCGTTTTGGGGGCGGGACGCGGCATTTCAGGGGTGGGGCCGGGGGCGTGGCGCCGGCCCGGGGGCATGGTCGAGGCCTCTAGACCAGCCCCCGGGTCGGATGATGGCGCGCCAGCAGTCCGCTGGCACGCGTTGATTTACGTCTGCTTTGGGTAGGCGTAAATCACGAAATAAAGGTAAGGGGGGGGTTTAGATAGGGCCGGGGGGGTGGGTTAGGCAGGGGAAGGGAGGGGCAGGGGAGGGCAGGCGAAAAGAAAGTTCCCTCCGAGGCTGCTCCGGTTTCGGAGCGGCCTGGAGGGCACGGAGGCAGGCTGCGCGGCTCGGCGCGCGCAGGCTGCCCAAAATCGGCAGCCTTGCGTGCGTCGATCCCGGATTTTATAGGATACGTGCGGCTACACGCGTATCTTATAAAATCCAGCGTACTTTTGTTTGCGCCTGGTGCGCCAACAAAAGTACGCGATCGCGTATTGTTTAAAGATCTACCTCCCCATGTTATTTTTAATATAAAATCTGATATAAGTGCATAATTTTTAATTGTGCGTGTATGGGTGGGCATTTAAAGTTCGCCTATGACATATAATATCCTTGACTGGCCATGGGTTCCAGAGGAGAGGGGGTAGTCCTGGGTAGGGAGGAATGTCAGATTTTAAAGTTTAGATTACTGAGGGAGATGAACTGAGGGCGGCCAGCACAGTAATTGTTCACATAGGGCAGCAAAAGAGCTAGCACCAGCCCTGCCCAGAAGAATAAAAGTTACTGCATGATAAGTTTGAACAAAAGGCCATTGTGTGTCTCTGATTCAGAAATCCCAGAATTGTGAGTTTGAGATCTCCAGGAATACCAGTGTATAGGAAAAGAGAAGACAAAATATTTTGTATATGAGTACAGTCTGATTGTCATAGAGGGAAAAAGGTTGATTTTGGTAATTTTCCTTTCCAGCAACAAAAAATATTGCTCTCAGGCCTATTTAATGTATGGGTTCTTTTCAGGTACTTGTTACCTGGATTGGCCACTGTTGGGAACAGGATGCTGGTCTTGATGGACCCTTATGAGCTAGTTCTACCCAACCATCTTCTCAACCCACAGAGATGGTGCCAGGACCAGAAAAACTGAGCAGCAGGTCTCTTTAATTTTATATGCCCCAAGTTGGAAGTTATAAAAACATTTTTTAGTTTGTATAAAACCAGCACTGCACAGACTAGTTTAGTAGTCTCCTGAGGGTGTCATACATGGGTCTCTTTCATAGAATTCCAACTGCAGTAGAAGTGGTTTATACCTAAGATGTGTTCCACTAAAAACAAAGTAAAAGCAGCAGCAAAATGACTGCTCTTCTTCTGCCTCCCAGCCTACACTGACATAATTCTTTGTATTCTCTCGGGGTGGGTGAAAAAGGATTATCAGTGACCAATAATTGATTTCTTAAATTTCACTGAGTTTCAGATTTTCTGTTGACCAGGGAAATGTTGTCTGAGGGAAATTCAAAATCTGCCTGGTTCAAGTTAGATTTCAAATTGCTTTCACAATTCAACTTTACTGTATTCTTCTCCTGCTCATAGTTACCACATGCATGGGGCTTGGGATCCTAGCCACCCTGCTTCATGCTACCTGGTAAACTTATTGTATTATTCCTGAGAATTTTCTTCCCTGTTTGCTTCTCAGCAGCTGGAGAAATATAACAGTGGTTCCTCCCAAAAATGTTCAAAACTCAATTGAATATCTCATGGTTCAGTCAAACCCTTCCGCCTCTGAAAAACCCGCTTTCTCTGGATATTTGAGAGATTGTTCCTCTCTCACTCCATCTCTTATGAATAATTCGATTTGGCATATGTGTTATGACTCCTGCCTGCGGTTCCCCGTGAGCAGGCTCCTCACCTTGCTACTGCTGCTGTTCCCGATGCGGCCGGACGCCGCCGATGTCGGGCCTCCCATGCGGCCGGAGCCGTGGACACTGTTTTTCTCTTGCGGTCCAGAGGCCGCCCATCATGTCTCTTCACCGCGGCTGGAGTCGCGGACTTCTCCACCATCAATGTGGCACAGAGCCGCTGCCATCATCCCGCTCATCTCCAGGGCTGGAGGCCACAGTCCTCAGGCTCACCTGGCGGCCGGAGCCGCCCCTGGATCCTTCTGCAGCGGCAGGAGCCGCTGCCGTCGTCGGTGCCTGCTCCTGGGCCCAGCCCTGCCTCTTCCGTGCTGATGTCAGTGCAGGGCCGCTGTCCACGTTCCTGCACAGCTTTCTGCTTCCTCTCTAGGTGCACAGCCGCGCCTCCCCTGTAAGATTTAAAGGGCCCACGGCTGGATATGCCCTGGGCCCCACCTTCAGACTGTTTCCTGTGCCAGCCCTATAAAAGGGCTACTCCTGCATTTTGTCTTCGCCTTGCATCGGAGTTACTTCGCCTCTGGAAGCTCCTGCCTTCCAGTGTTCCTTCAGTTCCTATGTGTTTCCTCGTTGGAGCTCCAAGTGTCGTCTGCTTCTTGTGCCATGTCTTCGTCACCTGAGGTCCTCGTCCAGGTCTCCTGATGTCTCGTCATCTGATGTCCCGCTTCCTGATGTTCCAGGTTCCTTGGTGTCCTTCACCTGTGCTCTTGAGACTTCTGCTCTGCAGGCGGTTGGTTCTCCAGGGTGACGTGTCTTTGTCATTGGAGTTGCCTGCAGTGGACTTGTGTCCTGTGCTCCTGAGCCGTCCTTTCCTGCCAGCCCTTGTGGTGCTCTGGATGACACCGGCTTTGTTGTCGAAGTCCCGCCTCGGCTGGATTCCTTCCTGCGCTTGTCCCGCTCTCCTAGTGGTCCATGACCAGCCTCCTTGGGCTGTGTAGGGCATGCAGTGGGACAGGGTGGTCCGCGACCAGCCCATTGGGTCCACCCATGAAGGTGGGCTGAGTAGGGCACCCTGAGAGACAGTGCCAATGTCTACCTTCCCAGCTTCTTGTCTTGCCTGTGATGCCGTCGCATTAGTTCCTCATCTGTGATGTCTTCGCGTCAGTCACTCGTCTGTGATGCCGTCGCATCAGTCCTTCGTCTGTGATGTCTTCGCCTCATAGTCTCAAGTCTTTGTGACAAGGCCTCCGTCTGCCCTCATCCTCAGGCCGGCCTGCTTCTCCATGCCGATCCTAAGCAGCAGGTCTGAAAGGGCTTGGAACGGTCGGAGGACTGTTCACCTTCCAACATCATCTTGTTGGCTCTGGGAGCTTGCAGGCCTGGCAGAGGTTAAGACCATGTCTCCACCATGCTGGGACACATTGCCAACCCTCGGTTTGGTCCTGGATCCGTCTCGGATCGGGCCGAGGCACAAGGACACACAAAAAAACCCTTATGTTTCAATATGTTAGTGCAGTTAAGGTATGTAACAGTCTTAGTCTTTTTGCTCCCTCCTCTACCATAAATGTCTTTGGCAGATCTGCTTCAAAGCCTTCCTATGAGTCAGGTGATTGCAGATCCCTTGATTCCTTCTGCTGTTTCCTGAAAATATAATTAGGCCTAGTGTCAGTGCACTCCAGCTCTTCATTATTTGCTCATGAACTTGGCATTCCTGCATGCCTGTAATGAAAGTGATACTAGGGGCACAAGTCCACCCGAGAAGGCATAGAATGTGACTATTTTACTTTTTCAAATTCATTGTTATTGGAATGCGAGTCACAATATCAGGGCTGAATTTACTGTGTAACTATAGGAGGAACAGACCACAAGTAATTTGTCCCTACTTGATGGAGGTTGTCATGGTCCTGTGAACTGTCCAATTTAATGAACAATATAAACAAACTAGCTATTACAGATGCATAATATTTCTAAAATAGATACACTGGCAAATGGCAATTCTGAACAGAATATGATATGGCCATTACAACATTTAAAATAGATTAATGATCAATATCACAAAGTTGCTTTATTATGGGTCACAATTCATGCCAACATTCAAATCCAAAACATGCCATGCTATCTTGCAGGGTAATTTTAAAAGGAACTCGTGTGTGCCTGTAAATGCGCATATTGGTGCATGAGCAGAGAGACGCTGCAATTTTAAATTGTGTGTGCAAGTATGCCTATATTATTTAAAATACCCCTCCAGTACATATCTTAAGAGATAGATCGTGTAAATATCCTGCGCATATTTCCAGTAGGGCTTCAGCTGCTTTTACACACATATGCAGGCAGACTTTCAAACATGCTTGCGCGAAGGAAAAAAACAGTTTTTCCAAGTAGTCCACCAGTTTGCCCAGTTCATATCAAAGTGTTCAAGAACTCTGATTCTTCATCCTGCAAGCCTTCCACTAAACCCCAAACCATCACGCTATGCTAAAAGCCCTAAAACTTGAGATCTCCAGACTTGCTCCGCATCAGGACCAGCAGTAAAGCTAAGCGGATAACAAGCCAACGTGCGCTGTGGTCATCCTTTTTAAAATATAGACTTATGCGTGTAAGTCTTGACTCCGCCCCGGAATGCCCATGCCCCACCTATGCTCCGCCTCTTTACACCTTCTTATTCTTGACTTGCGTGTGGGTATGTACGTACGCACTTTGCGGCTTCTTAAATTCCGCATTGGCAACTCTTTTAAAATCTACCTCTTGACAATGATAGTCTCTAGCCCCTCCCTTCCCAGGCAGCTACAAAGAACAGAAGCGGATGAGATGAGACTAGAGGGGATAGAGTGGAGCAAAGAAGAGCAACTCCACTCCCTAATCCAGGACTCTCTTCCCAGGAGCTTAGGCAGGGGAAACAATGATGGCACTAGGTGCTGGAAAGTACCAGCAAAAGAAAGTCCTGGATTTTCTGATTTTTTAAATATTTCATGATTATGTGTATGTTTATGTACTTGACTGCAAATATAAGATCACATGCAATATGACAACATGACCATTTTGTTTTTTTCATATATGTGCGTTGGATGATTTTTCACATGTTCACATTATCTATGAGTGTACTATCTATGATGCATATATATAGTGGCAAGTGTCAGACAGTTACTGCACACTTGCTGTATCTATTTATTTATTTAAATTCTTTTAATATACCGATGCTCAACACCATGTCTTATCGTACCGGTTCTTCTCGAATCCAATAAAATTATATTGTAGAATGGCTCCCCACCTCAATATTAATAACTCAAATAAATTGCTCTAAACACTTGAGGTACACTGCAAAAATAGCAGAATATAACGTAATTTCTACCCTTACCTACAGAATTTTTAAAAGAAAACACCGACAGAGAGTGGTATCAGACTCTTATATGGTGTATCCAATCTCGTGGGCTCTTCACCTTCGGAGAGTTGGTAAATGAGGTGATAACAACTGGTGTTTGAATCAAGAGAGGGGTTGCAGCCCTGTAGAGGGCAAGAGCCCACGAGATTGGATTCACCATATAAGAGTCTGATACCACTCTCTGTCGGTGTTTTCTTTTAAAAATTCTGTAGGTAATGGTAGAAATTACGTTATATTCTGCTAATTTTGCAGTGTACCTCAAGTGTTTAGAGCAATTTATTTGAGTTATCATACCGGTTTACATCAAAACCAGGGGAAAACCATAAATTATAAGAATGAAAGTTACAATGAACAGGGAGAATAATACAGGACAATTGAAAGTAGAAGGAATTAGATTAAGATAACGCTTTTTAAGGAAATGCGAAACAGGCAACTATAAACAATTGTTTTGCAAGGAGGCTAATTTAGCTGGTAAAATTAGCTAAAGTTGTTTAATCTAAACGGAGGAGTTGTGAGGAGTTGTGGGAGTTCATATCCTTCTGTCCAGCATTGTTCTCATGTTTTTTGAAGTTGAGATGGAGTCTATGTCATTCACAGGAGAACTTCTGGGGGAAATCCAGATCTAGCTGATATGACAACCAGCCCTCAGGGAGGAGGATACGTGGTAACTTCAATGAGAAAACTGCATGATAGGAGCCAAACACTCCCTGAGATGTAGTTCAGGGAGGCAGGAGGATCAGAATGGCCACCCCTCTCAAGCTCTAGCTGAGCCCAATTAGGGTAATCTACGTACCAAGGGTTTGGCATAGAAAGGGAAAAGTCAGGGATGGACAACAGCAGTTGAAGGTGGATTTCTTGAGAGCCTACTATTCTGTCCCTGCTGACATTTCCTATCTGCAACTTAAACAGTTTAACTCAGTCTTTACTTCGCAAACAGACAAGGCCACTTCTTCAGCTCTAAATTGTATTAAAATGTAAAACAAGTAAACAAAGTCTTACTGTGAATAATCCCCAACCCACTCCACACACATTCCCATACACACACACACACACACACAAATACAGACACACACACATCCCAGGAAGACTCCTATTCACACAAATAGACACCTAAGAAGGCTTCCTTCACTTACAAACATGAAACCTAGGCAGTCTACCCATCGGGAGTAGAAGGGAGAGCCCATTCTGCTGCTCCTCCTTGTGCCAGCCTCTGTGCTATACAAAACTCTTGTGGTTAGTTCTTCCTCTAGGCTGATCTTGCGCACACGAGATTATTAGCATAAAGCACATGCTAGCCGCAAGAGTTTTGAATTCCATAGGGCTGGTACTTGTGGTGAAGCAGGTGAATGAGTTTTCTCCTGGCAGTTCTCTCCTGGCAGTTCTCTTCTCAGCCGCCAGTGGGATGGGGTCCACCGGTGGCGTTTTTGTCTCTTCCTTCTTCAAACACTGGTGGGATGTGGTCCACTGACAGCATCCCGGGCCTCATTCCCTTCCAGGATGCTGGTGGGATGGGAGCCACCAGCAGACTCATGGGCCTCCTTCTCTCTTTTGTCACTGGTGGGACAGGGTCCACAAGTGGCCTCCCGGGTCACTTTCCCTCTTTGGCCGCTGCTCCACTGGGTGTGCACACCTGACAGCACTGGGTCTATTCATGGGAGCCCTGAGATAGGGCCTCTCTTCTTGGGCCGCCAGACAATGCTAAGTGGGTGGGCCTGAGTTCAAAGTCAGTGGGCCAGGTCCCATCCAAGCCCCCCTGTGGCTATGCCACTGCTTCTGAGAAGCATTAGAAAAGTCTGTTTTCTGCAGCCTTAGAAATTTTCCCTTCTAAAACTGATTGGCCAAATATTTCTCCGTGTAAAATGTCAGGTATTAAGGAACCATTAGAGTTTTTGAGTAGACTGGTTGAAATGCATGTGAATTATTCAGTACTGGAGGACCCAAGCAATGAAAAAAATCAAGCAGCCCTCACCAATTCATTCTACCAGGAGCTCCCGCCTAAACTAATGGAGCGGGTGGCCTCTGCTTGTATAACCTGGACTTCAAAGACCCTTTCAAAGATTTGTGTGGTTGCCCAAGCTTTCTTTGATCAGATATCTGCCTCTAAAGTGGTACAAGCAGAACATTAGTTAGCACTCCAGATTGGCCACCTGGAGTCAGCAAGGAGATGGAGTGGAAGGGGAAGAGGGAGAGGATAAGGGAGATTTCTGCCCCTGCCCCCTGGTAGTTCCCATCATCCTTGTCATAACTGTAATCAAATTGGTCACTGGAAAAATGAATATCCCCTGCACATGAGAGCTTCCCCTCAATGTACCTAGAGTGCTCTGGTTTCTCCTGCTATAGTATATCCCCCTCTTCTGGCCCCTAATACCTTTCAGGATGTGGGAGTTGTTAGACCCACATTTAGACCCACCAATTCCCCCCCTCCCCCTTCCTTCATGAACATACCTTATTCCAGCTACCGTAGGAATTTGCAGAGACCAATAGGATTTGCTGGTGATTTCCATGTCTCAAGAGTCATGTGCCCCCAGAGCCCTACATTATCCTGACAGTCTCTTGTAGGGATGTGCAGAGCAAAAGTTTAAGTTCATATGTCCATATGTCCAAAGGGGGTCCCATTTGCAGTCAATATGGACATAAACAGAATTCAATGAGTTGAGTATATGTCCATATGTGCAAATAAAAATTTAAACCCCTCACCCTCCTTAATCCCCCCCCCCCAAGACTTACCACAACTCCCTGGTGGTCCAGCGGGGTCAGGACGCCATTTCTGACCAACTTTGCAAGGAGCACGTGACGTCGGCGTCACGTCGGAGTGACGCGGCGTCACGTGATTCCCTGCGGGTTCGCGCCGGAATGCTCGTTCGGCCCAAAAGGAACTTTTGGCCAGCTTGGGGGGGCCTCCTGACACCCCCAAGCTGGCCAAAAGTTCCTTTTGGGCCGAACGAGGGTGCCGGAGGGAACTCGCGGGGAATCATGTGACGCCGCATCACTGCGACGTGGCGCCGACGTCACGTGATTCCCCGCGGGGTCGCTTCCGGGATCCTCGTTCAGCCCAAAAGGAACTTTTGGCCAGCTTGGGGGTGTCAGGAGGCCCCCCCAAGCTGGCCAAAAGTTCCTTTTGGGCCGAACGAGGATCCCGGAAGCGACCCCGCGGGGAATCACGTGACATCGGCGTGATGCGGCGTCACGTGATTCCCCGCGAGTTCCCTCCGGCACCCTCGTTCGGCCCAAAAGGAACTTTTGGCCAGCTTGGGGGGGCCTCCTGACCCCCCCAAGCTGGCCAAAAGTTCCTTTTGGGCCGAACGAGCGTTCCGGCGCGAACCCGCGGGGAATCACGTGACGCCGCGTCACTCCGACGTGGCGCCGACGTCACTTGCTCCTCGGAAAGGCTTTCAGAAATGGCGTCCTCACTCCTCGCTGGATCACCAGGGAGTTGTGGTAAGTCTTTGGGGGGGGGATTAAGGAAGGTGAGGGGTTTAAATTTTTATTTTGGATCAACAATCGCGATTTCCAACTTATTCAACATAGCTATGTTGAATAAGTTGGAAATCCGATCGTTTATGTCTTATCACTTTTTTAAGTTAAAAAAAAAAAAAAAGTAGCGTTTTACATTTATGTTCAATACGAATGCACACCCCTAGTCTCTTGAAAACCTGTAGAATGTCTTGTTGATACCAGAGCCTCCAGATCAACTCTCCAGATGCAGTCTGTCCTTTACTTCCTCTTTCCTTCAAGGACCTTGAGGTTGTGGGCATTCTAATGCTCCCAAGATTTTCCCACTAACCAAACCTGTTCCGATTCAGCTTGGCCCCCTTAAAATCTCACACTTCCTGCTCTTCTCCTACTCTCCACTCAATCTTTTGGGCCAAGACTTGCTTTGTAAGCTTGGCTGTACCATCTTCTGTACCCTGGATAGGGTTTTCCTGGAACTTTGAATATTTTGGCAGCACAGGTCTTTTTAGATTCTCCTTCCCAATCCTCCTCCTCCCTTTTCTCTTTAACTGAAATTGAAACCCCTGGCACCCTCCCCAGAATTACAATTGTCTCTTATCCCTGAAGCCTTATGGGAACAACACAGCAATGATGTTGGCTACTTGCAAGTTTCTTCAGTGGCCATTCACATTGATCGTACCCACTGTTTATTTATTTATTTATTTATTTATTTATTTAGCACTTTTATATACCGATTTTCCAGTAACAGAATTACTAATCAATTCTGTTACTGATTCTGTTTACTAATTGATTCTGTAATTGATTCTGTTACTAATCAATTCAATGTTATATGCTACTCATATGTTAAGAAACGCTGTTTAATGTAACGCCCTATTGCGACAGTTTTGTTCTATGTAAACCGACCTGATTCGATACCTGTATTGAGAACGTCGGTATATAAAAATCCGAAATAAATAAATAAATAAATAAATTCGGTTTACATTCTAAACAATAACAATGACAAGTTGATGTCTCACAATGAACAGGTAGTTAGAACTTGGATACAGATATATGGGGTTAATAACATAACGTAAAAGTTACGGAGTCTAGTGAAGGCTGGAGAACAGATGTTCGGTATAAGGCTAGGTTTTTGATTTTAGACTGCATAAAGATAAAATGACATGAGAGTTCTTTAGGGGGTAACCAATGAAGGGATCATTGGAGGGGATTTCAACTGGCTGAAGTTATGAGAATGCTTGGTTGAATAGCCAAGTCTTGAGTCTTTTTTTAAATATAATGGGGCATTGCACTAATCTGAGAACTGACGGGAGAGAGTTCCAGAGTTTGGGACCGGCTGTGGAGAATGCTCTTTTACTTAAAGCTGTCTTCATCGGTGGGATCTGAAGGCTGTTTCTGTAAGCTTGTCTCACTGGTCTGGTAGAGGTATGGGGTTGGAGAGGGATTTTGAGCTCGAGTGGGGCAATGTTATGTAGTGCCTTGTGGATTGATGAGAGCACTTTGAAAAGTATTCTGTATTTGACAGGAAGCCAGTGTAGGCTTTTTAAGATGGGTGATATGTGGTCTCTTTTGTTTGTCTTGGTTAGGATCCTTGCTGAGGCGTTTTGCAACATCTGTAGAGGTTTTGTGGCGTTAGTTAGCCACTGGGCAAATTAGAAGCTCCAATCACATTTCCCCTTGAAGTCTTCCAAGGTGGAAGGTATCCATCCCATCATCCAAACATTTTGGCCCAAAGAGCCTTCATTGGGGTTCTCCTAGACACTCCTATCTACTGTAACTCCCCAGTCTTGCTGGTGCCCAAGCCCAGCACCATTCGCTACCAATTTGTTCAAGATCTTCATGCCATCAATTCCATCTTACTGCCAAGTGCCCCGGTCAACCCAGATCCTGTTCCAGATGCCACCTGAAGCTTGTGTATTCTCTGTCATTGATTTATGCTCCGCTTTCTTTTCTATCTCTTTCGATGCCTAGTCCCAATACTTGTTCACATACTCCTTTGAGGGTCACAGATACACTTGGATATGCTAGCCCCAGGGATTGTTCACTCTCCATCTATATTCTCTAACACCCTACATGCTGTCTTAGCTACATTCCCCCCTTTTGTTCCTTATTGCTACTTTAGTATTTTGATGACCTCCTACTTTGCTTCAGTTCTATCCTCACCTTGGTTGAGGACATGCTGCAGCTTCTCTTACAGATGGCATATTCAGGCCTTAAAGTTTCAAAATCTAAAGTTCAACTGTGTTCCCCTTTTGTGACTTATCTTGGTTTTCAGATTTCTCAGGGCTCTTATGCTTTCACTGCTGACAGAATCCAGGCTATCCTCCAGCTCCCATGCCCTAAGATCCCTAAGCAATTATGGTCATTTTTGGGTTCTGTCAACTTTTGTCCATTATGGATCTTGCATTTCTCTGTTCTTATGGCTACATATACAATCTTTTAAAAGAGTCTAAAGTCATAATGTCTTGTTTCTGGTCCCTTTAAGCAGAGGACTCATTTGTGGCCCTCAAGATGGCCTTATCTTCAGCTCCAGCTTTGGGTCTCCCAGATTATTCCCTTCCCTTCTCCTTGTGCTGTCATGAACGTGGTGGGATTGCATATGGGTTCTGTATCCATTATTTATTTATTTATTTAAGGCTTTTATATACCGACTTTCTTGATACAAATCAAATCAACTCGGTTTACATCGAACTAAGTGGTTAACCATATCCAAGTAACAAGAGACAAAATTTGGTGAAGCATAAAGTTACATTGTAACAAGGGCGCATTAACTGGGGGTAGGAAATAAAGAGGGGTGAACAATGATAGTGTACTATATACAGATGAGGGAGTGGGAGGGAGGCAAAGGAGCCAACCTCATTATGTCGTATTTGCGTGTCTTAGTGCTTGTTTATATACAGAAGTGATATCCATAGCCATGAAGACCGTCAACTTCCTGTAGACTACTTTTTCCATTGTCTTGAACCTATGGCACTGGCTTTGCTGACCTGCATGAAAACTGGTATGGCTGTGGCTGACCTTGTTGAGCAAGCATTCGTTTTGGATCATCCCCTCAGACTTTTTGTTTCCTTTGCGGTTTTGACGCTCTTGACCAATTCCAAAACTCAGTTGTTGTCCCAGATCTGACTGACCCACTATGACCGGCCAAGACAATTTGACTGTCTATCATTTCCCCCCTTGAATCCAGTCTTGCTGTTCCCAATGATGCCCAATTTCGGCCTGATTTGTGGGACACTCCTCTTCCCAACCCTGATTTGATTTTTTTTCATTGATGGCTCATACCTCCAGAAGCCTACAGGAGCTTTGTAGGTGGGATATGCTGTGTGCCCCCCCCCCCTCTAAAGTAATTTAAGCAGCCCAGCTCCCATCACAATATGCCTCTATCCAGGTGGCTAAGATGTTTGCCCTGACCAGGGCTTGTGGTCTGTCTCCATATCTGTTAACATCTACACCAACTCCCAGTATGTCTTTGGTGTTGTCTACCATTTTGGAGTTATTTGGAAAAGTCAAGGTTTCCTCACTTCCTCTGGCTCCCCCATCAGAAATTTTAAGTTCATTCACACCTTGTTAAAGTATTTATTTTCCCTCTTATAGATTGTAGTGGTGAAGTGTTCAGCTTATACCACTTCAGATACATTTGACGCCAATGGCAATGTCCTTGCTGATAGTGCGGTCCATCAAGCAGCCTTCTGAGAACAAGATACCTCTTTCTTTTACTATTAACATTTTGTTTCCCTTACAGGTTTCATTACTGGCCCAGGTGTCCTATAACAACTTTCTTACCTTGCAGAAAGAAGCCATGAATGAAATCTCTCTCTGGAGGTGTCAACACTGTTATGTGTCCTCTCAGGGCCTTTGGTGTGGCTATGATGGAAAACCTGTAGTCCTGAGTTCTTTTTGCCATATTTTCTCATGTGGCACACCAAGGCTGGCACTCGAGAAAAACAGGGGTGATGTTGGAGATTCAGTCACATTGGTGGGCTCCAGGCTTGGGGCCCATAACATTAAAAGTTATACAAAGGTGTGGTACCTGCACAGTCCACAATATAGGAAAAGATCTTTGGGTTGTTCCATCACAGCTAAACACCCTCTGGGGACTTTTTGTAACCCTGCAAATGGATTTCATTGTAATGCCACCTGTGTTAAAATGGAGATACATTTTGCATATTGTTTGTATGTTTAGTGGGTGGACCAAGACATCTCCTGAAACTTTTAACTGAGGTTGTGGGATCCCAGAGACAATTGAAAGTGATAGGCATACACATTTTATAGGAAGGATGATGCAAGAACTAGGAAAATTGTTGTGAGTTGAACTGCATTTCCATACCCCCTACAGGCCCTAAACATCGGGTCTTATTGATCTCTTAAATCAAGTCTTGAAGAATAAGTTGGCCAAATTCGAGGCACTGGTGAGTTCTTAAAAGGAGGTATCCTGCAGCAGTTTTGTGGGCCGTAAAGGGCTTCTCTGTTGTGGAGGCCGAGGAGATGTGGACCCTTTGCCCGAGGGGGAGTTGACACTACCTGAGGAAGCGAACTCCCACCGTCGGGTATCGAGGCTGAACTGAAGCAAGGGCCAACTGGAGCTTCACCAATACCAACCCTGTTCCCCCCGGGTTGAGCCCTTGGGTGCGTAGGGCCAGCTGGACTTAGGTGGGCCCTTGAGAAGATGGAAGGTCCGTCAAAGTTCAGTCCGGAATCGGAAGCCAGAGAGTCGCCAATCGCCAGTCTGAGGTCAGTAGCCAGAGAGTCGCCAATTGCAAGTCCAAGGTCAGGAGCCAGAGAGTCGCCAATAACCAATCTGAGGTCAGGAGCCAGAGAGTCAGTCCAGGAGCTGCAGAGGGAGTAACAGGTACAGGACTCAGAAAGGCAGGGGCAGGACTTGGAAAGGCAGGGGCAGGACTCGGAGAGACAGGAACCAGGAACAAGAACACCAAAGACACAGACAACTCACCGAAGCAAGCAGACTCGTTGCCAAGTCAAAGAACAGGAAGAGGAAGCCTCCATAAATACTTCCCTGAGCCTTAACATCATCTGTGCAGCTGAAGATGATTTGGTGATGAGGGCCCATTAACTGGATGCAGGGGGTGTGGCCACGTGCCTAAGAGGAGGACGGCCCGATGAGGAAACAGGAAGTGCTGACATGCGGCCTGGCGCTGTGAAGAGGAGGCCGAGGGACGTTCCCTCCATCGTGGAACACGGCAGGAGCTCGGCAGGTGGCGCTGTCCGGAGGGAAGAGAGCAGGAGCCCGCATCGGGGATGCCTCCCTGCCACTGCTGAGGTGCTGGCGGCGGTCCCGATGCCGTGGAGGGAGGTAGGAGGTGCCAGCCACAGACGGCTGTGGCTGGGCGTTCTAACAGTACCTCCCCTTTTAGGGTGCCTCCCTGGAGGTTTGGGCTTGGAGGGATGGTCTGCATGGAACTGGACGAGGAGGTTCCTGTCCAGGATATTGGCAAGAGGTTCCCATGTATTTTCTTCAGGCCTGAACCCTTCCCAGGCTAGAAGATATTCCCATCTTCTCTTATGCTTCCGGACATCCAGTACCTCTCAGAACTGATAGGTGGTGTTGTCCTCGGAGGAGAGAGGTTGGGGTACTGGTGGCGTACTGGGCGGCCAGGTCAACACCAATGGTTTTGAGAGGGAGACATGGAAGGTGTTGTGGATTTTGAGAGATGGAGGTAGTTGAAGCTGATAGGCTACTGAGCCAACATGGCGGAGGATGGGGAATGGACCAATGAACTGAGGAGCAAGTCGCATAGATGGTAGCTTCAAGCGGATAAATCATGTACTCAGCCATACCTTTTGGCCAGGTCTAAAGGGATGGCTCGGTCTTCGACGGCGGTTAGAACATCTTTTGGCCATTTGATTGGCCTTGAGCAAGGCTTGCTGGGTAGAGATCCAAAGTTGATGTAGTTCTTCGGCGGAGAGCTGAGCCGCCGGTGACGGAACGATCACAGGAACAGGCAGTGGTGGACGAGGTTGCTTGCCAAAGACTAGTTGAAATGGTGATGAACCGGTGGCAGCAGAAGGGTGCGAGTTGAGAGCAAATTCGGCCCATGGAAGCAAGTCTGTCCAATTGTCCTGTTTGCTATTGACATAGATGCGAGAGACATGTTTGAGGGTCCGATTGGTTCTTTCCGCTAGACCATGGGTTTGCGGGTTATATGTGGTCATATATTCCAGGGTGATGTCGAACTTCTGGCAGAGTGATTTCCAAAACTTGGCAGTGAACTGAGGTCCTCGGTCAGATAGGATGATCTTGGGTAGGCAGTGCAATTTAAAAACATGATGGACAAATAACTGAGCTAGTTGAGGTGCGGAGGATAATCCTGGAAGGGGCACAAAATGAGCCATTTTACTGAATCAATCAACAACAATGACCCAGATGATGGTATTGCCGCTGGATGGGGGTAGATCAATGACAAAATCCGTTGAGATGTGTGTCCATGGTTCAGTGGGGACAGGCAAAGATTGGAGTAGACCCCGAGGTTGCCCTGGAGGATTCTTGTGACGGGCGCACGTGTGGCAAGATTCCACATAGGATCGGGTATCCTTAGGCATTCCAGGCCGCATCAGGGATGCCTCCCTGCTGCCGCTGAGGTGCCGGCGGCGGTCCTGATGCCGCAGAGGGAGGTAGGAAGGGCCAGCTGCGGATGGCCGCAGCTGGGAGTTCTAACATTCTCTTGGCTCCCTGCTGCTTGCCTACCCTCCCGGCTCCTGCTGGGGTTACATTGCATCAAGGTGCTGGTGAGTGCCTAAAAAAGGTATCCTGTGGTGTGCAATTGGAGGCACACTGAAACTACACACCAATGTCGCACATCCATGGGCTGCATTTTTTATGTTGGCACAGTGGCTTTGTATTACTGAATTTCTTTCCTTTAATTCCTGATGTTTGTTTTTTCCTTATTGCAACAGTTAAGAGGAGGGGGCAAGGAGGGGTCGAGTACAGAAGTTTCCTGCTTCTGGTCCTCTCCAGCAATATACCATCCCACAGATGCTGTCAGGATCATTGGAGCAAGTTTATTTGGGTGCAGTCCTCTCTGCTGACACCGATAATTGGAGCAGCGGTTGGTCAGCTTGAGGTGGAGACATCTTTGAGCCCTGAAAATTGCAATCCTCCTCCTGCACCCAGCTCTCAGATGACCATGTCGATTGCTCAACTTGGAAATGGATCTGTGGTGCAAGGTACGATTCCAGGTACTGGGGAACAACTGATGGGGCAAGACATGACCACTTCAGTAGAGTCTGTTTTGCAGAGACCTGGAAATATAGCCTTGAGGCTGTTTGGAGGGCTATTGTTCTTCTTGAAACTGTTAGCAAAAAATTAGATGACTTTTCCCTGTCTCTGGATTCTGTTAAAGAACAGGTATCTGCCCAACAATCCTTGATGCTTGGCCATGAAGAGAGACTCAAATCTGCTTGTATTACAGATTGTACTACTATGCATAGATGTTTGGAATTCCTGGAGAACAGATCAAGATTTCGCAATCTGCAGCTTTTAAATTTCCCTCAGTCCTCTCTCATTGGTCCCAAACAGTTAGTTATTAAATACATGAAAGAAGTATTGGATATCTCTGATGAGCATTTACCTTGTGTCTCTAAGCTTTATTATGTTTCTAATGTTTCTCCAAGGGATAATGCATCTGTTACTTCTGCTGTTTAGCCTGATTCATTCAATTTAACCAATTTTCTTGAACAGTCTAACGATGTTATTAATGATCGTGCTACTCTTTTGATCTCCTGTTCTTCTGAGGGTGATAAGAATTTAATTATGAAGTTATTCTTTAGTAAAAAAAAAAAAAAAAGAAGCTCTGTTTCTGGGGCATAAAGTTTGAATCTTTCCTGATGTGTTCAGACAAACTCAGAGCAGATGTAGTTCCTTTCTTCAAGTTGGAAATATTGTTTTGAGTTTGGGGGGCGGGGGGGGGGGGGGAGATTTTCTCTTTCTTATTCTGCTAAATGACTTATTACATTAGAATAAATATGTTTTCTTTGACCCTAATCGGTTGAAGATGATATTATTGGACAGTAGAACAGCTCGGAATCCTGCCTCTACTCCAGAGTCTAATTAATTTGCAGTAATGCGATTATAATTGTAATTAGAAGTCAGTTTTTTTCCTATGCTTATTTCTTTTCTGAGTCTGTTCCACGCAGTCCTTCACTTCCTCTTATTGTGGACTTGTATAAGGGTAATCATATTTTGTTTTCATAACTTTGAAATATTTCTCTGTATTGACCTTTTTCTGTGAGCTGGATTATGCTTGCTTGTATTTTTTTTTTAAATGGATAAATATAGAATTTAAAAAATATGCTAGCATAAATACACAAATTAAAAAAAATCAGAGTTCGATAATGAGAGACAGAATAACAGATGTGGGGAAAGTTTGTTTGAACAAAAAAATGTTCACTTTCTTCTGAAAAGTTAAATAACAGTCTAGCAAGTGAGTATCAGCAGGAAGTGAGTGCCATAGTACAGGAGCTGCTACTGTAAATGCTTTCAAGTGAGTCTGCATCAAATGGACTGTTTTAATGGAAGGTATGGTAAAAATATCACCCCTTGAGATCTCCCTGCTGTTGGAGCACTTATTCATTTTTGTATGTTAGTATTTTCAATCAATCCATTTTATATTGTATTGATTGAGTTACCTAAGCTCTGCGAACTATTTTATGTGAATCCAAAAGCAACAGATCAAAATTACATTCTTGTGCTACTTCTATACTGCCAATAATATCTGAATTATCATTGATTGGAAGTAGAGGGCAGTTCAATTGGCATTTGCAGCTAGTGAAACTGTCTTTGTTTTCCTGGCAATGCATTAACTCTTTAAGCAGAAATCTATATAGAAAATGGCTCCTGCATAAATCAATGGGGAAAAAATTGATTACTTCTTAAATGACATATGCTGCTCTTCATGCAAGACTGAGGGAGAAAAACAGCTGATAAATTTTACCAAAGGCAGAGGGTTCTTGCCCCTAAGGGGATGGGCAAAATCTAGAAGTATATATGGCACTCCCTTCAAGCATTTGGTAGGGAGTTTTTCAGGAGTCTTTGAGAGTTCAGCTGAGGAGATCCTGAGATGAGTTGCAGAAAATGTATTTGGTGTCTTTACTGGGCAGCAGGCAGATTAGCAAAGAATCATATTTCTGTCTTTGGGCTCCCATCTGGATTGTGAAAGAGGAAGAACTCTATTGCAAGAAAGGACCTGGAAATTTCCTGGGGCTAACTTGTTGTGTGTGAGTACTTTGACAAATTTCAAGAAGGACATTATTTTTTCCCTCTGAGGATTAGAAATGACAAGTCTGGGAGGAAGTGTGGGGTGCCTTGGAATTGTTGGGACTTAAGAAGTCTAAGAACTTTGCTGGCACTGGTGGGTATGGAGATTCTGAAATTACTGTAAGCTATTTTCTTGATGGAACCCTTATTTGGGGTGTGTTAAGTCCTAAGGGGAAATAATCTAATTTATATCTTCTGGAGCTGCTCCAGTTAACCATTTCATCCCATGCTGACGCTTAATCATTGTGGGGGGGGGGGGGGGGGGAAGCTCTCTCTTATGGCCCAGATGATAAGGTTGCCAGTGTGTGTGCTGTACTTTAGGATGAGTGCCATTTTGAATGCTGGAATGGGTGGAGAAGAAGTAACCGGGGATTGCTACTGGCTCAAAGGGGAACCAAGACCTTTAGTTTATTTATTTATTTATTTATAACTTTTTATATACCGAGGTTCAATTAACAGGATTAATTATCACATCGGTTTACATTACAACCTGCAAAAAACAACAGTGACAAAGTCTTGTCTTACATTTAACAAGGTAGAAAAAAGACCTGGATAACATAACTCGGGTGAAAATAAGTAACATGGTAACTTGGGTGAAAACTTGGAGTTTAAAGTAACACTCCTTTACAGTATTGTTGATGAAGCCTGTGAAGGTCATTTGGCTGTCCATGATTACCCCGAGGTTTCTGACCTTAGGTGAGAATGAAGGGAGCACTGGATGTTGAGGGTTGTTTAGCGGTATGTTGCCATCTTGCATGATTAGTAGAAGCTCTGTCTTGTCGGCGTTGAGAAGTAAGTTGAGCTGTGAGAGGAGGTTGTTAATATGGGTAAAACAGGTTTTCCAATGGAGAATGGTTTTTTGCAGCGATTCGGTGATTGGTATCAATATTTGTACGTCGTCCGCATATAGATAATGGGTAAGTTTGAGCTCGGATAGAAGTTTGCAAAGCGGGAGAAGATAGATGTTGAAAAGAGTTGGGGATAACGAAGATCCTTGTGGAACTCCTAGGGTAGAGATGAAAGGAGGGGATTCTTTGCTGTTAATTTTGACTTTGTAATGCCTATTCTGCAGGAAGGAAATGAACCAGTTTAGGACAGTATTTTTGATGCCGATCTCAGAGAGCCTTTCAATGAGACACTGGTGGTTCACTGTGTCAAATGCAGCCGATAAATCTAGGAGGATGAGCAGGCAGGGCTGTTTCATTTCTAGGTTCATGAGGATATTGTCAGAAAGAGAAATGAGGAGGGATTCCGTATTTCTGGCTTTACAAAAGCAGAGTTGTGCTGGAGAGAGGATATTGTTGTTGTCCAGGAAATTGGAAAGTTGTTTGTTGACTACTCTTTCCAGTACCTTAGCGATGATAGGGAGGTTTGCAATCGGTCGAAAGTTTGCTGGGTTGTCTGTGGAGAGGTTTGGTTTTTTTAGAAGGGGTTTTAAGATAGCTAGTTTGAGAGGGTCGGGGACATGGCCTTGTGCTAAGGAGGCATTGATAATTTGAGAGATAGGCTTAGAGACTTTGGTGGCACATGTTATAAGAAAGTTAGCTGGGATCGCATCATAAGGGTGAGAGGCTGGTTTTAGTTTCCTCAGTAAAGATTCAATTTCTAGAGAGGAAGTGGATTCGAATTCTTCCAGGCATGTCGTATGAGGCGAGGAGGCAGTGAGGGGTTGGTTGAACTTGTAGCTAAGAGGTGCTGTAGCGAGGAGAGGACATGCTTGACCTGAGGAAGTTACAGTAGTGCGGGAGGCAAGTAAGTTAGCTATTTTGTCTTTGAAGTAGTTGGCCAGTTCTATGGATTTGATAGCTGCTTTGTCATCTGGGATAGCCGGCACAGGTGGTTTGGTGAGAGAAGAAACTAAGGAGAAAAGAGCTTTTGGATCGAAGATGAAATTGTGGATTTTTTGGGAATAGAAGTCTTTTTTTGTCTGAAGAATTGTAGTTCTGTAATGGTGCATGAGCGATTTGAAAGATGCTAGGTTTGTGGAAGAAGGATTCCTGCGTCAGTTCTGTTCCCTTTTTCTTAATTCGCGTTTCATGGTTTTCAGTTCTGGAGAGAACCACGGTTTATTCTTGTCCTTGTTAGAGAGGATGACCTTGGTTTTGAGGGGGCAAGTCAAGTCCGCCACTTTACTTGTGATTTTGGCCCATGATGATAAGGCTGTGTCTGCATCTGTGAAGTCTAAGAGGTTGAACTCAGGAGAGAGGTGAGAGATTAGAGTCTCCTGATTGCATAATTTTCTGAGTTGTATAGTAGCTTTCTGTGTGGGAGGAGGCATAGAGAGTTGGTTAAGGAATGAAGTGGAGATAAGTTTGTGGTCTGACCAGGGAATTGGATGACAGACAATGTGGGATGCTTGGGTTAGGCTTTGGTTAATGAAAATCAAATCCGAGGTATGCCCTGCTTTGTGAGTGGGTTCTTTTATGAGTTGTTTGAAACCCATGCAGGATAAAGTATTGAGGAAGGATTCACAGTTGGAGGGAAGCGGAGTGGCGTCCACATGAAGATTGAAGTCGCCTAACAGGATGGCTGGGGCGTCAGAGTTGATGTATTTAGCTATATTTTCTATTAAAAGAGATGGGTCAGAGTCAAGGCATCCTGGTGGGGCATAGGTAAGACCAATTTGTAGATGAGCCGATTTAAAAACTGCAAATTCCAAGGAACATGAAGCATAAGTCGAATGAAGCGACAACCCCAGAATTCTTTTTGCAGCCAGGAGCAGACCGCCTCCTCTTTTCTTCTTTCTAGGGATGGAGAATATATCGAATGCGTGAAGAGGGAGTTGATTCAGAAGTACCGTGTCCTCAGGTTTGAGCCAGGTTTCTGTGACTGCACATAGGTCTGGAGATTCGTCAATAAGATGGTTGTATAGAAGATGGGTTTTTTTTGTGAGAGATTGGGCATTTAACAGAGTTAGGGAGAAAAGGATAAGACCTAGAGCTTGGTTAAGAGGTGAAAGCATGATGGGGATAAGTCTTTTTGGTTGTTGATGATATTTGGGGGGATTTAGGTCAGTGATGGTTGCTGCTGGTCTCCTGTGATAATGAATGATCGGGATGGTGGGGAAGAGCATGATGGATATCTACGGTCCAAAGTGAAAGGGAGATTAGGCGGTGTGGGAGGCAGGAAGAGGAGATGAACTTTGCTGCTGATGGAAGGCTATACCTGAGAACTGAAGCTTTCTGGAGCAGAAGAAAAATTTTTTTTTTTTTTTGCAGACAGCTGAGATTGCAGGGGCTGTACTAGCGTGTATACAAACCAGCACGCGATGCTAGGGGTGAGAGCCCAAGAATTGTGAGGTTGCTGCCATGTAGAAGATACAGCTGGGCGTGGGTGAACTAGCTGCGAACGAAGGGGCGAACAAAGGGGCAGGCCCCTTTGTTGCGCACCTTCGGCGCGCAACGCCGGGAGGATCAGGGGATTTAAATTTGGTGGAGTCTCCCCCTGATGACGTCAGCGCGGGTCCGGAGCGTCAATTGGTCCCCGGGAAGAAGCTGTGGTGAAGATCGCCGCGTTGGACGAAGGCCCTGAGGACCGGCAGGCAGAGGGGGTGAGCCTCGTGGTCGGCGATGGAGCCCGAGTGGGGTAAGTGTAGAATTTAGAGAAATGGGTATTGAGGAGATTAGGATCCCACAAGGGGGGCCCAATTTTTTTACTTTTGGAGTGAAAATGGGGTATCAGAATGGGGCAGGTCTAAACTTTGGACATTTTTCAAGGGAAGGGGAAGGACGGAGGACAATTTTAAAAGGGATCTTGAGGGGAAGTGAGCCTTGGGAATGGGAGGGTTGGGTTGTTTTATTCAGGGCTTTCTGCCCCTTTAATCCGCATGACATTTTGCTGTTTTTTTTATATTGTTTCCAATATGATACATCACACAACAAAAGTTGTTAGGTGTTTTAATGTCATTTTTAAATGAAAGAACTTTTCTAATAATGCTAATTTCTGGGAAAGCTTGCAAAAGCAAATGGGAATCTTTTATAGAATATTTTTAGCTGGAGTACACTTATATCCTTTTGTATATGGGTAAGTTTAGTGAGGTGATCTCTCAGCAGAAAAAATGCATCAGTTTAATTACACTATTAATTGGGATTGTAGTTCATTATTCAGTTTTTTGGCTACTGAATTTCAGAATTTTTTTTTTTTTTTTTACAATTATATCAATACCTTGTTTTAGAATTATGTGTGAACCAGTGCTTTGACTTTAGATAAAAAAAAATTATCTTAATTAATAAACCCTATTATGGATTATAATCAAAAGCTGACCTTAGCATCAATTGATTGAGAGTCAGACCTGGGGATGGCCTTTTGTTTTAGACCTATATTGTCTATGTCAGCACATATGCTTGAATTATTGAAGTTTCAGTAAGTTTAAAGCCTTGATTTCAAGAAATATTGACTATGTTATAAAGCTAAGGGATAATAAACCTGCTTAAATAAAATAAGAAACAACTCTAGAATTGCATGGCAAGTTAACAGAGCATGCTTTATGATTGATGTTCACTGGGGATGGGGGAGGGAGGAGTGAGAGAGAAAGGACCAGGGATGAGGGATGCAGAAGGAAAGAGGATCTGGGAGGACTGGGGAAGCAGTTATGTTAGGGATTTGGGAGCTGGGACCAAGGGAGGGAGGGTCTGGATTGGCATTCCTCCTTTGGCTGCAGTTCTGCTTATCCTTGCCCATTTCTTCTCAAATCTTCTTTCTCACCTTCTTGAAATCCCATACACTATCTCTTAAATCCCCCCTTCCCTTCTTTCTCTCTCTCTCTCATACACACACAGGCAGTCTTCTTTCGCATTGTCACAGTCAATTCTCTCTCTCACCTCTAAACAGATCTCCTTCTAATTTAATGTAATCTAATCTTGCGTTTATATACCACATTCTTGGTCCCTCAAAGGACCCCCCCCCAATGTGGTTTACAGCAATTCAAAAAAATGCATAGTCCAATAAATCCTAAAAATTCATACCATATAATCAAATATATAATCAAACATATAATAAATGCATAATTTAATACCTCCTAAAGTATGTAATAAAATAAATAATACATGTGTGAAGGAGTATACAGGAGAAAACCCCAAAACATCTTAAAGTACCGGATCTAAAGATCTGGCCCGGTCCACCTTAAGCATAAGACAGCAGGGAATCCTGGTCCGGTCGGGAAGGTGTACAACTAGCCAGGCCCAGGAGGGAACATAGCCCAGAGCAGAGAAGGAAGCTTAGGGAAGAGAACACTGCTGAACTGTAAGCTGTAATAATACATTTGTGTTGTTGAACTGCGAAGAATAGCAGAGCTGCTTTTGTTTGTTTTCTTGTCACTAATAAAGAACTTTATGCAAGATTTCTGCCAAGTACAGACTGAATCTGTCCTCTGGCTACCCTAAGACCTCTCACGGTGTCACAACATAATATGCATAATGAAATACATCTTAAAAACGAATGGCTCTGTAACAAAATAATTTGATCCATATCATTAAACATATGTAGCCCCTATCTGGTCAGCTCCTGGGCCTAGTGTTACAGTGGAGGCTCACAGACCATGCAAGGCACCATGACTTCCTGGGATTCTTCCTTCTGGGCCCATAGGGGTATTTCCAATCCCTCTGGGGTTCTTCTTTACATCAGTAAGTCACATCAAAAATCACTCTTCACTCCAGTTCTGTGGTTCAAAATTAAGGGCCGGATTTTAAAAGCCCTACGCGCATCGGGCCTATTTTATAAAGGCCCTGCGACGTGTGTAAAGCCCCAGGACGCGTCTAAGTCCCGGGGCTTTAAAAAAGAGGCAGTTCTGGGACGGGGCCAGAGGTGGGGGGAGGTTAGAATAGGGCTAGGGGGTGGATAGGTTAGGGGAAGGGGTGGGAAGGATAGAGTAGGGGGGAGGGAACGGGTGAAGGCCGCGGGCATCGGCGCGCACAGGCATGCATTGTGCACCCCCTTGCATGCGCCGACCCCCGCGATTTTATAACATGCGCGCACTTGCGCGTGCATGTTATAAAATTGGGCATCCATGTGTGCGTCGCGCGCACATGTACGCCCGCGAGCTTTGAAAATCTACCCCAAAAGTTTTTACTGAAACTAGTGGCAGGAAAAATAAAGTCCAGAACAATCTGGAGCACCAGTGAACAGTACACAACAGTAGCACAAGTCCAAAAAGAGCACAAAATGCAAACACAAACTCTTTTCACATTCTCTCCCAAATAGGTCAGCTCTTGGGGAAGGTACCCTTCCTCCCTGGGCTCTCTCAGTACCTTTTGGATTACACTTATTTTTTCTGTTCCTTTATCTCTTTTCTCTTGGGTGCACTCCGCGCAGATTTTCCCAGGCAGACTGTTTCCCCTTAGGGCTCCCTGGTACACTCATCTAGGACGCTGCAGAGTACCTTTCTTTCTTGGGACTTCTCAGAATCTGTTATTTTCTCAGGAACCTTTGAACTCGGGATTCTCAAATTCATTTTCCTGGAATCCTGAAGTATTTCTGCTTCTCTTTTCCCCAGACCTTCCCTGTCGAGGGATAAGTTCCTCCAAGTAAGCTATCATGTCTTTTTATGTAATGATCTCACCAGTGGAATACCTCAAGGTTCAGTGCTCTCACCGATCCTATTCAGCATATACATTCATCCAATTTGTGATCTCATCAGTCATTCAACATCAATTGCTACTTTTTTGCAGTTGACATTCAATTCTACATGAAAATAGACTCAGACCTCTTCAGTTGCTAATTTCAACCAGTGTCTGACAGCAGTACCACAATGGCTCAACAACCATGAACAAACTAAATTTCATTAAATCTGAACTTCTCTTTCTAAGTTGACAAAGCTACCCCTTATTATCACTATCCTCCCTCTCAGGGAACTCCCATACAACCTAAAGACTCAGTATGAAGTCTAGGGATTCACCTAGATCACAGCCTTACAATGGAATTTCCATATTTCTAAAGTGATGAGAATCACTTTCATGTATTTGTGCCAAATTTACCAACCACTTAACTTCTTCAAGAAAAACAACCTTCCAAATATTATACATGCACTATTCATGAGCGATGTGCATTTGTGCATCCATTTGTTTGATTTGTTTTGACGCTAAGCGCGTATCTAACAAATGGACACTAGGCACACTTACGGGTAGATTTTCAGGGGTTTATGCACGTGGCCGGGCCTTGTACGTGCCGGGCGAATTTTCAAAGAGGCCCAGCTACGTGCGTAAATCCTGGTATGCGCATAACTGCCAAGCCTCTTCAAAGGGACGGGCCGGGACAGCACCATCGAACGCGGTCCCGAAGACTTGCACCTGGGGACCTGAAGTAAGTTCTGAAACAAACAAACAAAAAAAAATAGGTAGGGTTTAGGGGGTGGGGAGGATGGGGAAGAGGGAAGGAGTTTAGATAGCGGGTAGGGAACTGGGGAAGGCCAGAATGCGTTGCCGCACGGAGGTTGCATTAATTCTCCTTCCCTTGCGTGTGCTGCCTGCACATACACATGCGGATTATAAAATCCAGTGCACATGTGCATGCAGCCTTCAGATTTTATAACATGTGCGCACCAGCACGCTCATGTTATAAAATCGGCTCATTCATGTGTGCGCGCCGGGAAGCATGTCGCCATGCATGTAGTTAAAACTTTTTTTTTACTTTGAGGTGTCATGGCTGCCCCAAGTTGAGACAAGAGTCAGCCCTGAACCCTGCTCAACTCTTATTTTTTTAGCGTGGCTCTTCATTTTTTTGTTTGAATGGCCCATTAAACGTGATGCAGGATCCTCGAGACCTGCATTAGGGTACCGTGGCTCCAAAGTTACATTTATGGATTCCCAGAAGGTCTTGTTATTTTATTGTGGCTGACCGCTTTCTTGGTCAAATGCGATAAAATATTTACATCAAATTGCCTATTAATGACCTTTGCTTGCATTTGCATTATCCATGCATGCAAATCACATGCAAAGCAGGTCATTGTAATAAGGGAAGGAACTTGGGCAGGGCCATACAAATTATTGCATATATCATACGATATCACTGTGATAGTACTCTATTGCGCAATATACACTGTATATCGTGCAATATACTCTATGTAATGTGTGTTAGAGCACTACCGCAGCTTAATGCATAACTCAGTCGGATAACTGCAGATTTTCAGTCTTATCTGGCTAAGCCAGAAAAGTTAGACAGCAGATTTAAAGTTAGCTGGATAAACTTATCTGGCTAATTATTAGATAGCTGGGAATATTTAGTAGCAAAATTGCGCCGCTGAGCATCCCAAGCAAGTTAGCTGGATATGTTTATTTGGCTAACATGCTCAGCTGAATTGCGACTGAATATGGACATCACAGTTTAAAAAGAGAAAAATGGTGAGTTAATTTTAAGAAAACTTGAAGAGGATGTTCCTTTTTATTGGTAAAATACTCTTGTTTGGGATAGGTTATACTAAAAGGAAATAAGAACATAAGAACCACTATATTGGGTCAGATCATTCTGGGATTGTCATACTGGAGCCATCAAGTCTAGCATCCTGTTTCCAACAGTGGCCAATCAGGCCACCAATACCTGGCAGGATCCCAAATAGTAGATAGATCCCATGCTGCTAACGTCCAGGGATAAGTAGTGTCTTTCCCCAAGTCTACCTAGTTAATAACAGTTTACGGACTTTTCCTCCAGGCACTTGTCCAAACTTTTCTTAAACCCAGCAATGCAAACTGCCCTTACCACATCCCCCAGCAACGAATTCCAGAGCTTAATTTTAATTGTGCATTGAGTGAAAAAATATTTCTCTAATTTGTTTTAAATGTGCTTCTTAGCAACTTCATGGACTGTCTGTGGGAACCCCTCCTCTCCATGTGGCTAAAGTACATGTGTTATGGAACAACTTGCAAACTTTTAGCCACATTGAGGGAGGGCGATTTTCAGATATCTGGTAACTGGCTTTATACCCGCATATATCACTTTCAAAATTGTCCTCCTCATCTTCTAAGGCACACATTGTCATATGTTATAACTTTAATAAAAACTCCATTTTCAAAACATAGGCCTGCCTTCCTATACATTGGGACTTGTGAAATGTTTCTGTAGATTTTCCATAAAATATTCGTGGCTGCTTTCTATCTTTTGTCAAAGGCTTGTCAAGATCTCCCTATTTGGCAGGACATATCAAGAGCTATACGCATGCTTGAGCAATAAAACACCACCATTATCTTGTCATTTCCAAGGAAGTATGATTATCTTCACTGCTTGATTTCTTATAAAAGCCTCTTTTACAGTCTACCTAAGTACCTTTAAAATGTAATCGTTATTGCTTCATTTTCATGATCATATTGTCTGGATGTTTGTGTGGCAATAATTGGTAATCGGGGTACGTGAACACCCGTTGTGCTCTTGAACTCAACATAGGCTATGCTACTGTAAATGGGGTAAATAAATTAAAATAAATAACTGCTCAATTGTTGCTGGGGTCACAGGAGGCTCAAGAGCTCCTGGCAGCCAGAGAGAGCCCAGAAGTACCACAAAGAGTTTTTAAAAAATAGATAAATGCCACTTAGTGCAGCTGGTGCCACACTACAGCAGCAGTCATGGGAATGCTACCGCTGCCAGCTTATGCCAGCAAATAGCATCAGAACTGTAATCAAAGCCCCAATGTGAAGACCCGAGTGCAGGTCAAGGGGTCTTCATAGATGTGGGGCAGTGACGTAAGCAAGAGGCTGCCTACACAGTGCCTGTAGGAAAGTTAAAGTTTAAAAGTTAATAAAACTTAAACTAATGATCTTAAAAGTGTAAAAAGGTGATGTTTCAAAAGGGGAACATGTAGATAGTCTCCCTCTTGAGTGTCAGTCCCTGGAAAGCACCCTGGCGAACCCAGCACCAATAAATTTAATAAACTTTGTCTATTAATAACAATTAACATTTTGCAAGTGTTGGTATGAATTAGGGGTGCTTGTGACATGACCATATCTAGAGTTTGGGATCAGAAGTGAATATTAATTCAGTTATCCCATCCATTTTCCCTCAGATTTTCCCTCAGATTGAAAATTGAATAAAACCTGTCAGAAAGAGGGGTTTGGTGGTTGTGGTCATCAGGTGAGATCATATAAATATGGATTTAACCCTTGGCTTGGGGAAAAATGCTCATTATATAAGTAAAAAATATAATTAGGTGTAAAAATGTTAAAATAGCTAATATGGTCATGAAAAGACACATGACTACTGTTAATTTATTTAGAAGCTAACCTGAAAGTCTGGTGAGATTTTGAATTGTGCAAGTGGAGTTTTTTAAATTGGTTTCATTTTCCCACTCATTTAAATGGGCAATCTAAAAAGTGATAAAAACAAGTTCCATGCAGCTCTCAGAGAGAGACAGAGAGAGAGAGAAAGAAAAAATAAAACTCTTTGCCATCCCATAGACAATGCCATATTAATGCCATAGTAACACTAGCCCACCTCAGTGTCTATGCAAAGCAGCTGGATGATCAGGTCTGCATAACAATACCAAGTTGAGGCAAAGCACAGAAATATCTGAGAAGTAATTTGCCTTAAAAGAATGTTTTGAACATACTAAAAATTATTCTGAAAGCTATGTTCCTTAGTGAAGGAGTTTTAAAATAGTTTCTTGGTAGACAAGAAGAATTTTTTTCAAAGTAGATGAGAACTATTTCTTGAAAAGTCTTCCGAGGAGTAAGGGTCTTTTCTGAGGATTTTTCAAAAAGCATGTGGAATCTGAGGCAGGGAGTGCTGTGTTGCAGTCTGAGGCTAGGCATATTGGAGACTGAGGCAGAGCTGTGCTAGAGACTACAGGAGAGAACCCTGGTTACATAGTCAAGAGTGGTAGATCAGGTCCAGTCTGCACTATCAAGCAGTATGAGCTATTCCTTGATTACAAGCAACCAAAGCTTCACATCATTCCTGGGTCTGTACTCTCTACCCAGCGTTCACAAGCAGCGCTCTAAAAAATTATTACCCAGAAGTCAAAGATAAGTGTGCACCAATGAACTGTGGCACCGTTTTGTTAAATTTCATTAGTGCAACACACATGGATATACAAGAAGTCAAAGTAATTGAGTTAAAATAGGTTAAAGATAAAAGTTGTTAATACTTACCTGGAGAATTCCAGAATTGCCTGAAGAGCCTGTAATAACAAGTCAAAACAAAGAATCAGATTTCTTGAATTAAAGTTGAAATTCAACATTTGTTCTCATTAAGAAGTAACTGAGAAAATACTTATCTGATAATATCTTGGTAAGAAGTAATCCTTGTACAGGAACTGGCTTCTATTCCAAACTGTGTTAAGAATTAGAATGAGAGTCACATATGAAAAATTGTTTTTGTGTACTAGAAATACGTTATTTCTCATTGAAATTCTTCACATTATTGAAAGGTTTGTTCAATAATTACACTTGTTTCTAGAAGTAAAGAACCTAGAAAATTATCCATTTGCCAGCAAAATAAACTCCTTTAATTATAAAAGTGCCCAAGATAGTTTGGTGCCCAAGGGTGTTTACACTACCACCTCGTTTCTGATACTTCTGCCCCTGCTCCTGCCTTTGCCATTAGTTTCTCTTATCCTTCTTCCACCTTGTTATATTTTCCAGCCCGTGGGCTGCCCCCACGAGCTGGCTCACTCACCTGATGCTGCCAGACCGGCCCAGCACTGCCGCTCCATGGCCAAGGATGCTGCCGCTCCAGAAGGCCGGGAATGCTGCCACCCTCCATATCAGGGCTGCCTCCTAGGTGATCACCAACACATAAAAGGCCCTGCAGCAGGAACTTAGTCCACCGGTGCTCTCTGATGACATCACATGGCTGGGAACTTAAACCCCGCCCGTACAACACTAAGACACCTCAGCAATGGGTCGACTATCCTAGGCTAGAGTTTGTTGTTGCTCCATGTTGCAGTTCCTGCTCCAGTCTTGCCTTCAGCCTTTCAGTCTTGCCTTCATCTTCACCTTCCAGCCTTGTCTTCAGCCTGCCCAGCCTTGTCTTCATCCCTCTGGCCTTAGCTAGCTACCTCTTCCCTGCCCTTGGATGGATTACTGGTAATTGACTTTAGTCTGGACTCTTGATACCACTACCAACCATAGCCTGGACTCTCAACATCCTTGCCTGCCACCTATCTTCGACTTCCACCTGGTCATGGATCTTCTCTACCAGTTTTACAGAGAGACTGTCACCTAAGACTTGCAGGCCCCTGGAACCCAAAGGCTCAACCCGAGGGGAAAGGGACTGGTACAGGTGAAGCCCCAGTTCAGTCTCTGCACCGACTGTTCCGTCACTTGGTGGTGAGGACCTACAGGGGCTACCCTGTAGGTAATGCCAACCTCATGGTAATTTACCCCTTCATAGTAATTTACTTGACAATGGAGCTTCAGAAGGTGCACGTATTATTGATACTTGTAAATATCACTTGATTTTGCCTCTTGATATTTTGCATGAGGGGTGTCTATCTGACTCATTACCCAAACTCCACCCCCCCCCCCCCCCCCCCCGGCTAATGACTTGCTTTAAAGCCTGTGTGATTTATATTTCTACAATCAAATATCATTTTCCTTGTTGATGATCTCATGTGAAAGTGATCCAGTTGCAGCTAGTAATAGGATAACGAAATCTGCAATAAATTCCATTTAAAGATACAGTTTATTAAATATGGAATGAATATTTAACACAAATGCAAGCTAACATAGCACTTCTTCTTGGATCAGTAAAGGGAGCTGTCTGGATAAATTCCCATGCACTGGGAAGTTTACCATATTTCTTGTAAGCAGACTGAAGTTTCTTAAAGAGGAAGGACAAAGTAGAAGGAGAGGGGACTTATTTATGTTTGCTGCATTCAGGTCTATGATCCTAGTTGCTCATGGTATGCATGATAGAGCTCAGTTATACTGATGTCTCACTACTAATTAATCTCCTAAATACTGTAGTTAGGATTACAATGCTGTGTTCTTTGTAGCTACATTACCTTCTTGTAAGGGGGCTTTACATTGTTTCCCCTATGGCTGTTTGCATTCCTTCACTTAACACATATTAATTATTCAGGTTGATCACTAATTGAGGTATCCTTTAGGGTGATGGCAACTATGTGTGACCACATTTTATGAATGGAATTTCCACATGTAGAAAAAAAAATATTCTGTGCATTTTTCAATTAAGAATGGTGCTATGAGTAATTGCAGGGTTCATGCTGCTGTTCCTAGTTATTTTTTTCCTTAGCTAATTAGATGCATTAAAGATAGGAACAGGGTAATTTGGAATGTTGTCACTGCCTATTGACTATCAAGTGACTGATATATTTGCCCGTTTGTGCACATGATGAAGGACGAAGCAGACACTATTCACAATGTGTTTTCCATTAATTAGAAAACAAAAAAAGAGGTTCTTAATTATACTTTATCTCAAGTCCACTTTATCTGTGGCAGAGATACCCAGCCAGAGCCATTCTGCTCTTTGATAAAATGGAACCTTTTACAGCAACATACTTTTACACTCTCAACCTCATCAAATTAGTGATGGTCTTGGAGGAGAGCAGGAGGCAGAGTGAAATTAGGGCCAAAGTTCAGGATTTTACCTTCAGCTTTTTCTTTGAAATCTGGAATTATAATATTCAAAATCCCATGCAAGAAGCTTGTTGTTCACAGTGAAGTATTTGGTGATGATCCTTTATCTGTTAGATCATAAAAACATGTTGTCTTATGCATGCAACATTTATTTATTTATTTAGAGCGTCTTAAATACTGCTCCATTAATCAAGAATTATCTTGAACAGTGTACAGCAATAAAAACATAAATTCCAAAACATCCAAAACATATAAAATCCTGATTACCACAATAACAAACATAGCCTATAATAACATTGAAATACAATATAAATCATTCAAAATAAAACAAAAAGTAGAGCACACAACATATAACACTGAAAAACATAAAGCAGAGTTGCTTACCTGAAACAGATGTTCTCCAAGGACATTAGGATGTCAGTCCTCACACGTGGGTGACATCATCCAATGGAGCCTGGCTTGGAACTTTGAGCTCAAAGATTCTAGAGTTTTCAGTAAGCTCTACTGAGCAAGTGCAGCTGTAACCACCTTCCTGTCTCTCAGGCAGAGTCCCTTAATCCATGATATAGCAGATACATGGAGAAAACAACTCCTATGGAAGGAAGGAGACTATTCCGAGTCAGGTACAACTCTTCTCATGGACAATATATTGTGCAAATGCTGCTAGTCCCACATGTTTCACTGACTGAGCTTCTTCAGGGGTTTGATGATTTAGCCAAAGTCCCCTGAAGTGTTATCATGTTATGCAGGGAGTTAGGTAGTCTACTCACAAACAAAATACACACCCATCATTTTGTGAGTTGAACCCGACTGTTGAAATTTCTCAAGTCCTCCATAATTTTGATGATAAACCTTCATATCCAGAATGATGGGGAAGTAACAATGGATTGAGATTTTCCTTTATGATGGAAATATTGGGGTAGATTTTAAAAAGGTGCGCGTGGGCGTATTTTGCGATTCTGCCTGTGGGACCACGGGCAGCCTCTCACCCCTCTTTTTCTGTTTTCAGCGGCCCAGAGGCCGCTGACGTTCTTCCCGTGAGACTGGAGTCGCTCCTGTATGGCCCTCGCAGCCGGGAGGCCGCTTGGAAGTTTCCTATCTTCGCGGCAGGAGCCACTGATGTCATCATTTCTCCGTGGCCTGGAGGCCGCTGCTGCTACCTTGTGGCAGGAGGCCACAGACACTGTCCTCATGCGGTCTGGAGGCCATCCTGAAGCCTGCCTCCCTCGCGGCGTGGGCCCGCTCTCTCCTGTGGCTGGGAGTCGCTCCCAGCTCTTCTTTGTGGCTTGGACGCCGCTGCTCCAGCGTCAGGCCTGGTCGCGGTCTGCTCCGGCTCCTGCTTCACTCAACGGCAGGAACGCCGCTCTCCAAGGACCTGGCCACTTCCTGCTTCCTCCTTAGGTGCGGGGCCACACTTCTCTTCACCTCTTAAATGGCCAGCGTGGGAGTGGTCCTCCTGTGACATCATCATGGGAGTCTCTTCTTCAACCCTATAAAGAGGGCCTGACTTCACTTCATCCTTGCCTTCGCAAGGAGCCAGTCCTCCTTAGGACTTCTCTGAATCCTGCTTCTCAAATGCCACTCCGTTCAATGTTGGATCCATGTCTTGTCTGCATCTTCGTCCATGGTCTCTTGTCTTCACCTTGGTCTCTCGTCTGGTCCCGTGTTCCTGGACCTTCACGTAACCTCTTGTGTTTCTCCAGATGTCTTCACGTCCAGATGACCTCTTCCTTCAGATGTCTTCATGTCCAGATGACTTCTTTCTCCAGATGTCCTTTTCCTGACAGTGCAAGTCTCCAAGAGATTCTGGTTTTTAATCTTCCTTGTTTTGAGTCCTGCCTCAGGGTCCTCTGCATCGAGTCCCGTCTCGGTGTTCCTGGCTCTGAGTCCCGTCTCTGAACTTCTCCTCCGAATCCAGAATCCTGTCCTGGTCTTTGGAGTCCTCTGCGCTTGCCTCTGTCACACGAATGAACTCTGCCTAAACCTGCTCTGTTGTAGCGTGGTCCGCGCCTGGCCTTCATTGGCTGTGGAGGGCATGTCTCGGTGCAGGCCTCGCCGGAGTCTTTGTCTCACCTCTTCTTCAATCAACCTGAGCGGGGAACCATTAACGTGGTCCGCAACCAGCCCTGACTGGCTGTGTAGGGTGCGCCTGCCGGCGTGGTCCACAACCAGCCCTCATTGGCTGAGTAGGGCGCATGATGTGGCAGTACCTACTCAGTACTCTTCAAACAACTTGTGGCTCTTTCGGAGTCCTTCTCTCCAATCAACAAGAGTCTTGTCTCACCGTCCTCAACCAACCTGAGACTCGTCTCACTCCATGGATCCTGAGTCTCGTCTCACTCCGTTTGTATGTTCCAGCCATCAGCCTCTGTCCGTTCTGTCGCATCTGCCGTTCCCGTACGACAGGTACGAAAGGGCTATCGAGTGGCCGAAGGGCTACTCCAGAGACCAACATTGCATTGCCGGGTCTCTTCTATGCAGCCAGGTTCAGCAGAGGCCAGGGTCCTTGATTTCCAACCTGTGCTTGGACACTCCTTGCCTGCCTCGGCGCTTCCTGGAGCTCCTCTGCGGTTGCGTCGTGGCCAAGGGTACACGAAATCCCAGAAATGGAACCGCCTCCAGCATTCCCACAACAGCGTACATGTGTGAGTGCTACCCAGCGCGTGCACATGTACACCCGATTTTATAACTTGCACGCCGAGCCGCCATTACCTTATATTTTTCTAATCATTAACCAACCAACCGCCTTCCAACTAATAAACGTTTATTGAAAAATAATGAAAATTGTCCACTGTTCTATTCAAAAAAATAATATTGTAAGAGTTGAAGAGGCTTTTTCTCCTTTTTAAAAAAAAAAAATTTTTTTTGAATAAAACTGGACAATTTTCATTATTTTTCAATAAAAGTTTATTAGTTGGAAGGCAGTTGGTTGGTTAATGATTAGAAAAATATAATTTAATGGAATATTACCAATAGATGAATATATGGAATATGAAACCACAACCCTTTCCATAAAAAATGTTGTGGCGGAGGTGGACCCTTGGGCCGAGGTGGGGTTGACGCTACCCGTAGGAGGGCTCCTATGGGTCCCCACCGTCAGCAGGCAGAGAGGGCTGACGGACGGAGGTCGGCTGGTGCTTCAGCAATATCAGCCCTTGTTCCCCGCGGGTTGAGCCTTTGGATGCCAGGGCCGGCTGGACTTAGGTGGCCTCTATCAATAGTCGTCGATGGATGGATCAAGGTCAGCCCAGAGGCAGCAACTATTGTAGGTATCAGTCTGTACTGGACGAGGCGGAGTCCTGGAGACCCGGGCGCCAATAGGAACACAGTCTAACAGAGGGCGCCCGAGCAAGAGCAGGCCGAAGCCTGAATGAACCATGTCCAAGACAAAGGCTGAAGAGGCATCTTTAAGCAAGCTGGGATCAGGGCTGGTGGCAGTCTGGAAGCAGTGGAAAACAAGGCTGAGGTCTAGATGAGGAGAGAGTCAAAAGGGTGGTCAGACGAAGCAGAAGTCCAGGGCTGGAGAAAAGCAACGGCGTGGTCAAGCGATGCAGAGGTCCGGGGCAATGCAGAGGTCTGGGGTTGGAGAGAGGCAAATGAGTAGTCAGGCAATGCAGAGATCCGGGGTTGGAGAGAGGCAACGGAGTAGTCAGGCAATGCAGAGGTCAAACCAGTTTAGCAATCCGAAGGAGAGATGAAGGAACAGGAACATAGGAACAAGGAAACAGGAACGAAAGCAATCAGGATCAGGAACCAGGAACTGAAGAGGCAACGAGTACTCGATTAGCAAGGGAACCTGTTGCAAAAGCAATTTGAGAGAGTGGAGCCTGGGCTTATATACCGGAGCTCTGCCGATGTCATCATCCGGGCTGCAGCCAGGTTCCCGCCGCAGGCCCTATTTAAGGACTAGGTGTGCGTGCCTAGGGAGGGGCGTGGAACTGGTCGGGACTGCGTTTCTCTGCAGGCCACGCGGAGAGGCCCGATGCGGAACATCAGGAGCTGCAGCAGAGCTGGAGGCCGCAGGGGTGGCCCGAGGACAGAGCCGGTGGCCCACAGCCACCAGAGACGAGGACCAGATGCTGGATCACTTTGAAAGAAGTGAAGGGGCCGAGCTGCGGGTCTGCCATGGCCGGCGCATGTAACAAACATTTTTTTTCTTATCAACAATTTTTTTCCTATCAATAATTTTTTCAAATAAAATAAATTTTTCAAAAGTATTGTTGAACACATCATGTAGTGTCAATTATAGTTTATTTGATTGAAGCAAGTTGATTTAGGTCCCTGGAGAGACATGAGTAGGAATGCTATATACAATTCTGGAGACCGAACCTTCAAAAGGATATAAAAAGGATGGAGTTGGTCCAGAGGGTGGCTATTAAAATGGTCAGTGGTATTTGTTCTAAAGCGTATGGGGATAGACTTAAAGATCTAAAGATGTATACTGTAGAGGAAAGGTGAGATAGCGGAGATATGATAGAGGCATTCAAATATCTCAACAGTTTTCATGCACAGGAGGTGAGCCTTTTTCAATGAAAAGGAGGCTCTAGAACAAGCAGTCATGCAATGAAGCTGAAAGTGTGTAAACTCAGGAGTAATCTTAGGAAATATTTCTTTATAAAGAGGGTGATGGATACATGGAACAGCTTTCCAATGGAAGGGGTAGAGACAAAAACAGTATCTGAATTCAAGAAAGCATAGGATAAATACAGGGGATATCTAAGGAAGTGATAAGAATTATAATGCTAAATTAATTGGACGGATGGGCAGGCTGGATGGGCCATATGTTCTTTTTTTGTCAACATGTTTCTATGTTTGTACAAGAGAAAAAAGCTCTTGGATCAAGAACGCAAAGTTTTTTTTTTGTCTTTGTTGCCACAAGACAACCGAAAACCAGCTGGGGATAGAGAACACAGCCAAAAGAAAACTGCGGTCCACTATCAACCAAGTAGCAAGGCAGAATGAGCATGCAGAGCGACACCTAAAGTATGTCCAAAAGGAACATCAGGCATGGAATCCAAATGTCCACCTATAGAAGAAGCAGGAAGAAGCATAAGGGTCTGCAGCATACCCCACTTGTAGAACTACTACATGTACAAGATCTGACCTCCAAGATCAGATGGGATAAAAACCAGAGTACTGAGGCATGAAGGGCTACTCCTCTACTGAGAGCCCCGTGCCAAGATGCTGAGTATGGCAGTGAGCTGTGACTGTCGCTCAGCTAAACGATGTACATCACCATCAAGCGAAGCCAGGTAAAAGGGAAGCACCATGGCCAGGGATATGGCCAAAGCAGGGAAAGGACTGCATACTCTTCCATGAAGGTATATGCAACAACCATTCCCATGTACCCCCTGGCTTCCTCCTAGATTGTCTGACTGAAAGGCAGAAGAAGTGAACAACTTAAAGAGGTAATCCCCTAGGCTGCAGGACGAAAGAAATAGCCTCCAGGCTGAATAAAATACAGTTGGAATACTTCCCAACCATTCAAACCCCCTGCCAATCCCAGCAGGGAGTTGCCTCTGAGGCTGGTGCAGCCCACAAGGCCCATCTTCCCTCAATAAACATAATCTGAGAGAGCCCTAGACTCCAGCAGTGTGAGAACAACCTGAGGAAGAAGTCCGCAATTCTCTCTACAAGAGGTAGTCCCTGTGGAAGAGGACTTCCACACCAGTCTGGGAATCTTGAGGGTACCAGAGGAGGAGCAGTCTGATCAGCAGAGCAGACTGCCCATCAACTGAGCAAATGTATCAAACCTATGGCTCAAGATAAACTTCTGCATGCATAAGGACTGCCTTGACAGCCAACAAACTCAGCTACTGACAGGGTCACCTCTGAAAGAGGAAATAAGAACCCTTAAGTGTGAGATCATCCATCCCCGATCAAAGCTGCCCTAGATATGTTAAGATGACGGAAGGCAGACATGTCATTCATGAAAAAGAGGGAGAAGAAACCTTCCCTCAGAAGTGGAGTGCCATCCAAACTCAACACCAATGAGTAGGAGCTTCATGAAGTAAAACTATGCACATTGTGCTCAGTAGGTATCCAAAAAGGCACTCTTTCCACATGAGAGGAATCTTCTTCTGCTACTGGGGAGCAGATTTCCAGGAGAGGGAATCCCTGATTCAACTTGTGGGCCCTGACTTTATAAGGTGGAACAATGGGTTCTACAAGGAGTCCCAATCCAGGTAGCTCATCGCCTGCCATAAAGCATCACTGCTATACAATAGTGCAACAGTGGAGTGATCGCTCCCAATGGATGGCCTTTGAATCCTGTGTGAAAACAGGGCAGCCACCACTCAGAGACTAAGCCAATTCAGAGGATGGAGTATGCAAAACAACCTCTTCTCTGAGCAGAAAACAAGGCATTGAGAGGGAATCGTCTGTGGGCACCTCTTGAAAGCCAATAGTCAGACCTCTCACCCCAGAGGTTGGGGGAGAGCGCACTGTTCAACCGGATCAATTCAATTCTGGAAAACCTCCCACTCCCCAGTCAAGAAAGGGACACAATCGCTGACCTATGAGGTTCTATTAGTCACTGGTGGCTGCCTAGTAAGACACTAAGCCACCTTTACTTACTCTCTCCAGCAGTTCTCCTACTCTTTTCCCTTGCAGGCCAAAAACACACACCAGAAGCAGCAGTAGCTGCTGACGCAGTCCTCACGGTCCTAAGCACGCTCCCCCTCTCACATACACACCACACACACACACACACACACAAGCACCCTTCCCCTCTCACATACACACCACACACACACACAAGCACCCTCCCCTCTCACATACACACCACACACACACAAGCATCCTCCCCATCTCAAATATACCCCCCACACACACACACAGAAGCATCCTCCTTCTCTCACATACATACACACCGAGACACAGAAGCAACCTCCTGATTTCAAATACATGCACTCACACACCGGCCCCCAGCTGAACAGCTCCAGTCTTCAGTCCCGCCAGCCTGGTCTCCAGCGGTGGCCATCAGCTTTGGTCTTTGGCCTTGCCGGCTTGGTCTCTGGTGGCGGCCAGTAGCTTCGATCTTCAGACCCGTTGATTTGGTCTCTGGCGGCGGCCAGCGGCTCCAGTCTTTGGCCCCACCGGCCTGGTCTCCAGCAGCAGCCAGTGGCTCTGGTCTTCAGACCCCACCATTCTGGTCTCCGGCGGCAATCAGTGGCTTTGATCTTCAGCCCTGCTAGCCTGGTCTCTGGTGGCAGCCAGCGGTTCTGATCTTTGGGTCCACTGGCTGCGGGTAGCTCGCAACATAGCTGCTGATGCTTGGCGACACACTGGTGTGTTGCAACACACTGGTTGAGAATCATTGGTATAGAATCTTTGAGATCAAAGTTTCGTGCCAGGCTCCATTGGATGATGTCATCCATGTGTGAGGACTGACATCCTGCTTGTTCTTGGAGAAACAATAAAACAACAATAAAGAGTTACAAATGTCAGCTTAAGCTACTCCAACCCGTTCTTGCTCCTCCCAAAGTTTATACACCCCAAGGAACAGCCAAGTTTTCAAAGTCTTTCGGAATATCAACTAATTCTTTTCCTGCCTAATAATCATTGAAAGCTTGTTCCACAAATCAGAGGCTACTACCGAAATCATTCTGGCCCTAGCATAAACACTTCACATGGAATTAAAAGATGGAACTTTAAGTAATGCTCCTTGTTTAGAACGCAGATTGTGCTGTGGATAATGCCACTCCAAGTAAAGAAGCCCATTAGCTCATATCACTTTAAACACTAGACACAAGATTTCATATTGTCCCTGAGCTGGCATAGGAAGCCAATGTAACGTTATGAGCATCCAGCTGAATGAAATTCATCTATGGCATCCAAGCACCACTCATGCCATTGCACTTTGAACAACCTTGTGCCCATTTCCATCCCATTCAATTTTAATATACTTCACTAGGACTGCTCAATAACTAGGTGCCCGCTAACGTGTGTGTGTTCTTCTTATGCCAGGAGACGTCACGTACCTGTGTGCCAGTCACCAGTTAAAGGTCGTAAAACTTTATAAATAAGTCTGAACAAGTTCAGTGTCCAGCAGTTTCTAAGAATAGGTAACAGTTTTATAGTGTAACTAGACATATTATGCCGCCGCACTGTACAATGGGAATAAGTATGCAGGAGATAAAGGGAACAGTTTACTAATCCATGGTAACCAGTGCATGCCTGTATTGTTTTATTGTGAAAAATTTCCTGCAAAATTTACTAAACTATGGTATCTGAGTACTGCAGTTTAATCCATGAAATTGTACTTGGTTTGCCATGGCCAGGAAGATAATGTATTTTCAGCTGCAGCAATACGTGATAGTAGCCCCATCCCATCTTACCCTTACATTTATCAAAATGCTATAAATATAGTACCCACGAGAGAGAGAGAGAGTGAGAGAGAGAGAGACTCTGTATAGAGGCAGTTTGATACTCTCTATGGGGCCGATGCAATACAGTGCGCTCAGCCAAGCACACTGTATAACCTGCAGTCGGACGCGGGATAAATAGGCACTAATCCACCCCCTAATGCAATAGGGGGATTAGTGCCTATTTAACGCACGTCCGATGGGAGTGAATGAGATAGCGCTCATCACATGCAAATGCATGTGAAATGCATGTGAACGAGCCTATTACACATTCAGTCCGAATGCAAAAAGATGGAGCAGGCGTTAATAGCTGAGCGCATTGAAAAGAAGTACAGAAAAGCAGAAAAAAACTGTTTTTCTGTACTTCTTTTTTAAAGTAAAAAAAAACCCAAAAAAAACCTCGGCAGACTGCCGAGTTATGAAAACCGACGCCGGTAAACTCGGTGTCGGTTTTCATAACCGGCCGTATGCCAGCAATGAAAACAGCTGCCGATAAACCGAGGCTGAGTTTACCAGCATCGGTCTTTATAACTCGGCAGCCGTGGCGGGTCGCGTTAGGAAGGAGGCGCTAAGGTCGCGCAAACAACCCTAGCACCTCCTTCCTAGCCCGACCCCCTAATTTACATATTGCATGGCGCTCCCCCTTGCAGGCACCATGCATGCATTAAAAAAGGGGGCGCTGAAAAGTCAGAGCCTGCTTTCAGCGCACATAATTGCATCAACCCCTATATATGTACCACTGTAGAGGGGCACTTTGAATTGGGGGAGGGAGGAGTGTTGTATCAGAAACATCCTGAGGTATTCATAGTAATATTGACATCAGTAAACATTTGTAGTCATTATAAGGGATAAAAGGTATAACAAGAGGAGTTGATTTGTACTTTGCTGCCTCTGCTAGCTGCATTGTACAAATCAACAAATCTTGTTATAGTTTTCATCCATCATTTATTTATTTTATTTAGGCAATTTTATACACCGACATTCATATTGATTTCAAGTCGGTTTACAATACAATGACTACAAATGTTTCCTGATGTCAATATTACTATGAATACCTCAGGATGTTTCTGTAACACCCCACCCCGGCTCAAAGTGTCCCTCTACAGTGGTACATATATATATATATATATATAGAGAGAGAGAGAGAGAGAACAGTTGTGCTGCATTAAAAATATTTTCCACATGGCGCTAAATCCTGACTTGCTATATCACATCCGACGCTAATGTCCCTCAGTTCCATTAACTCCGCCCAGACTCCTTCCACTGGAATACTTAATATTGAATTTGCATATACCTTTGCGTTGCGTTATTTATTACGCATGTTAAGTCATTATTTCGTGCGTTAAGGCCCTATGGCGAAATAATAAATGACCCTGTTAAAGGGGCTTCAAGCTCTCCCATGACCAAATAATCCCTGGTAAATTGTAGTGCCATGTCTGTCCTGCTCTCCTCCTGCTAAGCCTGCTGACAAGTAAATAGTAGGGATGTGAATCGTGTCCTCGATCGTCTTAACGATCGATTTCGGCTGGGAGGGGGAGGGAATCGTATTGTTGCCGTTTGGGGGGGTAAAATATAGTGAAAAATCGTTAAAAATCGTTAAAAATCGAAAAATCAAAAAATCGGCACATTAAAACCCCCTAAAACCCACCCCCGACCCTTTAAATTAAATCCCCCACCCTCCCGAACCCCCCCCAAATAACTTAAATAACCTGCGGGTCCAGCGGCGGTCCGGAACGGCAGCGGTCCGGAACGGGCTCCTGCTCCTGAATCTTGTCGTCTTCAGCCGGCGCCATTTTCCAAAATGGCGCCGAAAAATGGCGGCGGCCATAGACGAAAAGATTGGACGGCAGGAGGTCCTTCCGGACCCCCGCTGGACTTTTGGCAAGTCTCATGGGGGTCAGGAGGCCCCCCACAAGCTGGCCAAAAGTTCCTGGAGGTCCAGCGGGGGTCAGGGAGCGATTTCCCGCCGCGAATCGTTTTCGTACGGAAAATGGCGCCGGCCATACGCGTATGGCCGGCGCCATTTTCCGTACGGAAAATGGCGCCGGCAGGAGATCGACTGCAGGAGGTCGTTCAGCGAGGCGCCGGAATCCTCGCTGAACGACCTCCTGCAGTCGATCTCCTGCCGGCGCCATTTTCCGTACAAAAACGATTCGCGGCGGGAAATCGCTCCCTGACCCCTGCTGGACCTCCAGGAACTTTTGGCCAGCTTGTGGGGGGCCTCCTGACCCCCACGAGACTTGCCAAAAGTCCAGCGGGGGTCCGGAAGGACCTCCTGCCGTCCAATCTTTTTCGTCTATGGCCGCCGCCATTTTTCGGCGCCATTTTGGAAAATGGCGCCGGCTGAAGACGACAAGATTCAGGAGCAGGAGCCCGTTCCGGACCGCTGCCGTTCCGGACCGCCGCTGGACCCGCAGGTTATTTAAGTTATTGGGTGGGGGATTTAATTTAAAGGGTCGGGGGTGGGTTTTAGGGGGTTTTAGTGTGCCGGCTCACGATTCTAACGATTTATAACGATAAATCGTTAGAATCTGTATTGTATTGTGTTCCATAACGGTTTAAGACGATATTAAAATTATCGGACGATAATTTTAATCGTCCTAAAACGATTCACATCCCTAGTAAATAGTCATTTATCAGAGCCCTCCATATTAAGCCAGACTCAGAGCCCGTATTATGATGTTCTCGAGGGAGCCCTGATCTGTGGCCCCTTACCAAGGACTGTTCCTGCAATGGCTGGACTAAGTGAGTTGGAAGGGAAAATAAAAAAGGGCAAAAACTCCAGTTAGCTGTGAATGAAGATTCATGGCACCATTACTCAATAGAGCAGTTTCACAACCTTTTTCCCATCATGACACACCTGACAGACCACACTCACATGTGTGACACACTGCTCATTACAATTCATGGCGGAAATAAAAAATAAAGGTCCAGTATTATTTTTATTGTTAAGAATGACACAAGGGAAAGATACATATACTGTCTGAACAGAAATTGTATAAATAGTAAACATCCCACACCAATTTCCAGTACTCAAACATAAACACCTTATTTAAGAAAAGGCAACTCTGAAAATATTACACCAGGCTTTAAGACATCAATACACCTCTTATTAGGAAAACTGAACAAGTCAGTCTACTATAGAGCCCTTCACAGAAACTACACGCCAGCAGAAAACCTCACCTGAATCACGTGCTGACGCTCACCTAACAAAAAATAGAGAGACCAAAATGCACAACTAGAAGCATGCATTACATTGTTATAATGTACAATAAGCATGGTTATGTCTTATTTGTTCTAGTTATCTGTAAACCGATATGATATCTCGATCGAATGTCGGTATATAAAAACAATAAATAAATTAAATAAATAAATGCAGACAAAAACTGAATTGGAAACTGCAACAAGCCAGGGTCTCTGTATGCAGTGTAACTAAGGAAAAAGAGAAACATCACCAGTCATTATAAAACAAATCAAGAAATATAAAATCAATAGCAGCTCCTAAAGGATATGACCTATTGCCAAGGCAAGGACTAAAAGTAGGAGGCGGCCTTAAATGGTCCTGGAGTGGTGAAATCATTAATAGGTGCCGGACCCTGATTGCCACCGCTGAACCTTTAAGAAGGGCAGGATTGAGTGCGCATGCGCGCCTAGGGGAGTGGCGTGTCGGGGCTGGAGTGATCATGGTGGCTGCATTGAAAGCAGGAGGAGGGCTTCGTTCTGTGCTCCTGCTCAGCGGCCGGACTTCCCCAGCATCAGGGAATACCGAGATGAGTGCGGCAGCTCGTGGGAGTCCATGAGCCACCAAGCGCAACAGTAACCCCTCCTCTAAACCCCCCTCCTGAGGGTTTAGGCTTCTTGGGATGAGAGGCATGGAAGTCTCTGAGAAAGATCTTGTCCAAAATATTGGAGGTGGGTTCCCAGGTATTTTCCTCCGGCCCGTATCCTTCCCAGGAAAGCAGGTACTCCCATCTCTTGCTGTGATTCCATACATCATTTTCTGAAGTGATCTCCTGTGGCTGCAGCGCCTTACAAAAGGGCCAAGAGAATATCAGGGATTTCAGGACTGAGTTATGGAAGGAGTTGTGTATCCTCAAGGATGTGGGTAACTGAAGTTGATAGGTTACTGGTCCAAGCTGTCGCAGCAACGTAAATGGACCAGTGTACTGGTGAGCGAGCCACATAGATGGAACTCGAAGTCTGATATGACACGTACTGAGCCATACATTTTCTCCTGGTTTAAACTGTGGAGCAGGCCTTCGGTAAAGGTCAGTGAACCTTTTGGTTTTTAGGCCTGCTTTCTAAAGCATCTGCTGAGTATGACACCAGAGCTTTTGGAGTTCTTGCACTGAAAATTGAGCTGCTGGTGAAGGAACTGTTAGAGGAAGAGGTAGAGGAGGTAGCGGCTATCTACCATAGATTTGAAAGGGTGAGAAACCCGTGGCAGCGCATGGATAAGAGTTGTGGGAGAACTCTGCCCATGGAAGCAGAACCACCCAGTCAGCTTGGCTGGTGTTGACATAAGTCCATAGGAAGTTTATCAACATCCGATTGGTTCATTCGGACTGACCATATGCTTGCAGGTGATAGGCTGTAGAGAAGTTCAACATAATGTTGAATTTCTTGCACAGGGACAGTCCATAGCATGCAATGAACTGGATGCCACGGTCTAAGATTATGTGTTGGGGAGCCCGTGGAGTCGGAACACATGCTGCATGAAGGGTTGAGCTAGCTCCGAGGCCGTGGGGAGACCAGGCACTGGCGTAAAGTGGACCATTTTGGACAAATGGTTGACTATGAGGCAGGAGTGGCATACTAAGAGGGGTGCGGGGGTACGGTCCACCCCGGGTGACAGCGGGGATGTCGGCGGCCGTAAGCAGAGCTCATCCCTCTTGCGCTAGAAGAAGAAGAAGGCCTCAGAGCTGTGAGCGCTGGGAGCACTGGGAGGCCGCCTCGAGTGCCATGGGTCTGGAGTTGGCAACTGCATAGCTTTTCTTCTTCCTACCCCGTCCTGCCAACTCTATAAGAGAATCCAGTGAGTTGGGAGCTCATGAGCTGCCAGTTCTTCCTTAATTCAGGATGACAATCTGTCCAGGAAGATGGATCAAAGACCGCCCTCTCTCCAATGGAGCTCCATAGCCAGGGTCCGGAATTCAATGGTATAGTCTGAGAGGGAGCAACTGCCCTGATGGATGTGGAAGAGATCTGAACCAGAGGCTGCCGGGTGGCCCGGGTCATCAAACAGGGTCTTAAAGAGCACCAAAAAATGTTTAAGGTCTCGAAGAATGGTATCAGAATGCTCCCACAAGAGTGAGGCCCAGGCTAAAGCCTTGCCATCCAGAAGGGAGAGAATGTAGGTAGTCTTTGCAGAATCATCCACAAACAGCGCTGATTGGATGCAAAAATGCATATTGCACTGGTTGATGAACCCTAGACACAGTTGAGACTCCCCAGAATAGCGGGGAGGAACTGGTAGCAGTATGATGGAGCAAGGAGGGGCTGCGGGAGCAGCAGGAGCCAGTGCAGAAGGGGTTGGTGCTCCCATAGGGACTGAGGAGTCTAGGTGGGTGCTAAGATGCTCCATAGAGGCCACTAGAGTTTCAAGAAAGAATTGCTGTTCCTGAATCTTCTGGGCCAGGCCCAGAATGGCCTGAAGAGCAGAGGCTTCCGCTGGGTCCATGGCTTTAGCAAAGTGTTGTGCGGTTTGACCCTTGGACCGAGGGGGAGTTGGCACTACCTGTGGGGAGGAGCCCCACAGGTCCCCACCGTTGGCAGGCGGAGTTGGTGGAAGCAGAGGCCCAGCTGGAGCTTCACCAATACCAGCTCATGTTCTCTTTAGGTTGAGCCCTTGGGTGCTGGGGCCGGCTGGTCTTAGGTGGGGCCTCTGCGGTGGTAGAAGTCCAGGCAGTTGGGAACGCTGCAGCCAGTATGCTGAGGAGTCAGCAGAGGAACAGCCAGGGGTCAAGAGACGCTTAAGTAATGTAGATACACAGGCCAGGTTAGAGGCAGGCAGAAAAGCACAAGGTCAGAGTCCAGTCCAGAATCAAGCCAAAGATCAATCCAAAGGAGAGGTGAGGAGGAGGATAAGAACCATAAACGAAGATGGGACACTGGAAGCAGATGAAGGAGAGAAGGACCAAGAAGACAAGAAGTCAGGAACACTGTGCAGCAGAGGGAACCAGGAAGTGAGAAATAGGGTTCAGGAACCAGGAAAGCAGGCAGCCTTAAATGGTCCTGGACTGGTGAGGTCATCAGTGGGTGTCGGACCCCATTTCCCACCACTGGCTTTTTAAGAAGGGCAGGATCGAGCATGCACTTGCCTAGGGGTGCGGCGCGTCAGGGACGGAGGGATCACGGCGGCGGCCAAACAAGCAGGAGGAGGGCTTTGTTCTGTGCTCCCGCTCAGCGGCCAGACTTCGTCAGGGTCGGGGAACGCCGATGTGAGTGCAGTGGCTTGCGGGAGGCCACAAGCCACCAAGGGCAACACCCTTGCTGATTTCTCTTCACTGGCTGCCACTACAATCATGAATCTACTTTAAGGTATTAATGTTAATATTCAAAATCATTCACTCCAGTGACACCGTTATAAATTTAACGAGTGAATGTAAATTAATTGGACTGTTGGGCATATGGCCTTTTTCTGCCCTCATTTTTCTAAGTCAAAATAGTGAAGGAAACCCAGGACGAAGTGGAAATAGCAACACACAGCAATCACTAGCACAATTAGGTAGAGCTAGGGGAATAATTCTTTATTAATCTTTGCTTTTTGCTAGAAAATATGGCGCAGGCTAACCCTTCTTTCCTTACCTTACCCAAAATGCAATAACCCCCCACTGCAATTTATAGCCCCCACTGTAGCACAAAGATACTGTGCCTTTAATATGTATTCTCACCTCTTTTTCTGCCCTGTCATTGGTTGACACTGACCATTTTGAAAGCTGCGCCGTGGTCACAACTACTGTATGTGCAAATTTCTTTAACAAGGAAGGAAACTAGGCACCATGAAATTTTCCGACATCTCCTTAAAGTGGGAGAGAAGGCATGATTGACTGACTGAGCTGGGAGATGCTACTGACTGCAGATTAAGAACACTGATTTAATTATCTTTATTTTCTAAAATGCATCACTGTGCAGAATTGTGCAGCATTAGTGTAATTCATATATATGCAGAAAACTGAAGTAACAAGAATTGCCACTGTCTAGCTACTCATTTCATCCACAAAAGCTTGCCTGGCACCATTTCAGATTTGAATTAATTAAAAGGGAATGAATAGCAGCTGTGCTTACCAGATGGAGCTTTTTTAATGTTGTGTGGTTAATTGATTGGATTTCTGCTTCTGGATCTTCACCCCTGTTCTCTTCAGAGTTTTGGTTATTGATGTAAGGTAAGCTATAAGGTAAGGCTACTAGATAATTCCTGGAATAACCTCAACCAGTCCTGGTTTGGCCTCATTTCATGCAGACACTTGTACTGAGGAATTCCCTTAATAATGCCAAATGCCATGCTCCTGTTATGGGATAAAATCGGGATGGACTCATCTCTCCCTTATGATCCTCCCTGAATCCATCTGTTAACCCTACCATATTGCTATAAGCATACTAATAGAAATTGCATACTCCTGTGTATGAGGAAATATTTTCTTTTACTTACTGGAATTTGGTTTTTTTTAAGGGGATGCTGGATTATAGTGGCTACATTCCTATATGACTCATTGCTGTAACAGACAAGAACCGTTCTGAATAATGAGAGCTCACTCCCTTCCTGACACACTTCCCATAAATCTTGTTCTTTCTGTTAATAGATCACAGAGGCCTGAACTTTTGATTCTTGGAAAATGTAAACCAGAGCAAAAGAAGAGAGGAACTGTAGGGGAATAGATTATATGTAATCTCCACTTCTTCTTGACCACCTAGTGTGAGACAATAGGTCTCACTGTATAATGATACTTTGTGCTTCTGTACCATTAAGAGAAGCAGAATATTTGTTTAAAAGGGCATTCAGAACAAGAAACTAGTAGGCCGTCAGACCCTTAGCTCTACTGTAGAGGAGTATCATTTGCTAAAAATGTCAGAAGTCTATAGGAACATCTGTTGTGGCTGGCTGTGAGATTATGGCAGCATAGCTTTTAAAAGATCAGTGTAATTTTGAGGGAAACACTGAGAACCAATGTGTTTGGAGAAATAGTCTGGGAAACTTACAGAAAACCAACAGAGATTGTGAGACTTTGTAGAGAAAAAGAGAAAAAACAATTGTCAAGATTAGAAGCCTATGATAACTACTGCATACTACAGAAGGTTTTCGGTCTTCTAAATGAGAGACAAAGATAATTTTATTTTATATTAAATTCCTTCACCATTTAGTGATTGCTACTAATGGGTGAAGTTTATAACTGAAAAAGACACATGAGGAATTCAAATATATGTGTTATGGTTTTGATGAATTTGTGAACCCCGGGCCGAGGTGAGAGATGTCTTCGCCCACAGGGAGGAGCCCCGTGGGCCTCACCATCGGTGGGCGTGGTCTCAGCGACGTAGGACACAGCTGTGAGAGAGACTTTATTAAGGAAAAAAGATATACATAACCTGAGGAGCGGGAAATGTAATAAACACAGTCTTTGAGCAAATACAGTAGTCAGGATGATGATGTAGATACGAAGGTCCGGTAGTGGCCCGCAGCACGGGGTACACCCAGGGATTCCTGCAGGCTGATGTAAATACCTCTGAGTGCAGATCCAGTGGTGGCCCACAGCACGGGGTATGCAGAGGAAGCTGTACTATAGATGCCAAGGAGGCAGAGGTTGGTGATACAGGAACCAGGCTGTAGACCTTGAATAGAAGTTGTAATATCCTGAGGCACAGATAGAGAAGCGAAGACAGACTGAAGAACGGTAGTGGCCAGTGGAACGGGGTACGCCGTGGAATCTTCAGTAAAGTTGATAGAAGTTGGAGACTGTACTCACACAAGGAAGTTCCAGCAGAGATACCCGAGGAGCGGGTCAGGAAGTCCCAGGCAGAAGGGCCCTCCGAGGAGCGGATAGCCAAGATGCGGAAGAGCCCCCGAGGAGCGGGTACTCAGAGCGTCCAAATGCCAGGAGGAGAGTCTGGAATAGAAGATCCAAGTTAGGCCGGATTTAACAAGCGAGAGATCTCCTTACTAACTCGTCTTAGCAATGGGCCAGTCCGTATAAGTACACTGGTGGAGTTGACGACATCGGGAGGGGACGCCCCCGAGGTTCCCACCATGACGTATTCATAAGGAGGCCCTGCACGCGCGCCTAGGTGATGCCGGAAGTAAGATGGCGGTCGGTAGCGCCCATGCTGTCCCAGGGATGCTGGGGAAGTCGGTGTTGGTTGGCGGAGGCCGCCATTCTCCCAATGATTGAAGGTGCAGGGAAAAAAAAAAGATGAACATGAGAGGTTGCAGCCGTCTGCGACCGATGGGCACAACAGTATGTTTGAAAAGCTCAGGGATCAGTTCTGGGCCCAGTTCTGGTCAATGCCTTTGAGAGCAATATTGCAGAGAAATTAGAAGGAAAGGTTTGCATCTTTTTAGATGACACGAAGATCTGCAAAAGGGTGGACACCTCTGAGAGAGTAGATAGAATGAAGTGTGATCTGAAAAAGCTTGAGTGCTTGGCAGTTGAGAATCAGTGCAAAAAAATGCATAATCATGTATTTTGGGATCAGAAATCTGAGCAAGTGATATACAATGGGGGATGAGATAGTGATGTGCACTAATCAGGAGAGGGACCTGAGGATGATCGTGTCTGATGATCTCAAGGTAGCGAAGGTGTGGTGGCCAGAATCAGAGGGAGAGGCATAACCAGTGGAAAAAAAGGAAGTGATAATGCCTCTGTGCAGGTCATTGGTAAGATTCCACTTAGAAATTAATATTATGTGCAATTCTGGAGGTTGCACCTCTAAATGGATATAGATAGTGTGGAGACAGTTCAGAGAAAAACTACTAAAATGATGCAATGATGCAGCGTTTATATCAAAACTCCTATGAAATGAGACTTAAGGATGTAAATATGTGTACATTAAAGGAAAGGAGAGAAGCGTGGGGAGGGGTGGTGCAATAATAGAGATTTTCAAATACTTCAAGGGCATCAAACCTTGCTCTAAAACAAGAGGTCATGATAGAAGCAGCATCAGGAAATATTTCTTCATGGAAATGATGGTGGGTGCACAGAATGACTTCCCAGGGGAGATGGTGGAGACAGCAAGTAAGGGAAAAGTCAACGATCTGTTGGGGTGGATGGCACTGTACAGGAATAGAGCTGAGCAGACTAGGTGCACCTCGGGGTCCTTGTCTGTCGTGCTATTCTGTATTTCGCTGTTTCTGTACAGTCAAACAATAAAGGCATTTTAATCTAAAATAGATTTAAATTGTTTCTAGAAAGTAATTTTTTTAAAAGTCATACAATCACTCGTCAAATTTTACTACTTGGTGCTTGATTGGATGTACAAATGGCATTACATTTAGATGTGCAGTATTTTGAAAATGACATTAAAATGAAGACCACACTTTTGGGCTGCCCACTCATATGGTTACGGGGAGGGGAGGAGGTGTCACAGTGCATTCTATTTGGGGAATTTGAGGTGGGGAAGAGGAAATCTCCCCTGCTAATTGGATTTTCTAGCAGTTAGTATGAACCTTACACTTTTCTGTGTTTTATGTCCATATTAATGCCAGGGCCATGCCATTGAATTTTAGTGTGTTCTTATTAAAATTTATTGCATAGCATGCTAAGTCCCATTTTAACATGCATGAAAAATTCTACCAAGTTGCATGTCAGAACCGTTTTGTTACGCAGCCCTGTCCACGCTTGGCCCGCGCACAGGCCTGCTCACCTCGCTAGCTCCTCTGCAGGTCATGGGTCAGCCTCCTCAGTGGCAGCTGCGAGCTCCTCTAGGCCTCGGCGTCCTGCGGCAGCAGTTGCTGGGCCTTCCACTGCGCACCAGGCCTCATGCCAGAGTTCAGCATCCTCAGTGGCGTCGACCATGCCCCTATGCGTGCACGGACCTCCCGGTCCCTTGTAGGGCCAGGGGCGGGTCCTAGCTCCACGGTGCGCTCTGATTGAACGTACTACATAAGGAAGTTCCTGCCTGCACTTCCTTGCCTTGGCAATCGGGTCGGCACTGTATGTGTACTAGTTTGCCTCCACGTTCACAGTCTTGTTCCAGTCTTGTTCCAGTGCCCTCCTGTTCCAGCGTCTGTCTGTCCTTGTCTTCCCAGGTAGTACCCTCGGACTGATTCTCTGGTACTGACCTCTGCCTGCTTCATTGACCATTCTGATCGCTGCCTGGATTATAACCTTTGCCTGCCTTTGTGACCTCGTCTGACCTCTGGAACCTGACCCCTGCTTCGTTGACTACTCTCGGACTGATTCCTGGTATCTGACTCCTGCTTTGATTGACTTCCCTCGGACTGATCTTCGGAACCTGACCCTGGCTGCCATTGACCACGTCTCCTTGATGTTACGCTTGGGCTCCGGTCAGGAGGCGTGAACACCACCCAGCAGGGTGGCTCCAGGTGGAGAGAGACAGGAAGCTAGAAACAGTGTCTGGTTCCAGGCTGGGTCAAGGCAGGCAGCAATAAGCAGTGTCTAGTTCAGGCTGGGTCAGAGCAGGCGGCAAGGAGCAGAGTCTAAGTTCAGGCTGGGTCAGGGCAGGCGGCAATGAGCAGAGTCTAAGTTCAGGCTGGGTCAGGGCAGGCGGCAATGAGCAGAGTCTAAGTTCAGGCTGGGTCAGGGCACAGTAAGCAGGGCAAGGCAGGTCAGAAGGCCCGTAGGCCACACACACACAGAAGGCCCGTAGGCCACACACCATAAGCGGGGCAAGGCAGGTCAGAAGGCCCGTAGGCTCCACACACACAGACAGAAGGCCCGTAGGCCACACACCATAAGCAGAGCAGGGCAGGTCAGAAGGCCCGTAGGCCACACACACACAGAAGGCCCGTAGGCCACACACCATAAGCAGAGCAGGGCAGGTCAGAAGGCCCGTAGGCCACACACACACAGAAGGCCCGTAGGCCACACACCATAAGCAGAGCAGGCAGGTCAGAAGGCCCGTAGGCCACACATACACAGAAGGCCCGTAGGCCACACACCGTAGTCAGGGCAAGCAGGTCAGAAGGCCCATAGGCCACACATACACAGAAGGCCCGTAGGCCACACACCGTAAGCAGAGCAGGCAGGTCAGAAGGCCCATAGGCCACACACCGTAGTCAGGGCAAGCAGGTCAGAAGGCCCATAGGCCACACATACACAGAAGGCCCGTAGGCCACACACCGTAAGCAGAGCAGGCAGGTCAGAAGGCCCGTAGGCCAGGTGAGAACAGCGAGGAAGGAGGCCCGAAGGCCGCGCAAGGCAAGGCAAGGAAAGGCCCGAAGGCCGCGCAAGGCAAGGAAAGGAAAGGCCCGAAGGCCACGCAAGGTTAGAGCAGGGAGCCCAGGTGAGCTTGATGCCGAAGCACCGAGGCAACTGTCAGGCAGGGTTATAAGGACACACCCAGAGCACAGAGTGGACAGATAAGATGGACTGGGCCTGTCCGGAAAGCCAGCACTAGAGGGACCCCTGGTGGTGAGGCGGTTGCACTGCAGCCAAAACTGTAACACTTGATTTTGGCTCTGTTCCTTGCCTTGTCATTGCCTACGCTGTACTGGCCTTCCCTGACATTCCAGGCCTACAGTCTAGTAACCGACCGTGCTCCCTTGGTACTGGTGGGCATACCTCTCTACTTCCTCTCAGGGGACCCTGCCAGGCCTACCTAAGTCCAAGTGGCCCGGGTCCCCAAGGGCTCCACCCGGGGGGACCGCGGGCTTCCAGTGGTGAAGCTCCTCCTAGCCTCTGTCTCTTCCTGTGCTCCGCCTCCTGGGGGCAGGTGCTCTCTGGGCCCGACCAGGGAGATGTCCTACACTGCTCTAGGACAAGGGTCCACCTCCAAGTGCAACAGGTTGCCAAGGCCATGGACTCGGCGGAATCTTCTGCCTCCAGGGCCCTACCGGGTTTGGCCGCAACAGTCCAAGATCATCACAGAGCTTTGGAATCGCTAGCCTCTATAGTGGAAGAGCTTCATTCCCAGCTGCGAAATACAGCTCTGGCCAATCCCGTGGGTCTATCAGCCTCTATGCTACCCAATGCATCCTTGGCGCTCCCTGCACCTCCTCGATACAACGGGGACCCACGCTTCTGTCGTGGCTTCCTCAATCAGTGCTTCATGCAATTTGCACTGCAAACCTCCTTGTTCCTGAAGGAAACCACTAAAGTGACCTTCATCCTTTCCCACCTAGAGGGTAAGGCCCTTGCATGGGCTTCTCCATTGTGGGGATGCTCCAGTCCCATGCTTTCCAAGTTATCCGAGTTCGTTGCTCTCTTCAAGCAGACCTTCAGAGACCCATGCCGTCAAGCTGTAGCCAGCCATAATCTACTCCACCTCCATCAAGAGTCTAGGACCCTCTCAGAGTATACGGTGGAATTCAGGACTCTGGCTACTGCACTCAGGTGGCAAGAAGATTGTCTGCAAGCCATCTTCCTAGATGGTCTCTCCAGCGCTCTCAAAGATGAACTCTCCGTCCGTGAGACTCCCACGTCTCTAGAGGACCTGATAGCCCTCACCGGGAAGATTGACCATTGACTCTGGCAACGGCGCCTAGAAGTAAAGGCTTCTCGCTCTCCTACACCACGTCTCACGCATGTCCGGAGTCCTCCATCCAAGACTCCATCACCACCACCTCCTCCTGTTATGGAACCCATGGTGGTGAACCGTGGGTGATTGTCTCTGACCGAACATCTTCGTTGGAGGAAGGAAGGTCTTTGCCTTTACTGTGGTGCCTCTGGACATCTTCGGCAGACCTGTCCGGTCTGTCTGGAAAACTGCAATGCCTAAGCCCGGCAGGGGTCCCAAGCTTGGGCGCTACTGTCACCGGCCCCCAACTTCTGCTTCCAGTCTCTCTGGGCATCGAGTCCCACTCCTTTGCCACCACTGCTCTTGTTGATACAGGGGCAAGTGGCAGCTTCATGGATGACATTGTCAAGCTTCTGAACATTCCTCTCCTGCCACTAGAGGTGAGCCTTCGTATTGCCTCCAGCAGCAAATGTCGTAGATCCCCCAGCCATTTAGGCATGCAGTATCCTTCCAGCACTAGCTTCTCCAATGTCTACAATCCCACAACTGATCTATTTTTAAATTTCAGGGGCCTGGAGGGTCCTGGCCAGCAGGGGTGGGGGTCAGACATTTGTAGTGTGGGGGTAAGAATTGGGACGGGAGGGATATGATTGTTTGTTTGTTTTTTAAAGGATGCCACTTAGATATATAAATAAAATATCTGGTTATCTATTTATTTATTTTGAAAGTTTATGAATCGCTTTCCAGGTTTTACAAAAACATTTTCCAAAGTGATGTACAATAAAATAAAAGACAAAAAATAAAAACAACCTAATTATACAATAAAATAAATAAAAACATTACTCCAACAAAGTAATTTTCTACTACCATTAAATCTAAATTAAAATATGGTATTTCGCTGCTAGGCCCATCTAAATCTTTTGATTATAACTTAGAAATCATCAGCCAGGTCTTCAACTTATGGCAAAACCGCATTATATAAGATTCTTCCCTTATCAATAAAGGAAGATCATTCCATTACTTTGGTATAGTCATAGAAAATGATTTATTCTGTAATTTTACATGACAAAAAAATATTTGGAGATGGAATTTGGAACTATTGGCAATATTGTGAGTTCAGACCTCTAGCTGATGATTTCAGATAATGCCTTTGAGCAATGTGAGGAGGGCTGAACCTGTGCAAGATCTTAAATGCAAGTACTAGCACTTTAAATTTACATTGTAAGTTTATGGGCAACCAATGCAATTTCATTAGAAGGGGCACTACAGATTCATGTCTCGAATGACCCATAATGATTCTTGCCACCATGTTCTGAACCATCTGGAGCCTTCTGGTTAAAATACCAGGAAGGCCACAGTATATAGCATTACAATAATCGAGAACTGCAATTAGTAAAGCGTACACCACAGATTTCAATGCTGCAAAAGTAAAAAATTATTGTAGTTGTCTCACCAATCGTAAACATCCATAGGCTGTTCTTAAGACTGCACCAACCTGATTTTCCATGGTCCATCTAGCAACTAACTTAACTCCCAAGGACCTTACCTCTTCCATAATGGTCTCTAGATCTCCATCAATGGAGATCTGGAATTTTTCCAAATTATTGCCAATGCAAAATTTCTGTGTTTTTGGAATTCAAAACTAAAACAACTCTGCTTCAACGGCAGGGGAGAAAGTCTGTTACTTCACTTTCAAAGCATATCCAGCATAGCTCTCTGCTTCAATGGCAGGGGAGAAAGTCTGATACTTCACTTTCAAAGCATAGCCAGCATAGCTCTCTGCTTCAACGGCAGGGGCAATGTAGAAAAGAGAATCTATATATAGACAACAACCAAAAAGGACTGAATTACATAGTCGAGTAAACAAAAGCATGGGTGTAGCTTGCTTATTGAGGCGGTTACTACCCCTAACTAAGCTACATATTCAATTAGATGCAGTTCCAACACTGCTCTCTACATTAATGGTGGGGTGGAAGGGAAATAGAACTAAAATGTACTAAGAGCCAAGCGTAACAAGTATGAGGAAAAAAAAGTGCATAGCTTGCTGGGCAGACTGGATGGGCCATTTGGTCTTCTTCTGCCGTCATTTCTATGTTTCTATGTTTCTCCCTTAACCATCTACTAACTGCTGTCATACAATTTTTCAGCTTAGAGATAGTAGCCACTAAATCATGCTCAACAGGTACAATAATTTGTACATCAATGGCACAGATAAAGAGGGACAATCCAAATGATCAAATAATATTTCCCAATGGTGCCAAATAAGCATTAAACAACAAAGGTGAAAGGGAAGAGCCCAAGGAACTCCACAACACAGGCCACCTGTTTCCAAGCTAAACCCTTGAAAAGAAACTCTCTGTGTCCTATTCTGCAAAAAGCTGGAAAATCCATCTTAAAACAGTCCCCTCAAATCCCAAAAATTGGCAGCAGGAGCTCAGAATGTCATGATTGACATAATCAAAAGCACTTGATAAATTACTAAGGACCAATAATACTAAACAACCCATATCAAGGTGGAGTAGTACAGAGTACATCATGTCTACCATGATGGTCTCCGTACCACACCTTTTCCTAAAACCAGCCTGTGCCAAATACAGTTTTCTAACTTCCTCTATAAACTCAGAGAATTGAGAAGTAACCATCTTTTCTAAAACCTTAATTGCACACAGGAGGTTGGAACAAATCCTAGGATTTGTATCTTCATTCTTTAGTACTGATATGCACAGGCTTTTTCAAGGTTTCTGGAACTTTACCTTCAATAGAGAAGAGTTAATCAAATTTCTCAAACCTTTCAATACAGTGTCTGGAAGCAAAGTAATCAAATAAGAAGGACAAGGATCCAACAGGGGTTTATAATTTTTGTTTGTTTTTTTCATTATAGGCAATCTCAGAGAAACTGGTTCAAATTCCGAGAGTCCAACCAGTCCCCAGAACTAGCCCAGTTTTTACAGACTTCTCCTCCCACATACCCAGATGCAGTTACATGACTAGTTTCTATTTCTAACCATCTAGGTTCTTCTCAGGTTACTCAAAAGAATTGTGTACCTGAGTTTGAGAATCTTCTCCTCAAAAAACAAACTAAGAATCTGAATCAGGGAGATCATCATGAATCAGGGACATCATCATAAATCAGATTTTTTTTGTATCACTACCAAGCATTGAATCAACAAATTTAAAAATTACCTTAGGATAATTATTTGCTTCCATAATGGTGTCTGAATAAAATTTCTTCTTTGATTGGGACACTTTATTGAAATAGTCCATAGCCATAGCCTTCCAACACTTTCTATCCTCAAGTTTAGTGGTCTTAATTCATCATCATTCTAGGTGACACAAAGCCCTTTTAGTTTCTTGAAGTTGTGCAGAGTACCAGGGTGCAAAACATCTGCCACTGTTAAATCTTTTTGTCTCTATACTTTTAGAGGCAGATAATTCCATCCCTTCCTTCAAAACTGAATACTATTTCTCTACCCAATAATCTGTATTACCCTCTGGATTTTCCCAACTATTCTGTATAGAAGTAGTCACTATTATCTACAAAATTAGATGGGTTGATCTTTTTAAAATCCAATTTAGCAAACTTTGGCCTGGATTCACCATTCTGTCGCGATAGAGGCTTTTCGCACGCGATAAGCCTTTGAAAATGACCCCCTTTATTTTCTTTTGGGTTTGTTGCTGAGGAATCAAAAAGATAAATCTAAAATTAATAAGTCTATGATCTGACTATGGTAGCTTCTCAATTCCTTCTGTTACAAGATTACCTTATCCTCTAGCTTTTGCGGAACCAAAAAGTAGATCAAGAATGTGCCCCTTTTCATGAGTAGCCCTTTTTATAACCCGAATAAGCCCATTAATAGCCAAAGTAGAAAGAAAATTTGATACTTGAGGAGTATCACAGCAGTCTACTTGTAAATTGAAATCACCCATAACTAATAAATAAGGATAATGTAAAGAAAGACCCAAAATAGATTATATCAACTCAAGTCAGTTTGATATAGTGAAGAACCTGGTGGAGAATACCAGAGGGAAATTATAATTGGCTCTTAACAGTTTAGTAAGACCAAAAAACTTTCACAGCCATTCACCTGATCCGTGTAGATTATTTTCAGAGGGTGATAATTTTGAAAAATTATAGCAACCCCCCACCTCTTTTACACAAATAAATAGAATAACCAGGTAGGCATACTTGAGATATAAGCACGGATTGTTTACTCTTTAACCACATTTCAGTAATACAAATCAGGTCAAGTTGTCTATCAATAATAAAGTAATGGACAGATAGCCAATTCTTAGATAATGATCTAGCATTAACTGGAACACATCTTAAACAACAAATTTTCTCAAAAGAACCTCCTTATTCTCTTGGGATAATCTGTCTGGGACAGACAACCATCTAGAACTCTTCCTATGATATTTATTAACCCTGTTAAGTTCTTTCTGATATTTGCATATTTGCTACTTCCCTAAATAACAGTAATAATCATTGGTGAGAACTCTACCTCGGACATTTATCTATTCCTCAATTTTCCGAAGAGGGTCGCCACTTATCTGGATATCTTTTGAAGAGATCCAGATAAGTGGCGGGTTATCCGGCCACACAGGGCTGGATAACTTTAGCCTAACTGGCTATGTTCAAACGCTGTCCGGATATGGTTAAAGTTATCTGACCTTATGTAGCCAGATAACTTTAGGTTGGTATATTCAGTGGGACATTTATCCCGCTAAATATATGGGATAAGTTATGTGGCTAACTTTAGCTGGACAACTTGGCCTACTGAATATAATCCCTTTAAGTACCACTCTCGACTCTGCCTCTGAACCGATCCAAAGGCATTATTCCTCCAAACGTTTACTCAGGTTTTATTCTTTTCCTGGAGGCTTCTACCCTGAATATATTTATTTCTGCCTTGGCAAGAGTATGTCTGGCTGGGCCTCCTTTTTGCTGTGTGGCTCCCATCACTGTATGTTTTATGAGAACATTTTTGTTCAATTTATTTTCCTTTATTCCAATGGAAAATTATGGTATCCAGGCTCCACCATCTTCTGTTCTTTTATTTTTTCATATTACATTCACATAGAATGTAAAAGAGTGTCAGGGCAAAGACCTCAAAGCTATAATTTCAGCAGTCTTTTTTGCTACTTTCTCTTCTAGAGATGTTGGCACATGTCTTTTTAAAAATATTTTGGCATACCATACTTACTTCACAACTAGCTTACAATTCACTAACCTGTTATTCCTCTCCCTCTTATTCCTGCCATCTGCTCATATACTACATACACCTACATTGTACACACATAATCAAATGTCTGTACTTAGACCCATCAATCATCTTCACATATCACTAAACCTATCAGAAAGAACACATGAGACAAAATTCACACAGACTATACAAATTTTACTGACAATATTTTACAGTATATTATCCAAATATTCTGGGTTTTTATTACCTCTTTGAAAGGGGTGTGGTGTCAGATTCTTTGTGCATACCTTTCTTGGCTACATGTATGATGACATGCAGTTTCATTGTCTGGTGAAATATTGGGAGGTTAGTATGGCTTCTTTCCTAATCTGGCTAAGGAGTCTGCTGGAAAAAGTCTCAGGGTACTTGAAGGAGTGGCATGTATAAAAGTCAAACTACCTATATGTTGGCAAGATTGCTGGGAATGCCCTGTGAAGAGTTCTATAGGATAGGTGTGGCAGAGATGGAGATCTTCGAGGGGTAGATAAGGCTTTATTTGTTACTACCTCTATCCTGCCTGTCCTGTGCTGATGTTTTCAATGCTATTGTTAGCTGAATTATGGACCTCTTAAGGCCCTATGTACTAAGCTGCAGTAGTTTCCCCGGAGAGAGATATTATAACTCTGGAGTTGTAGCTAACTTTGTATAAAATGATGCAGCCTGCAATTTGATGCGATATTTGAAATACCACGCATTAACACTAAAAGAGGCATTTACCACATGGTAAACACCTAACGCAGCTTAGTAAATAAATGGCCCCTTTAGATTGCAAGCTCTTTGGGGTGAGGGCTTATTGTAGCTCTACATAATTTGTTGCACAGATCCCCAGTTCAGAGCACTAAATAAATACCAAAATAAAAATAAAATAAAACTATTGAAAGCAGTGCAGGGTTTGAATATTGAATGGTGTATGTAAGAGAAATGTCTGATTTGCCAGTTGAGGGGAAAATGCTGGATCCTAAAGCATAGACAGTTGTCATTAAATGATATATTAAAAGTTGTATGGAAAGGTGTTTTGTAATTCTTTTATTTATTTTGAACTTTTTTATACCGACATTCATGTGGCAAGATACATATCATATCAGTTTACAGTGGAACACAATTTTGCAACAAGCATTACATAGAACCAGGGTTACAAGGAACTGGGAAAACAAGGGTAAAAAACAGCAGTTAACAATAGAGACATTTAGCAAACAAAGAGACGATTAAGCAAAAAAACTGAAAATCAACACTGGAGAATTCTAAAATAAATATAAATAAATATCAGTGCAATAATAGGCCTGTGAAAGATGGTCATGGAAATGTTCGAAGTGGTATGTTATTGGTAATGTTCATCTGGTTATGGGGAGGTTTGTTGGAATTGTATGGGAATGGTAATGATCGTCTGGTTATGGAAAAGCTTGTTTGAAAAGCCAGGATTTGAGGTTTTTTTTTTACGTCAATGGGCATGGTTCTTGCCAGAGATCTGGTGGAAGAGCATTCCACCGTCTCTTTTCTCTTACTAGGACCTGCACCCTTACTTGCTTTTGCTCGCCAACACTACTGGTTGCGGAATATGTGCAGAAGGGGTCTGAGGATGATATGTATTTATTTATTTAAAAACTTTTCTATACTGTCGCTAAGTTATATACCAATGCAACGGTTTACAAATAGGCACATAGACTAAGGTAAGTAAATGTAGGCTATCGTACATTCTAACAGGTGCCAATAAAGTTCAGTTACAATTTCATAAATAAAATCATTATTTGAGTATTGTTGGTCAAGTCCAGATATGTTACTGAGTTACTATCTCTTTGAGATATTACTTCTTAAATGTAGGATTGAGTAAATTCATTCTCATCTGCATTACCCTGTACTTTCTTTCTCTACCCTCCAGACTCTTTAGTGAAGGCTTTTTTAAAGAGCCATGTTTTTAAATTTTTCTTAAAAGTTTTGAGATTATTCTGTAATCTGAGTTCAGGGGGCATCGTGTTCCATAGTATGGGCCCAGCCAATGATAAAGCCCTTTCTCTCACTTGGATTAATTTTGCTGACTTTACTGAAGGGATTGTTAGTAGTGCTTTGTTTGCTGAGCGGAGGTTTCTTTGTGGAACTGTACTTGCAAGGCTGTGTTTAGCCAGTCTGCTTCTTTATCATATATTAGTTTGTGTATGGTACATAAGGCCTTGTATTTTATCCTGTATTCGATGGGCAACCAACGTAAGTCTGCTAGAGTTTCAGTTATATGGTCCCTCCTCTTTTTTCCCATCAGTATTCTGTATGTGGTATATGTGTGTGGAAGGGTAGGTGTGTGTATGTCTAGGGGCGATTTCCCCTTTACACTGTCCGTATGGTCCCCATTTCCCATTCACATTCTCCACTTTGTCCTCTCCCCCTTCACTCTCCATTTTGTAGCCCTCTCTGCCCCACTATGTGTGTTTATGCGTGTAGGAGGGTATAGGTGGGGTGTGTTTGGGACCGGGGGAGGTGCGTAGTGTATGAAGAGATGAGTGCCATGTGTGTGTGTGTGTGTGAGAATGTGTGTGTTTATGGGCATCCAGGGAGAAGTGGAATGTGAAGCAGAGTTGGTAGGACGTGTGTTTGTGTGAAGATGTGGTGGTGGTGTATATGGGATGTGTGTTTGTGGGGGGCCAGGGGTGTGTGTGTGTTGGGGTAAGTGGTACAGAGTGTGGTACATGCACTCTCTTTCACCCTCTCTTCCCCCTTTGCACTCCTGTTTTCTCCATCCTTTCCTCTCCTCTCATATAACCTTCCTTCCTTGCCTAGCTCCTCCCCTTCCTCACTCCCTCCTTCTTCCCCCAGCCACTTAGAAAGGAAGTGGGACGAGTTGTGTGAGAAGCATTAGAAAGGCTGGGGCCTAGGAAACCCCACCAGCCTTTCTAATGCCTGCACACATCTGATCCCACTTTCACTCCCTTCACTCTCCTACTTTCCCCTCCCCTCAGGGCTCAGGCTGCTTCCTGCTACTGGTGGGGGCTGGGAAACTATCAGCCTTGCCATTGCTCCTCTTTTTTCCATTGGTAGGGCCTGAAAATCTGCCTGAAAATCTGCATGTTATGACGTCGGCCACAGGCAACCGCAGCCGACCCAACTCACTTCCTGCCATGCCTGGCCCTCCACTTCAGGCGAACTCGTGGCTCTGGCCAGCCATTGTCGCCGCATTGTTCCTGTTCCTCTTTGCGCCACATGGCGGCTGGGATGCTGTCGGCCCATGCTCCGATTCCAGGCCTTCTAGGTCCACATGCGCCACCTGTTCTCTATTTAAAGGGCCAATGGCAGGAATCCCTGAACCATCCCCGACTGATGACATCATTACCTTAGAATATTTAAGTACCTCCTTTGGCCTATGCAAGCTGACTTGGCAACGAGTTCCTTCACCTCACTGGTGCTTGTTTCTTGTTCTCTGGACCGTGGTTCCTGCCTTGGATCTCCTTCTGCTGAACTGGACTCCGGCTTGGGTACCCGCTCCTCGGGGACCTACTTGCGCTTGTTTTAGGGAGACCGGGTCTCCAGGCTTCCTCGCTCCTCGGCGTAGTCCCTGCACTTGTCTCTAGAGATCCTGCTGGCTCGTCCCCACTCCTCGCGGTAGCCTCAACACTGCCAATCAGAGATCCCATCTCAGCGCTCCCCGCTTCTCAGGGCAGCCGCTACACCTCTTCATAAGAAACCTTGACGCTGCACCTCCCCACTCCTCGGGGCATTCTCTACATCACCTCACCAGAGACTTTGACTCTACACTTTCCCGCTCCTCAGGACAGTCTCTACATCATTGCACTAGTGGCGCTACTCTACGCTTCCCCGCTCCTCGGGGCAGTCTACGTCACTACATCAGAGACTCTGTTGCTATGCTGTCCTGCCCCTGGGGACAGTCTCCACATTACTTCTTCAGAGTTCTCGTCTCCGCATTCCCCTCTCCTAGGGGCCTGCCTAGTACTGCGATCACGTGGCAGTGATCACGTGGCAGTACGTTCTCCCTCTACTGAACTATATCGTGTCCCTGTTGAAGCAGACCTTGCTTCCCTATGGTGAGGACCTGGGGGACCCTACCCCTCAGGTAGCATCAGCCTCCACCTCGGGCCAAGGGTCCACGAAACTCACGAATCCTAACACTGCAGTAGCGGGGGCCCCCCTAGTTCTGAGTGAGCATTGCTACATAAATGCATGTGCAGTTGTGCAGTGATGCTTACCCACAGCCCTTTACAGTTTTATAACAGAGAGAGAGAATGACATTCCATGCTAGCTGTTCTTCATGCTTTGTATCTTTCTGTGAGGTAGTGTGTTTTTGGACTCTTCCAAGGTATTTCCTATATGAGTGTAGTCCTTTTGGTGTCAGATGAAATGAGTCTGGCTCTCCAGGTTTCTTGTTGATGACAGAGAAACTCATGTTTCTGGGTTCTACTGGCAGGGCAATGCAATAATAGCCATTGCCATGTTCCTGTGGAGGGGAGAAAACCTAGGCTGGAAGTCAAGAAAAGTGTCTAGAAGCCAGGTGGCGTCTTCTTCACCATGCTAATGACTGGCTAAAGTACATGTTCATATACACCTCTCTAAAAATAAAAAAACAAACAGCCAAACCTTTATGTCTAAGGTGAAAGGTGTTAATTAAGCATACCTGATGGATACCAAACTGTATCAAGAGACGCCTGAGCCTCTCTCTGTACCATTTAGGATTTATGCCTTCAGATGGCAATACCCACTTTATATCTGGTTTGCAGTCAAAAATCTAATAAATGCTGAAGGCTTCATGGCTAAAATACTTTCTTTTTGTGCATATAGATTATAGGTCCTGTTTGATTTTCGCAATAATGAATTCTTTGCCTTCCTACAAGCATGGCATTACCTAGACTTTTTTCCATCAAAATTAGGAGCTTATTTATTAAGCTGTTTCCCCATACATACAAAATGGGGGAAAACCTTTTAAAATCAGGCCCTAGATAGCCTTATCTCAGATTCTGCAAGAAAGAGACTGGCAGTCTTGAGATCTTACACTTTTCCGAATAGTGTTCATACAGCTTGTAGAAATGTAAACCCCATGACAGAGCAACAGACATCTCAAAGTAAATAATACTTAGGAGGATACTGACCTACCATAGTAACACAGTAAATGATGGTTGAAAAAGAACAACCGGCCTGCCCAGTCTGCCCAGGTATTCATGCTCACACTCCTAAAGGTACACCCCAACAACCAGCCATAGAGTGTGACTGCCTGCAAAATTCCTCCCCCTATGCAGGACTGGTTTTTTTTGTCTTCCCCATCTTGGGTAGATGAGCAAAAGATCCCCACTTAATTCTCTTAAGCAACCTTTCCCATGTGTAACCACAAAGCTCTGTAATAATCTAAAACAGCCAGCAAGATTATTAAAGAGCTTTGAGGTTAAATTTATTTTATTTATTTCTATTTATCAACAACCTACTCAATTTAGGCCCAAGGTGATATGGGATATGGGAAGGAGGGGGTGCTTAGAAGGAACTAAGTGGGGGATCTTATATACTGTGTTAATGACTAGGATTTTAAGCACTTTCAGAAAATATACTGTTATGGGAGACTCAGTACAAAATATTGCACAGAACTTACATAAATCCAGCTAAAGCCTTTAAGGCAGGCATAAAACAAACTGACAAATGCAGCAAATGCAAACACGATACGGCTTTTCTATTCATTGTTTATGGTCATGCACTGACTTTTGGAACCAGGTCCTCTCCAGACTGACCAAAAAATCTTCACTAAAAATCTATACATCTTTCTATTTTGTAATCAAGCAGCAGACCTAACTGGTATAGAAAGGAACACTATTTTATTTCTGCAGAAGGGAATGCTTACTGCTAAAAAAATACCCAAAACAATGCATTCTGATATCGTGGACTAATATTCCCCACCAGATAGAACTTTATGAAGAAATCAAATACATCATATACTTACAAAGGAATGGTATCCTGTCAAACAGAAGATTCTAAGATACTAGATAAATGTAATTGAATTTGGAAGCTCTTTTTATCATCCCTATCTGGAAAGGTGAGAGATATTTTCCAAATACTAGGGATGTGCATTAATTTGGAATGAAAATGAAAAACATGATGAACAAGCTTGTTTTCATTTTTTTTCAAATGAACTGAAGGTATTTTCCCTGAAAATGAAAAATTCATGATATTTTTATTTTTGGGAAATAATGTGCCCTATTAACAAAATGGTTCTCTGGCAAGACCATTCCTTAGCATAGTATCTTCTCTGAAGCCCGGCCCAAGGCTGGGGCCCATCATCAAGGCCATGGCCTCACGGCTTGGCCCAGCTCAAGGATGGATTCAATGCTTGGGCCAGGTCAAGCCTGGATCCTCTTGCTAAGGATCTGCCTGAGGCTGGGTCCCATCACTGATGCCTAGCCCTGACTCCGGGATCAGCTGAGGCTGAGTCCTTTCACTGAGGCACAGGACTGGGTCTAGACCTATGCCTGACACTCGGGGCCTGTTGCTGAGGTCCAGGCCTAGGCCTGGGTCCAAAGCCAGTAATGGGCAGAGGACAAGTCCTGTTACTGAGACTTTAGGCTGAGCCCAATGTCTGAGACCGGCCCAAGGACAAGTCATCTCACTGAGGCTGACGACTAGGCCTGAGACCAGAGCCCTGCTCAAGATCAGGTTCCCTTACCAAGATCTGAACCTAGGCATAGACCTAGATCCAATACTTGAGTTCTGCCAGAGGCTGTGTCCCATCACCAAGACTCAGGTTTAGGCCTTGGGCCTAATGCCCGGGTCTGGCTGAGGCTGAATTCTGTTGCCGAGGCCCAAACCCATTGCCAGAGCTCAGGCCTAGGGCTAGGCCTGGGTTTGATGCCTAGGACCAGATCTGAGGCTGGGGCTTGGCCAAGGCCATGTCCTGTCATCAGGGTCTGTACCTATGCCTAGGCTCGAGACATTTTTATAGCCATACTACAAAATGGTGACATCCACTTGGGAGGAAGGTATCACAATGGCATCACTGCTGCCATTGCGATACCTTCCTGCATACTTTGCTGCAGATGATGCCAATTTAGTCACCAGAAGAAGTAAGAAGATGGTGAAAGGCCTGGTCCTGGTCTGGCGATGGGACCATGAATTGGCTGGGCCCCAGTGTAGGGGCCCAGCCAATGTAAAACTAGTGTAAAACTAGGCCCAGCCAATGTAGTGTAAAACTAGTGTAAAACTAGGCCCAGGTCCCTGCCACAGGACCTGGTCTCAGCCAGGCCCCAGAGTTAGGCTTAGGCCTAGGTAACAGGATCTGGCCTCAGGTCTAGGCTTAGGCCCAAGTCTTGGGCCTCAGCAACGGAACCCGGCATCAGCTAAGGGACTCAGTCTTAGGCCTAGGCCTAGGACCAATCCTGGATCTCAGCAATGGGATGCGGTCTTGGGCCTAGACCCAAGCCTGGCCCTTGGCAATGGGACCCACTCTTGGTTAGGCCCTGGTGTTCAAACAGGGCCTAGGCATGGGCCTCATAGATATGACTGGACCTTAGCTAGTCCCCAATGTCAGACCTGGCCCTAGGCCTTGGGCCTAGATCTGGACCTTGGTGACAGGACCATGCCTTGGGCCATGCCCTGACATTGCCTAGACCCATGCCCGGATTACAGCGACAGGATCCAGCCTTGGCTAGATCATGGCATCGGAACTGGGCCTAGGTCTCAGGTCTAGGCCTGGGCCCCAGTTTCCTATCTAGTCTTAGGTCCAGGCCCAGGCCTCGGTGATGGGACCCAGTATTGACCTGGCCCCGGTATTGGACCCTTGCCTGGGTCTTAGCGATGGAACCTTGCCTCAGCCGAGATATTGGGTCTATGCTAGACCCAGGTCCATATATCAAGACTATGCCCTGGCAATAGGTTCCTGCCATAGCTAGTGAATGACTATGACCTACAAAGTAAATGAATGAACCAAACCGAATGTATTGACTCTGCACATCCCTACTAAATACTTGATCCATATGTGAATCTACGGAACTAATGTAATAGCAATAGTCTTTCTACTTTCAAAGGAGGATAATCTTGAATTTATAGTTTTTCTGTTTGAAAGATTATCTTGGAATTGGGGTGGGGGTTTGGGATAATTGGGAGGGGATTTTTTGGCAGTGGAGGATGAGGTGGGGGTTATAGGAATTCCCACATTAAATGTAATATAATGTTATGTTTTGTTTACCTTACTTTAAATTTAAAATTCCAAAAGTTGTTGGGTCAACTCACATGGAATCATTTCATGTTAATGCTTGATTTCAAAATCAATGAAAATATTTAACACAGAAGTATCTCAGAGGCTTTTTTAAACCTCAAGAAAACCAAGTAAATCCTCTTTACATAGAAACTGTCTATGACTGGATAAAAATCAGAAAGGCCCAAATAATCTGCCCATTTTCCCTTCCTGTTGCAATACTTCTAATTTCTACTTGCTCTCCTACTTTTGGCTTTGCTTCCCCATGCTTTCTTGAATACTGAAAGTATTTTTGCCTTCCTTTAGAGTCTGTTCTATCCATTCACCACACTTTTTGTAAAAAAGAATTTTGTTTGATTACTCCTCAGTCTACTCCCTTTCAGCTCTCTGCTATGATCCCTTATTGTAGAACCTTCTTTACACTGAAAATTGCTTGCCTTTCCTGCATTATTTGCTGGGACTTTCAAACACATTTTGCAATTCAAATCCTGTGAACAAAAATGTATATCAGTAGTAAAAGACATGAGAACCAGATTTATCTGGGAATTTGTTTTTACAATCCTATGCACTTAGAAGCATCAGAGAACTCTAACTTTAGTGTTGGAGCTGTGATATCATCAGCTTCAGCAATTGGGTCCCTGAAGCAGTAAAGTACTGTTTTTGTTACAGATTCTTTGTAGAATTAAAAGCTCAGAATAATGGCTCATGGCTATTCCATTTGAGAATTATCGGTTGTGTCCGTCGGTTCCCGACGCCCTCTCTCCGCCCTCCTTACCTCTTTGGCGCCTCCTTCTTCGACCGCAGGAAGATTGGCTGCCGCGGTGTCCTCCTGCCGAAGTCCTCCGGCGTCCCCGGACCGGCTAGACGCTGCAACCCACCATGTTTCCTGGAGGCCTAGGGGTGCGCGCGCGGTGCAGCCCCGACTGAAGTACCGGTGATGGCGCGAACCTCAGGGGTGTCCCCCTGAGATGACATCACCCGCAACGGATATATAAGGTCTAAGAATTTGCTAACAGATCGAGTAGCAATGGGTTACTCTACCTAAGCTACTCTGCCTCCTTGGACTTACCAGGGGTACCCGCTCCTCGGGGGCCTCGTTCCTTCCTTTGTTTTTCAGGTGAGTCTGGAACTGGTACTCACGCCTCGAGGGCCCTCATTCCCAGACTTGTTCTGTATTCTCTTCTGCCTGGAAGTCATCACTGCCAACTACATCAGTGAGTTACCATCACTCTCTCAGAGTTTTCCCTGGAACCAGGTACTCGCTCCTCGAGGACCTATACATTTCAGCTCCTGGGCTTCTATGAGACATTGTGTGAGTGTTACCATCAGGTTCGGTACATGTACTCTACATACCCTGCCTACTCACTATATTTCAGTTTCTCTACAGCTCAACCTCCAGGGATCGCTGTTCCAGTATCTGAGGGACTACAGCCCGGCCGGGCATTCCAGCTCACTACTGACACCTCTGGTGGTTCAGTATACTGTCTAATAAAAGAACTAGTGTGTGTCTGTCTCCTAACTCTGAGCCTGACCAGTGGTCACTCTCGGGATCTTCCCCCGGGGGCGTGGTCATCTGCCACTGGTCCAAGGATCCACCCACAACTCTCCTAAATAACAACAGATTGCTAACTCCTATCTGACTGATACTCCCATCGGATAGCAGCTCCTAACAGATTGCTAACTCCTAACATTATCTGTCTCACTTGTGAAGATAAATATCATAACAGCCGTGCAATATACATCACATACTCTCTGTATAAACACCATGAATTGTTGTATTATATTTCTTATACAAACAGGAAATAGGTGAATAGTTAGAGGAAACTAGGAACTCACATAAACTATCAGGCACCCACGAGGGAAGGGGCACTACTAGACATGGTACTTGCCAAAAGAGAAAATGTTTCTAATGTCTGAGTAGATGTCAACTTGAGCACCAATGATCATCAATGGCATGACTACTTTTGACATAACTACCAGGGAGGATTTCAATAATACCAACTTTGTTAACATGGCAAAGTATCTTAAGAAGGCACTGGAAGGGTGGGAGGATAGTAGTGAAATTGAAAAACAGTGAACTAAATTAAAAGGAGCACTAGAAAAATTGAAAAAAGCTTTATTTGGGTAATTTTCAAACCTTTTTACACAGGTATTGTAACCTATGGTTGAAATTTATTTATTTACTTGTTTGGTGGGGCGGTATGGTTCCTCTTTAAATCTGAGCTGCCACTGAATTACTTAGCAGCAGCCACAGGCTACACCAGGGCTTCCCAAACTTTTATCCTATCTGACCCTATTTATCATTTGAAAATTCACATGACCACCAGAGGAAAACCAGAACAAATTAGCAGGGGTGCAGCCCCCTTCTAACAGTCACTCCACTCTCACTGTACTCCAGCTGATCCTCTCTCTCAACCTCCACCCCCTCGAGCTGATCATCTTACATCCTCCAGCTCCTCGCACTTCCCAAGCCTACCCTTCCAGCCCTTATTGCAGCCCCCCAGCTGATCCTCTGTCACCATCAAGCCCTTCTTTTAACCAATTGATCCTGTCATCCCCTCCCTACCACCTCCAACCCTTTTCTCACATCCCCCAACTGATCCCCTTACTCTTCCCCTAAATCCTCCAATCTTCTTTCATTCTCTCTATTTCACCTTCCACAGCTAGTCTCTCTCCAGCTGATCCAACCCTCAAACCCTTCTTGCATCTGATCCTTCCCTCCCAACAGCCCCATCTCTAAAACATCCCCCTGGGCCAGGGACAGTGGCAACATTTTCCGTTGGACCCCAGGCTAAAGGTGAATGACAACTGGTGAGAAGAAAAGACAGGCTAATGACAGGGGCTACATTTTTCTCTTGGGTAAGTTCAGTGATAGGTGAGGAGAGGAGCCGTGGCAGTCTTCATGGGCTCGTATGCACTCAGCCCTCTCATCATGGTCGGTCCAATGCCTAACTGCTCTATAAGCAGCAGCTGCATTAATAATGAAAAGTCAGCACGGGGCCCCTGAGCCAGTGCAAGCTCACAGGCCCTGCAGTGGCCCCATCCTTACATTTTTTCTGTGGTAATATGAAGCCCTAAGTAAGGAGGGATTGGGGCCACTGCAAGGCCTGTGAGCTTGCCCTGGCTCAGAGGCCCACCACATTCCAATACTAATGCTGCTGCTTCTCGCATCCCAAGAGTGCTGCCATTTAAGGCACTTGTGAGCCCAACTGAAGGTTTTGTGACCCCATTTGGGGTCCCACAGTTTGGGAAGCCCTGGGCTAAAGTTATCTGTTGGTGAGAGGGTGAGAAAACAAAAAACATCAGAAAAATTAAGCACTGGGTTCAAGGGGACAGGGTCTCTAGGGAGCTCAGGAGAGTTTGTGTTCATTTAGCGTAGATTATGCCCTCTGAAGTAGCTAAGGAGTGGACCTTGATGTATTGTGAGAACAGGTGGCCACAGAGAAACAAAAATTAATACATAAAAATTGAGGCTGTGAGCCAGGAAGAGGCAGCAGCATGGCAAAGCCTGCTGTCAGATGTCTGAAAAATCCTTTGAAGGAAGAAAGAGAGTGAGATTAAAAGAAAAAAGCAGGCAGGCATGGGGAGAGTCACCTTTTGCAATATAGGACCCCCTAGTGTTGTGTTTGTGGCCCACAAGGATTGATTTTATAATGTGAGTCACTGAGAGGTAACATAAACATATATTCCTTAGATTCTCTCATTGACTTGTATTGTACAGGACTTGAGGACTTCAGTTGTGCATTTCCTACAAAAATAAATAAAGGTGTCCTTTTAAAGCTATGAGTGAGTCCTTACAGAAAATCCTACTTTTAAATTGATCAGTTGCATCGTTGTGTTTAGCCTCAAATAAAAGTAAGAACTGAGTCAGACCCTGCAGGAAAAGGATTTTTTTTTTTGTGTCTTAAAAGTTAAAGTTAAATATGAAAGTTGTAAATTCCCTGCCTGAGATTAGGAGACATGCAAGTATCCTAGCAGCTATTTTTTAAATGTGAACATTGTACAGGGTTCATTATATCCTCTGGGTTAAAACAAAAGCAACAGTTGGAAAGAAGTTTTCCATTTTATAGGGGGCAATTTTCAAAGCAATTCATACGCCTAAATGATTTGTTATAAAATTGCTTGGGGCTTGTCTGCAAAAAAGTGTGCATAGCCCAATTCCACACAGACCTTTCTGTGTGTGAAAGAGCAGTGTTGTGGGATTTATGCATACTTCTGATTTTAAAAAGTATTCGCAGAAATCAACATGCACAAGTTATGCCCTTCAAAGTGAGGGTGTGCCTTTGTGAGTATCAGTTTGTGTGTTATTTTAGATAATTTTGAAAGCAAACTTATGCACAAAAGTTCTCTTTGAAAACTGGTGTAATAATGCATTTTTGAAATGTAGAAATTATGTGAGTTTTTTGTTTTATAGAATTACCCTCCAAGATGGATGCTGAGGTGCTACTAACAGCAGAGGTGTGTTTATAATGAATAAAAGAGAAACAGAATTTGAGCTGAAGAGAGAAAAACCACTTTGATTTTATTTAATTATTTTTCTGGCTGGAACTTGGAACATTCTGGAAGAGGGCATGGGGGTGAAGCTGATTGGCTAATGAGATATGCCTCTTAAATGATGCCAACCTCCTAAAAGAAAAGGTATGATGACCCTGCTGGATGAGAACCAATTATCCACATTCCCTTAGATTGATTAGGATCTGGGGATTAATTGGAGGTCCATGCTCTGAAATTCTGTGAAGCTTAGATGATGATGATTCCAGAGCCTTTGAGCAGTTGGGAAGTTTGGATTGTTCATTTCATTTCTTTCTTAATATGCCATCTTCCCAGGTAAATAAACATGCCCATGGCTGTGAACAACAAAACAATATAAAAATGCTTTTACGTGAGATAGAAGAGGTTTTGTGGGAAGAAGCAGTTTACAGAGTTAGTTCACTTCGGATGTATTATGCAAGCGTTTCAATGTTTTAGTGAGTGTGGTACATATCATAAACTAGCATCCATGGCTGAGAGCATCCCATCTCCTGTACGGGAGAGCAAATCGGAGACCTTGATTCTGGACCAGTGAAAGCCAGTACATCAGCTTCTGAGGAGACTGAGTAACCTATGGACGGCTCCTGTTTTGTGCTTAGGAACACTGCAACCTTGAATCCCAGAATTTAATCTCCTCCATCATAGTGAGTCAAAAAGACCTCGAGAAGGGGCTGCACTGCACTGGACACTTGCTTAGCAGAAGGATGGGAGCCCTTGTGTTCCTTCATGACTTTCTAGTTTTGTGACCGGTCACATAAGCTAAATCACCAGACTATCTGTGCTATGACTATGGCTGCTGTGCAGCCTCCTCACCACTAGAGACCCCTCCATGAGCATGCTCCCTTGGCTGGCCCGGCCTTCCTTGCCTATCTGTTCCATGTCCAGAAATCATTATTTAACCCCGCCTAGCCCATGCCTCGGTGCTTTGGCATCGAGTTCCTTTGGGCTTCCTGCTTTAGCCTTCTATTCCTTGTTTTCGGGCATCTCGCTTCTCTGCCTTGCTCTGTGGCCTATGGGCCTTTGCTGATCTTGCTCTGTAGGCATTCTTGCCTTGTCCCTGAATCCCTTTCTGTTGCTGTCCTATTACTCTTCTGCTTCCTTGCCTCGCTGCCTTTGGGAATTTTGTGGTTTCATGTTCAGTGTAGTCCCTATCCTGGTTTCTCTAGTCCCGTCATTGTCTGTCTTATTTGCCCTAGTTTCCCTCCTCCAGCTCACGCTTACCTGCATCCAGTCTCACGTTTACCCACACGCTATCCTGATTCCACCCATACCTGCACTCAGTTCCAGTATAACAGACCACGCTTACCTGCATTCACACCCACATGTACCCACATGCTGTTTCAGTGTTTCCTGAAGTTCACCTTTACCCCCTCGCTCTGAGCTCCAGAGACTTCTCAGCCAGCACCCAGCACCAGGAATTCTATCATCCTGCACCCAGCTCCAGAGACTCTACCCAGCCTCACCAGATCACCTGTAATTGCTCCCGTCCTCCTGTCCTGTGTCACTCCTGCAGGTGGTGTTCACCACAACAGGCTACAGCCCCAAACCGTAACAGCATGCCAAAGCCATCCACCTCCAGATATAGGGACAGGAGTCTGCATCAGTTCGGTGAGTCAACTTATTTTTCTGCTCTACACAATATTCCTGATACTCAGCAGTATTTTACCTGTACTCATAGTCAAACTTGAATTACCCACATTACCAAGACTCTCTAGCCTGTCAGCTTTCAGATAAGAAATCCTGGGCATGCAGTAACTGTCAGAAGAAAAATGTTTCAGTATACCAAGAATGCTTGAACTGTAACACTCCTAAGCCAGGATGGTGGAAATGTCCCTGTATCCCTAGCTTACTACCACCTGTTACAAGATGCCCAAGTAAGAGATACGAAGACAACACACACGGTGCCCAACACCTACACACACTATAATATAATATACAAGGTATACAGTAATAAAATACAGCTTTATTTACAGCATACATACTAGGGATGTGCAGAAGGAAAAAATTTGTTTCGATTCGTTTTTCATTTCACCGGGCCCCAAATTTGTTGCATTAGTTTCATAGGGGGGAAAACCAATTCGCTGATTAGTTTTATTCATTTTCCGTTTTCCCATTAAAGTCAATGGGGGAAGTATTTGCAGCCTATTTTTAGCTGCAGAATTGGGGTTTTCTTATCAATTCTGATGAAACTTCTGGGGAGCAATCATCAAAACGAGAAAAGAGCTCTAAGGTACTTAGACTGTGGCAAAGTGGCACCAAAGAGGCATGAATAGCCTAAGGCACTGTAAAGGGGCAAAGGGATACCAGGAGTTGCAAGAGTGCTTTAACAGAGGTGCAAAGCAGCAGCAAGAGTGTCAAAAACACACCACAGCTTCAAAAGAGAGCACTGATAACAGTTGCATGAACCCTCAAAGGCAGCACGACAGGCAAAGTGGCAAGACAAGTGGCATCAACATCCTACAGCACAATGAAGGGGGAACATAGCAAGCAGAAAGAGTGTCAGAAAATCCACAAGGCGCTGATAAAGGGACAAAGCAGCAGAAAGACTAGCACCAACACACTGAGGAACCATGATAGTGGCAAGAACACCACAAGGAGTAGAGAAAGTCGTCTGGTGTATGGCAGTAAGGCAGAATGGCAGAAAATTGATAGGGGCAAGACAGGCTGGCAGAGCTGAGGTAGTCAGGTCCCTGTAGTTTTGCTAGGGGCAAGACAGGCTGGCCCCAAGGAGAGTTCCCTTTCCTTTGTGCAGGAAAGGGCTCCCTAGAATGGGTTCGCTACCCTAGAGTGGGGTGTTTCCATTGGCATCTAGTGAGCTCTCGCTGGTCTTTTAAAATCTGGTGGATGTAGCAGGTATACAAACGAGAATTTTGAAGGCCGAGGCGGAGGAGGTTTCCATGTGAACAGCGGTTCAAAATGGGTCAGCGGGTATTAAGAGATAGGCTGGCTACACCTGGGGATATTTCCCTTTCCTTTGCGCAGGAAAGGGCTCCCTAGAATGGGTTAGCCCCTAGAGTGGAACAAGAGCCTTTAAAGCGTGGAAAATCGACGTAGAGGAGATTTCCATGTGAACAGTGGTTCTGGTTCAAGATGAGTCAACGGGTACTAAGAGATAGGCTGGCTATACCCGGGGAGAGTTCCATTTCCTTTGCGCAGGAAAGGGCTCCCTAGAATGGGTTGTTGGCCCCTAGAGTGGAGCACGAGCCTTCAAAGAGTGGCGAGTCAACGTGGAGGAGGTTTCCAAGTGAACAGCGGTTCAACATGGGTCGGTGGGCGTTAAGAGATAGGCTGGCTACACCTGGAGAGAGTTCCCTTTCCTTTGCGCAGGAAAGAGCTCCCTAGAATGGGTTAGCCCCAGAGTGGAGCACGAGCCTTCAAAGCATGGCGAGTCGTCGTGGAGGAGGTTTCCATGTTAAGTCACAAAGGCTATTCTCCGGCAATAGTAGCTACACTTCTCCGATCGCATAAGACTTCTACCAATCTCACATATGTTAGAGTATGGAAAGTTTTTGAGACTTGGTGTTTGGACCGAGAGGTCACACCTACCTGGGCCTTGGTGTCTGATATTCTGTGTTTTCTACAATCCGGTCTTTCTAAGGGTTTGTCATGTAGTTCCCTCAGAGTGCAGGTGGCAGCGATTGGTTGTTTGTGTGGCTCCGTCCAGGGAGTAGCGTTAGTGGCACATCCGGATGTGGTTCGTTTCCTTAAAGGAGCAAAACACTTGAATCCTCCGATTCGGCATCCTTATCCGTCATGGAGTCTGAATTTAGTCCTCACTGCCCTTTGCTCGGCGCCTTTTGAGCCTTTGAAGAGATCGACTCTAAAAGATCTTATCTTGAAGGTGATTTTTCTGGTGGCCATTACATCGGCTTGTAGGGTGTCGGAACTCCAGGCGCTTTCCTATAGGGAACCCTTTTTGTGGATTTTGGATTTGGGCGTTTCTTTAAGGACAGTTCCGTCTTTCTTGCGAAAAGAAGTTTCCTCCTTTCATGTCAACCAATTGGTGGAGCTGCTGGCCTTCACGGACTTAAACCATTCGGATCCTTTGGCTGGCAACTTGCGGAAGCTCGACGTTCGCAGTGCTTTGCTGCATTACCTAGAGGTTACCAATGAGTTTCATGTGACTGACCATCATTTTGTGCTGAGGAGCGGTCCTAAACGAGGACAACAGGCGTCCAAAGCTACTATAGCTTGTTGGCTAAAGGAGGCTACTAGTTCGGCCTATTGCCTTCTTGGTAGATCCCTTCCTACGGGTCTGTGTGCCCACTCTACTTGTTCGCAAGTGGTGTCTTGGGCAGAGGGTCAGATGGTATCACCGCAGGAGATTTGCAGGGTGGCGATGTGGAAATCCCTGCATACTTTTGTGAGACATTACAGACTGGATGTCCAGGCTCCAGTTTCAGGAGGATTTGGAGAGGGAGTGCTTCGAGCGGTCCTCTCCAAATCCCATCCCAGGAGTCTGGACTGATCCGGGTTCATACAGGGAAAGGAAAATTTGTTTCTTACCTGATAATTTTCGTTCCTGTAATACCACAGATCAATCTAGAATCCCTCCCATCAGAGACATGGAAGAAAAGGAGAGTCCGCTCGGTTCTTATATATTTCGTTATTTCAGATTGGCAGAGATTTGAATTTTTTGTCCTCAAGTGATTCTCAAAGTTCATGTCTCAGGAGGATTCAGTGGACCGGTTTGTTTCTTTTATTATATATAGTTAAGATGGTTTTGAGAGTTCCATTCTGCTTTGACATTGAGTAATACTGCTGGACTGTAGGTGGCACCAGCCTATATATGGGCAGAGTTTGTTTTGATAACTGCTCTGTCTCCATCTGCTAGAGGGAGGGGGAGGGGGCAAAACCCAGGAATCTACAGGACTCGTACTACAGGAACGAAAATTATCAGGTAAGAAACTCATTTTCCTTTTTTACCTGTGGTAATAAAGGATCATGGTGGGGTTGGAGGAGGGAAAGTATGCATGGGGCTTTCAGTGACTACATATACTTTCCACGTGTACATTTGTACCTGCTGCAAAGTATTCTGCCAAGAATGTCATGGTCACTGCGGTGAGGCTGCAATCACATAAGTCTGTAAGGGACAAGGTACTAACCACTGCCACCACCACCAGTTTCACCCCTTTGTGTCATTACAAAACTAACTGTTGGTGCTTTACTACAGACCTAGTTGCACATTGATTAGCTAAGAAAGCCTCTCTCTTCTTAATTAAGAAAAAATGCTCATCGCATAAATAAATCTGTGTTAGATGATTTAATTCCATCTGCTGGTAATACACCAATGTCTTTCCCCTTTTATGCTTAGGTCATTTTGTTTGATTTATCAATTCCATGCAGTCTTTATTCTCGCTCCATTTTAAATGTCCCATCATTTAGAAGGTTTATGGCCGTGTTGGTCTTCAGTGAATGGCAAATGGCAAGCCACCACGGAAGATGTCCATGTTCTTCATCCTGCTTCCATGACTATTTCCCCATCTCCTGACACATTTCAGGAACACTGAGCCTCCATCTCACTGTGTGAATTGTGATGTAATGAATCATCATTTGAAATTAAGAAGCTTGGGGCTATGAGCAATGTCCTAACCCTCACAAAAGAAAGGGAAAGATGGAAGATGCTCAATCAGTGCCACTCGTTAAGGATCAATGCAGGGCCTAAGCAAATCGAAGGAAGCAGGGGGGAGGGGCAGGAAGAAAAGAAGAGGCAAAATGGATGGGGGAATAGGGGAAAAAAGATGCAGCAATGCAGATAATGCAGAAGCAAAGGATAGGAGAAGGAGATAAGAGGACAGGAAGAGGTAGCAGGGAGCGGTGCAAGGCTAAGGTATTGAGTGGAAGGCAGTGGAGAAGGATAAAAAGTAAAATGTACGCTCACAAAAGAAGGGATCTTGGAAGCAATGAAGGGTAGACGAATGGGGAGGAACGAGAAATATAGGAAAAAGGAAAATAAAGAGTATTAATGAGAATGTTTCAGAGTATGAGGAATGTATTTGGTTAGTATAATTTTGATTTCATAGACAAATAGTTTAGGGGGGGGAGCTAGGGATAGAAAACTTTTGTCAGGAAAGGTGAAATCCACATTTTGTACAGTTTCTGAAAATATGTTTTACTAACATTTATTATTGTATTTCTTATTGCACTGACAAAGAAAAGAGAGCTGCCTAGTAAACTGTGTCTTAGCTATTTGAGACCCAATGCCTACTTCTCCTGAAAAAACTGTCTAAACAACCAACCAACCTGCACCAAGCCTTGTCTCTTGAAAGCAGACAAAATGATGGTTTCAGGGGTGAATCACACGTAATCGCCTTACAAAGTGCTTAACCACAATCCCCTATGAACCAGAACATTCTTGCTGCGCATTGCTAGGGCTCCACACAGTTTCTTCAGTTCCTAGGGAACTATGAGTAAACTTGAGCAACATGAACTGTGCAGCTGCGAAAAACAAAAGGTGTTCAGTTTGTATATGTATGCATGAATAAAGAAGACGGTATTGCAGTCTACAATATTTAATTCATTTGGTTCCAGGGCTCCAATCCATCCATCCTTAGCAGTGAAGGGGTTAATACCACTACTCAAACGACTTACAACTTACGGGAACTCTGAAATTTGGGAACTGGTATGCTGTGAGTCATATGGTGCCTTTTTCTTTTCTTTTTTTCCCTCCAAACAGCTGTGCTTGCCCATTGCTGGATGCTGCAGGCTTAAGCGGCACAGACTTGGTGCTTGTCAGTTGATTACTAAGCACCTGAGTCACCACTTTGAGCTTTCAGGATTCACTGAGTTTTTGATATTGGAACTGGCATTTGTATGTCTAGCAAGCCTCATGCTCTCCAGCACTAGCCATGCTTGATTTCAGTCCCAGTGATGTGTACAAAAGCAGGGACGTGCGTCAGCCTAACAGCTGCACAAAACAGCGTATTGATGCTGTCAGGAGAATGGCATGACCTTGAGTTGTTTTGTGGCATATCGCAAGATCTCATTCTAGTGCATTGCGTTGTACTCGGACTGCTACTATGCTATGTGCACTGTAAATATCTTTTATTTTTGTTTGTAATATTTTTCTTAGTTTCAATAGCACTTTCAAGGCAAAGAACATGTAAACATACGGATCCGACAACAGTAAACCCCACAATGTCCACAGCAGGTTAACACAAAACTCTAATCACAAGAATGTGCTTAAATGTGACCTAACTGCAAAATACAAATTACTCTCCACAAATAACACTAAGATCGCTTTCCCTACCACCACCACCCCCATCCTTGGAACCATCCTTATAAAGGTGTACCAAAGAGGAATTACATGGCAGCAGACCTTGTATATATATACTTCGGATAACAGACATGAAATTTGAGTGAGACAGCGCAGAATGCGCCGGATTTTATAAGGGATACATGCGTAACCGGCCTTACGCGCGCCTGGCCTATTTTAAAAAGGCCTGGTGACGCACATAAAGCCCCAGGATGCATGTAAGTCCTGGGGCTTGCAAAAAGGGGCAGAGAGGGGGCGGGGCATGGGTAGGGCAGTCTGTAGGTGGGGCCAGAGGTCTCCGACAGAGCAGCCATTATTGCTCTGTTGGAGGATCGCATGCCGGCAGGCTGCCTGCGTGCGCAACTTGCGCCTGCCCAGAGGCAGGCGCAAAAGATAAGATAAACATTTTGGGGGGGTTTACAGTAGGGCTGGGGGGGGGAAGGTTAGGGGAAGAGGTGGGAAGGTCAGGTTAGGGGGGAGGGAGCGGGGGAAGGCAGTGGCTCGGTGTGCGCAAGGTGCACAATTGTACACCCCCTTGCGCACGCCGACCCCAGATTTTATAACATGCGCGCGCATGTTATAAAATAAGGCATACATGTGCGCTCGCTTCCTTTAAAATGTACCCCAATGTGTGTAGTCCACTGCAGATTAAAGGTAGAAGGGTGCGGATACTTGGCAGTAAGGTCCCACCTAATATATTAGAATCCTAACAATCATTTTTATACATCACCCAGCCAAATCGGGTCTCCAGAAAGTAATATAGGCTAAAGGACAGAACAACTCATGTTTAAGTGTAAGTCATTTCAAGAGATGGTGTCTTATATGAATCATATGAATAATTGCGATCTGGGTTCATAGTCAGTTTTTGTGCCTCAGCCTTGGAGAAAGCGCCTTTACATATGGGCCCCAAATTTGTTGGGTCAAATCCCCCTCCCCCCCCCAGCAGATTTCCTTTCCATTAGGAACATATCCTTAAACGAACCCCTCCATTCTGGCATGGATGGGCCTGCAGGTTCCAACCATTTGAGAAGTGTAAGGCGAAGTCCCATGAGACACCTCTTGATTTAAAGAAACTTATATGTCAGTCTAATACTGGCATTCACTTCCACATGGTCCAATAAACAAAAACCAGCAGACCAATTGGTTGCTGGAACCTTTAAAGATATGAAATAATCATGTAATAACTGCCAGAACTGTTGTATCGTCTTATAATCCCAAAAGCAATGCATAAGTGATGCAGAAGGTTGGGATTGGGAACACTTTAGGCAGCTGCCAGAAGAAGTTATTCTGGCTGTAAAAGCTTTGCTTGGCCAGAAAATAATTGTATGTAAGATTCTAAAATGAATTTCCCAAGATGTCACGCTGCGCACCTGACCAAACTATTGTAAATGAACAAATCATCTTCTGTTAATGGGCAGTCCAAGTCATGTGCCCAAGTCAGTGTTAATTTAGTGTAAATAGTATATGTGCTGATGTTGTTTAAAAATTTGTAAAAGTTGCAATTGAAACTGTCTTTTTTCAAAAGTAAGTGCAAGAGTCGTTGAAATCAGTAAGCAATTTTTAACATAACCATGAATTTGCATATAGATGAGATAGTCCACCTTACTGAAATTTAGGTGCTGAACACATTATTCAGAATTTTACAGTGTCCCAGTGTGCAGATGGAGCGTCTGGAACTTTTTATGCAATGAACTCCGGCAGAAACTGTGGGTTATCTATTAGAGGAATGCAGTAGAAGGCTTGCCAACACAAACCCAGGTGTTTTCTAATACGATACCAACATTTTCTTATTGCACCTGCTAATAGAGAGTTTGAAACAAATGCTGGCAACTCCTCATTTTTAGCATGAACTAAATGGATAAATGTATGGGCCTCATGAACTCTTTCTCCATCAAAGTAATTGGGTTTGCAGCTGCCAACGCCATCCATTCCTTCAAAATCTTTAGTAGGCAAGCCATATTGCAAAAGCCTACATCTGAAAACCCCATCCCTCCTTCATCCCTGGGGGGCTAACAAGATGGCAGACTTTAAAAGTGATTTATTCGTTTTCCAACAAAAAAAACTTAGAATATAACTTTTGTAGTAAGTGCACATCTCTTTTCTGAAGTATAAAAGTATAAAAGGGACCATTTGTAACTTATAATATGTGTTATGATTGTGGACCTTTGGGCCAGAACGTGTGAAGATGTAACCACTAAAGGATTTCCCCCAATGAATCTCATCTCCAGTAGGTGTAGCTGGTGAGGACAACTCGGCAGGGCCTTCACCTATACCAGCACTCGTTCCCTGCAGGTTGAGCCCTTGGGTGCCGGGGCCGGCAGGACAGATGCGGGTGCCTCGTTGAAGACGATGAAGCTGGAGATGAAGACAGGATCAGAGGTCTGGGTTGGCAGCGAAGGTGCGGAACGGGGTCCAATCCGAAGGTCCGGGGCAGGCAGCACACAAGCAAGAGCGAAGTACCAGGCCAAGGGTTAGGGTTAGGGTTAGGGCAGCAGTTAAGCAGAGACGAGGAGACAAGCCGAGGTCAAACCAGGAGATCAAGCTGAGGACGGGGTCACAGGAACTGAGGATCGAGGAGAAGAATGGAGACAGGAACGAAGGCACAGGCAGGAAGGCAGGAACTGGGACATCAGGGCAGAACTCAGGAACTCAAGGACTGGAGCAGAAGCAGGAACAGAACCAGAATCAGGATCAAGGCAGGAACAGGAAGAAGAGACATCTGGAACAGCAACTAGCACTCTGAGGAGACGACCTGTTGCAAAGGCAAAGAGCTGGAGACTGCTGTGGGGTTTAAATACCCCTCCAACATGATGTCATCTTCCGGGGCCGAGCCGAAGTTTCCCGCCATGGCCCCTTTAAAGGGCGGAACCTCCCGCACGTGCACGTGTGCCTAGGGAGAGTCTTGGCGGACGG